>NW_026606766.1:410000-550000 GCF_029890125.1 Rhinichthys klamathensis goyatoka | reverse complement strand
ATAGACAAAGAGCAAGAAATAAAGATCTGATCATAATGTCACTTCTGAATCTATTCAGTTTACCTCTAAATAACAGCTATGGGATTATTTTAGGGATCATTACATTAAAAAAATGAATTTAAAAAAAGGTTTTATAGCCTTGAGACACGACATTCATATCATCTATAGAGTGTGTTTGAAGAGAAAGTCAACACAGAACTCACTCTTGAGTATGACATTCTCTGCTTAATTAATCTCTAATATTTTTTTTAAAATACCAACATCAGAACGCATACTCATCTAGAAGTTAAAACATTTTCAGGTTTCAATGGTACAGTACAAGCAGGGATAAAAATGATCTTGCATACATGCATAAATGAGTGAACCTTCAATTAGGAGCACTTTTATCTACTTGAAAGCTTGAAAAAATAGCTTATTTAATTCTTTAAAGCTGCTGTCCGTAACTTTTTTGGGTTAAAAATTATCCAAAATAATAATAATTAAAAAAAACATAACCAGCCAGTGTTAAAAAATATCTGCTTGCTTTTGCCCGATTCAAAACGGTTAGCTTGTAATAATGATTTTAATTCCAGTGGTACTGGTGGATTTCCGCGGGAAATTCGAGCATGTCTTTGCATCATTACGTCACACCCGTACACATAAAGAAGGAGTCCCGGTCGGCTATATTGCGTGAGGATGTTGGAGGTGGACATTTTTAGCCTTTTCTCACAGCATTAAATAATTAAACTTATGGCGGATCCAGAAAGGTTCAAACGACAATCACCAGTGACAACTGGACATTCACCACTTGTAAAACCCCAAATAATTCGGACTTCGGAGTGGGTAACGTTAGAGAAAAAAGAGACTGCCACTGGCCCACGCGAAAACAAGGATAAACATCGGTTCAAAACGGACGCAGAGACGGCTTTTTTTCTTTTAGGTCAGGTAAGACATTTCAATAGTTCAATCGTGTAACAGTAGCACACTTGTTCGCTTAATTCACACAGTTACGGAGTTTCCTGTCTTTATTCGTTTAGCTATTATGGTAAATATTTTGTGCTAGCTATGAGAGGGAGCAATTCACCTCTACTCCAAGCAAACCAAACCGGCCTCCTCCGAAATTATATGTAGTTTTAAATATGCATCGGATTACAGATACGTGTTTTTTTTTTCTTTTTTCTCAAAAAAACCCAGTAAAGAAACATTAATTTATTGGTATGACAATTAGAAATTAGACTGCACAGAAATAGAAACTGAACTACAGGGTAATCATAATACACATTAAATGTAGTCACAATGCTGATGTTGATTATTTTAGAACAAAGTATAATTTGAAAGGTTTGACGCGATCGTTATATTTAATCAGCACGATTTACTGCAAGGCTTTCCCCCCTTAGTTGATGTGGATGTTACTTACTTGTTCAGATGACATTTTCCGATGAAAATTCGTATGTTGTCATGGTCATACTGTAGGCCTACTTCCAAAAGTAGAATGTGTGATTCTGAATGCCAGTTTCCACATCGGCGCGGTGACTGACAGACTCGCAGTCTCAAAACATTGTGTTCATCCGCGCTGTTTCATGCCGATGTGCAACTCACGCAAAGTTAATAATTCCGCGAATAACTGCAATTACAGATTTCAAACAGAGATGGCGACAAAGAGGAAAAATGCCGGACTGCAGCTTTAAATAGGCGTAATTTATTTAAAAACATTTATTGTCCTGGAATGAAGATCTGTTCAACTATAAAGATTTTGACAATAAGTGTGATGGGTAATGACAGCAGTAATTTGGATGGATGGATGGAAGGAAGGATTGATGGACAGATGGACGGATGGATGGACAGATAGATGGATGGATGGACAGATGGATGGGTAGATGGATGGATGGAAGGATAGATAGATGGATGGAAGGATAGATAGATGGATGGATGGACAGATGGATGGATAGATGGACGGATGGGTGGATGGACGGATGGATGATAGACAGATGGATGGATGATGGACAAATGGATGGACAGATGGATGGATGGACAGATGGATGGATGGATGGATGGACAGATGGATGGATGGATGGACAGATGGATGGATGGACAGATGGATGGATGGATGGATGGATGGACAGATGGATGGACGGATGGATGGACGGATGGATGGACGGATGGATGGACGGATGGATGGGTGGGTGGATGGATGGATGGCTGGATGGATGGATGGGTGGGTGGATGGACAGATAGATGGATGGATGGATGGATGGGTGGATGGACAGATGGATGGGTGGATGGACAGATGGATGGGTGGAAGGATTGATGGACAGATGGACGGATGGATGGACAGATAGATGGATGGACAGATGGATTGATGACCAGATGAACGGATGGATGGATGGACAGAAGGATGGACAGATGGATGGACGGAAGGACGGATGGATTGATGGACAGATGAACGGATGGATGGATGGACAGATGGATGGATGGAAGGATTGATGGATGGACGGACAGATGGATGGACAGATGGATTTTTTTTATGGTTTTGCTTAAAAGTACATTTCTCTAATGTTGAACCAGATTCCTTTGATTTCACAGAATTTCATAAATTCATTATTGTGGGAAGTATGGTGATTCTTTGAAAACACATTCATACACTCACCGGCCACTTTATTAGGTACACCTGTCCAACTGCTCGTTAACACTTAATTTCTAAGCAGCCAATCACATGGCGGCAACTCAGTGCATTTAGGCATGTAGACATGGTCAAGACAATCTCCTGCAGTTCAAACCGAGCATCAGTATGGGGAAGAAAGGTGATTTGAGTGACTTTGAACGTGGCATGATTGTTGGTGCCAGAAGGGCTGGTCTGAGTATTTCAGAAACTGCTAATCTACTGGGATTTTCACGCACAACCATCTCTAGGGTTTACAGAGAATGGTCCGAAAAAGAAAAAACATCCAGTGAGCGGCAATTCTGTGGGCGGTAATGCCTTGTTGATGCCAGAGGTCAGAGGAGAATGGCCAGACTGGTTCGAGCTGATAGAAGGGCAACAGTGACTGAAATAACCACTCGTTACAACCGAGGTATGCAGCAAAGCATTTGTGAAGCCACAACACGCACAACCTTGAGGCGGATGGGCTACAACAGCAGAAGACTCCACCGGGTACCACTCATCTCCACTACAAATAGGAAAAAGAGGCTACAATTTGCAAGAGCTCACCAAAATTGAACAGTTGAAGACTGGAAAAATGTTGCCTGGTCTGATGAGTCTCGATTTCTGTTGAGACATTCAGATGTTAGAGTCAGAATTTGGCGTAAACAGAATGAGAACATGGATCCATCATGCCTTGTTACCACTGTGCAGGCTGGTGGTGGTGCTGTAATGGTGTGGGGGATGTTTTCCTGGCACACTTTAGGCCCCTTAGTGCCAATTGGGCATCGTTTAAATGCCACGGCCTACCTGAGCATTGTTTCTGACCATGTCCATCCCTTTATGGCCACCATGTACCCATCCTCTGATGGCTACTTCCACCATGTCACAAAGCTCTAATCATTTCAAATTGGTTTCTTGAACATGACAATGAGTTCACTGTACTAAAATGGCCTCCACAGTCACCAGATCTCAACCCAATAGAGCATCTTTGGGATGTGGTGGAACGGGAGATTCGCATCATGGATGTGCAGCCGACAAATCTGCGGCAACTGTGTGATGCCATCATGTCAATATGGACCAAACTCCCTGAGGAATGCTTCCAGCACCTTGTTGAATCTATGCCACGAAGAATTGAGGCAGTTCTGAAGGCAAAAGGGGGTCCAACCCGTTACTAGCATGGGGTACCTAATAAAGTGGCCGGTGAGTGTACATACATGCCAAAAGAATTAATGTGATTTTTTTCCCCTTATAAAGTAAAAAAAAATGAGAATCTTTCCAGGACAGAAAAGTCCTATTTGAAGAATCACTCAAATATCCAGTCCCTGTCAGAGTGTGTCTGTGGTGTAATGGAGTGATTTGGAGGAAGGGCCCCTGTCGCAGTGAGGGCCACTAGGGGCCCCATAAGGGGCCAAACTTACGTGAGCACCTATTTAGTACTGGACTGTTCTCTTCATCTGAACTGTCTTCTGTGGGCAAACAGAGATGAGCACAAACAGCTTTGCAAAACGAGACAACTATGTTAATGAGGCATTAACACACACATACATACTGTACATGCACACACACTCGCATACATACGCACACACACACACGCACACGCACACGCACACACACAGTTCTGCAAGAGACAACATAAGCGAAAGAATCTATGATAACAGAAAAGCAAGAAAAATAGTAATCATTCATTAAACACTCGTAGGCTAAAAGAGATGTAAGAGATGAATACACCCAGCAATACTAAAAATAAAAATCACAAAAGAAAAAAGAAAAAAATTATTTGCAACATCAGCCAAACACAAGATAAAAACACAAAGCGAAGCGATGTAGAAAGAGATTCTAGTAGAAGAGATGTGATGCATCTGAGCCCATGGTGAGAAAGCGGTTAAACTATAAAGAACAAGTGAAGTTAATAACTTCAGAAACTTCAGCTTCGGACACATGGTTTCATGTTATCACAGAGAGAGCGGTTAGAAGCCAGGTGAACTGTTGACCACAGAATTCAGTAATGGCCTTACATTGCCTACAGCCAGTTCAATTAATGGAGTATGATCTTAAAAGTTTCAGTATCATGAAGCCTGAATGTCACAGAGAAATGTCTCGGTCATATATAACCCCAAAATCAAAAAAATAAATGACAAAAAGACAATGAAGCCTATTTTAGGGCCATTAATACTTTTTTTTACATTGTGACAAAATTTCATGAAAATTAAGCAAATGACCCCCTGTACTGAGCATTCTCATTAATGTAAAGTGAAAAAATTATTAAATATTATTTGAATTGTAAAGCATAGTTGAAAAGTAGTTTGTAAGCATACTGAAAATCAAATATAAATCATTTCAGGACTAAATATTACATATTTGTAGTATTTATTTTTAAATGACAAAATTATTCATTCATTTCTGGTATTACTGCAATTATATACATTTATATTAAACATTATTATGCATTTACTTATGTCCTTATTTCAGTTTTTTTCTGTCACGTATGATAATATAGGTTTCCTTTTCTTTATAGAAACTATTTCCTGATTATTTTTTTTTTTTAATTTTGGGGAGAGATATGACCTGATTAGAATTTTCATGAGATTCAGCTGAATATATAATGCATTACAAAGGTTAATTTTATGCATTGTAATGCATTCCCAATGCCTTATAATTCACCTTGTAATCATTTATATGTTCTCATGAATGGGTGCAACCACAGTTAAATGACATCATTACATCATTCACATCACTTTTTAGAGATTATAATGCACTATACCAAATGCATTATTTGTTATATTGGCACTTGTTAATGTTGGTTTACTAAATGTATTGTAACTGTGGTTATAATACGCCTATTCATGAAAATAAAACAAATTGCAATGCGCTCCTTGGACAGTTTCCTCCAATTCAAGTTCAACCTGTGTGGTAAATAATCTCGGAAGAGAGTGTAACCAAAAGCCCTAAACGGACAGGACTAGAGAAATTAGAGAATTAAGAGAAATTCGTGTTTCACTTATGTGCGTTATTATAAACAGACACTTCTACACACTCGTGAAGTTTACTTATAATAAATTATAATTTATAAATTATACTAAAATTATATCAATAAATAATAAAAGCAAAAATATATGTCATGCGTGATGCATGCAAGCCCACAAACTCCCAGTAATAAACACGGAAATGTTAGTCCTGTCCGAATCAGTACATGTAATCATAAGAATTGTGACTCAAACATCGTTTAGAAAACAAGTCCCGTCCGAATAGGGCTTAAGATGACATGATAATTGCTGACTGAACATAGGAGGTACCTTGTTCTGTACTGCAATGCCATTGGCTGAAGTTGCGACCAATGAGAATGAAGCTCCTGGAGGTGGCAGGTGGTTGGCTGATGTGCTGGATGATTGACAGGGGGACATAGATATCTCCCTGAGGACAGCTGCCGACACACACAGGAAACAGTTCATCAGTTTAAGCATAAACTGAATCGACAGAAACATCTGATGGCACTATGCACCAACTAATCACATCATTTGAAACACATCTGGACAGTTCGGATGAATGCTTCGACCAGGTCAGGACTCAGGAACGCACCTGGTTCTTTCGAACACTTTGACTATGGTGTCACTGGCCAGAGAGCTGACAAGATTGACAATTTCTGAGAGGATGGAAGGCAGGAGGAAATGATGCGAGACTTCAGTCGAGCAATGCTGGATGGACGGACAGCCTGCAAGACAACAAGAGAAAATAATCCTTTAATCAGGGAACTTTTTCTGTCTGCTAGGATGATATGAAGAAAGAAATGTTCTGATTTTTCTAAACAATCTTTTTAGGTTTTGAATAGATTATAAATCACTTTAAAGGGATAGTTCACCCTAAAATAAAAATAAAATCATCACTTGGTATTGTTCTAATGCAGTATGCCGTTCTTTCTTTTACGGACCACAAAAGGAGATTTTTTTTCAAAAATGTCCCGCTCGCACTAGTCCATATAATGGCAGTAAACAGAAACCAGCATAACATTTTTTTTTAAAAAAGATGCAAAAGCATCACAGAATAATCCCATGTGACACGTGCCATATATTCCATGTGTTCTGGGTGTATAAGATAGGGTTTGGTGAAAAACAAACCAAAATGTTATGTATTATTTAACCAAAATCCTGACTTTGGCTGATGGTCTTCTGTGCGTGAGACTCTATTAGCCTCTGACTCGCCCAGAAAAAGCGCACGAGTTGTGATAAATCAAGATAACAAAAAGCCACATGAAATACAATGCCTAGAAATCCCCCAAAAGTATCTGTGTACTTTCTTCACTTCACAGTCAAATATCACCGGACCAGAACTGCGGTTGTCAGATGACAGTCAGTCACAGTTGACTGTTCACCGTCATTATATGACAGTTAATAAAATTATAAATTTCTCTTTTTGTGGTCCGAAAAAAAGAAGAAGGGCATACGGCATTAGAACAACACCAGGGTGAGTAAATGATGACTTTCAGTTCATTTTAGGGTGAACTAACCCTTTAAACTTTCTTTTCTTCTTTAATTAACATTTCCTAAGTTATTAAGAGTGTTGCCGGGTGAAATGAGTCTTTTTTTGGGCTTGTTGAACTTTCACTTTATAATAAATGAATAGAGAAAGTTAAAATCAGGGAAATTCTAATTTGTGGTTTTTCATAAGAACTTCAATTATAAATTGTGCATATAAATGCCAAACAAATCGGTATACGAAAAAGATTTACATATTCTTTATTATTTAAATTATTAAATATCTTCTTTATTTATTATTATTTCGTATTTAAAAAATATTATTATTATTATTATATCAAAGAATTGCTGTTCTCAATACCGCTAGCTAATTTGTTATTATTTGGTTGTTATGGAAATACAAAGTGTATATGCACCTGCCCGTGTTTCACCCATATATGAAATCTGATTTAAGTTTCAAATAGTCAAAAGTGGCCCATCATGAAGAGTGGCCCAGTTTATTACATCATTGTAAATTAGCACAGTCATAAACAGAAAAGCATTACACGGATGTGGTAACTCACCCAGTTTGTTCATGAAGGTGACCCAGGGCAGGTACGTGGTCTGGTAGACGGTTTGAAGAGTGCCAGTATCACCTTCCTCCAGCTGGACTGCATGTCTCCTACAACACAAAGACATCCAGACATGTCTATAGGCCTACGCGGATGATAATTGCTTTTGTTAGAGGTCATTACGTCTCTCAAGTTACTGCCATCTGAATCAGAAATGTCAGTATTCTCCCACCACCCACGACCAAATTATCTATTGTATTCTGACAACACAAAAGGATGAGTGGTAATTTAATTACCATCCAAATTGGGATCTCAGAATTTGCCAGGAAGAACTGGCCAAAAATCATTTTGGAAATCGGATTATTCTGATTTGGGTATTTGGCACAATGGAGGCGTTTCAGAGAACATATGTGACCCGTGCTGACAAAATAAGTGGCAATAAGCACATTTAAAAAAAAATTAGTTACATTCTCTATTAAAATACACAACATTATGTATGATTTGTTGGAATCAGACGAAAATTACTGAGCTACACCTGCTTGAAGTTGATAGAGTCAGTTTTTAAGTCAATTTGAAGAAAAATCTAGTTTTCTAAAGGTTTCAAAACAAAATCACTAAGCAACCATACCTTAAAATCCCCAGTAATAACACCAAATTTGACATACACCAAGTTAAAACATAATATCTATAGGAAAAATATATATTCAACTTTTTTTTCCCCATGATACCACAATTGTTTGATTAACTTTTTTTATTTTAACATTTTATTTAACCGACAGCTCATATATTAAGACCTACTGTGCCGCACGGATGTAATATAATATTACATATCAGATCATTTTCCCCAACAGTTAACCTAACGTTTATTTAAGACATAACAGATAATGTTTGCATGAATACTAGCCAAGACAGATATTTTTAAATACTGTGTACAGTATGTGTATATCGGGATCACACGCTGTCTAAGGCGTCTTTGTGCTCATGCATCAGATCTGAGAGTCCGCGCGAGTAAGATCGTTTTGTTTACAACAGCATGAGTTTTAAAATCACATTTCACTGGTTCACACTCATGCCATTGAGAATTCGGTATGAATATTCACAACGTTGGAATACTGCGCTTTAAAACAATCCCAAACTTGTGCTGAGGGGAAACGCGAGAAGCGAGCTGAGAAAAACAGCACTCTTAAATGGACAAAGGAAAGGTACTCCTCTCAGAAAATGAACAAATAAAGATACTTTTAGATGTTTAATTGCTATTTGGAGCATTCGGATCGCTGGACGAGGGCTTAAGGAACACATTTTTGTGAAAATCTCCAAAATCAACAAAAATTTTCACCTGTTTTGCCTGTAGCTCAAATGTATCCCGTACGCATTCTGACTCCTTTTGCAGCACAGGTCAAATATACATTTTTTTTTTTTTTTTTTGCTTTATATCAATTAACAAAATCTTTTTTTACTATTTTTCAGTTTTAAATGGAACACTGGGTCTGTTTTTTGTCTTACCATCTGAACATGAAGCTTGTGCAGATGTCATTTGAACAAACATAACCAAACAAATTGTATTTTGTACCTCTGGGCCTGCTCTTGTTCGACTGCCATGGCTTTCTCATGGTTCCACTGCTGTTTGACACTCTCCGTCTTGTGTCTCCGTCTGCCCATGCGACTGTCCTCGGCACGCTCCGGTATGATGTCATCCGTTGTCTTTGGACTGCCAAGTTCAGAAGTTTCTGGTTTACTCTACCGGACACACACACACACACACACACACACATCATAAGACAGATAACTGGCACCAGTCCAATCACTTCTCTAGCATCTATGCTTCATTGCACATCATGCTGACCATCAATGCAATTTTGAAGGCGTTGACAGTCGTAATTAATGAGAGCAATTTGCTGTTAATGAAGACAGCACATGCTGAGTGAGCACACGCACCAGCATTTCCCAGAAGCTGCGGCGGGTGCTTTTGCCCGTGGGCGTGGTGGACTCGGGTGTGCTGGCTCCGGTGTTCGGGGTGGAACTGGGGGCAGATATTAGGGTGATGGGAGAGGGGCTGGTTCTGAGCCCGTGGGCTCCACTGGGCCGCCGATGACTCTCCTTCACCTCTTTACTGTCGCACTGCAGAAGACTCAAGGGAACTACAGTGACAAAACACTAAGGATCAGCAAAACCAGGACAACTTCACCAATATACGCTACCGTTCAAAAGTTTGGGGTCAGTGAGATTTTTTGTTTTTTGTTTTTAATGTCTCTTCTGCTCACCAAGACTGCATTTATTTGATCAAAAATACAGTAAAAACAGTGAACTATTATTACCATTTAAAATAATTGTTTTCTAAAATATCATTTATTCCTGTGATTGAAGCTGAATTTTCAGCATCATTACTTCAGTGTCACAGAAATCATTCTAATATGCTGATTTGAAACATTTCTTATTATTACCAGTGTTGTCTTTTTTTCAGGATTCTTTTGATGGATAGAAAGTTCAAAAGAACAGCATTAATTTGAATCTTTTGTAACATTATAAATGTTTTTATTGTCACTTTTGATCAAATTAATTCATCCTAGCTGAATAAAGTTTTTTTTTTATATATTTTTTTTTTATCGTACTGACATACTTTTGAATGGTAGTGTATTGAGCAAAACGTGTGACAAATAAAAAAACTCAAAAAAAAAAAAGAAATTAAGAACAAAAAAAATCACACTAAAAGCATCAGCACAAATAAATACAATAGAGTAAAGAGACAAATAAAATAAACAGTGTTTTTCAGTTTTTTCAGGTAGGTCTAACATTAGTTTTCAGATTCAGAAATTGAATTGAAAAGAGATCAAAATGTAAAACAATGCATACAACCCTCACTGTATAAATTAAATTAAGATTAATCACTATTAAAGTTACAAAAGCTAAGTCTTTTTTTGTTTGAATAACATTAAAAACAGACAGACAGCAGAAATATTAGGCTTCTGTCACTTTAAGACTAATGCACAGATCCAGCACAATGATACTGATACACATGTCATCTATATCAAATGTTTACATTCACTTAAGACATATCCTACTATGTTTGGATGTGTATGATGTAGGATACTCGCCAAGACGGGCATGTTGAACATTTTTGTGTGAACTTTAGAAGTCTTTTGTAAACGTACTTGTGCTTTTAATGTCTTGTGAATGTTTATTTTAATTTTGGGGATGAACCTAGATATTTCTTGTACAGCACTTCGGTCAATCAAGGTTGTTTGTTTTAAATGTGCTTTATAAATAAACTTGAAACTTGAACTTGTCCGTTCAAGCGCAAGACTTGAAAGAGAACTCAATATTTGCACGCTGTACGCGCGCTCCTATGTGTGTGAGTGCACACACAAATCTTCTCACAGATCGCGACTCCAAAAATAACAAAAATGTAGTCCATTCAGCATATCACCTGTGCTTTCATCCCGTTGGGCGGCAGCAGGCAGACAGAATGTGTCCAGACATAACGGGTTGGGCAGCACGCGCATCTCCATGATGACGTCACCGAGGGCGTGACGTAGGGCGGCCCTCAGCCTGTCCGTCAGCTGCAGCGGGCTGACATTACCCTGCTCCCACACGTCGAAGCGCACACGCACAGTTGCTCCTGCACACATACATCAACACACATGTAATTAAAGTCAGTATGAAACGGAAGTTGCACTAGACTATTGTGACGAACAGGGCTTGACATTAACTTTTTTGCTAACCAGCCACTAGGGCTAGTGGTTTTCTAAAGTTACTAGCCACTGCATTTTCTCTGGCCACAATTTTGACCATCATGGGGCAAAAAATGCCATATAGATATTTTTAATATTATCTCATAATTTGTCAGCAGGTATATTAGGCTGTTGTCACTTTAAGAACTGACGCATGGATCCATTATACTGTTACACGTGCGTTTCTCAACTCACTTGAAACATAACTGACTGTGTTTACGTGAATACTCACACATTATTTTGTGTGTATTTGACTGTTTATGAGCAATAAGCAGCAAAAAAGAACTCTAAGCACTGAGAGGCAGCTTTATGTGTGCGTACTTTGGGTGTGCGCACAAAATCTGCGGGAATGAGTAAAATTATGCGCAATATGTGCGATCCCACGCCGAAAGTCAAGCCCTGTAACAGCAACAACATTCATCCGGAGCAAATGAAACGAGTGAGTGAGAGGAGGCGGGTTTGTGTGTAACTGCGAGAAAGCGCAGCTGGTACCGTGCGTCTATTCTGCGGAAAATGAGTATTGGAAGCATTTCATATATTTTAGTATCAATAGGTAACGAAAAATCTATATTTTTGACAACACTACATTGCACTTAGTTATTATTTCAGATGCCTTTTTAGAAGACTACAATTGAAAAATGTATATTCAACCAGCCAAAGTGGCTAGTAGTAATTGACTGCCTTCAGCACCACCGCTGAAATACATCCGCATTTGGCGAGTGTTAACGACGTCAAGAGAATTGATTAGATGTTTGTGGTTTTCTATTGGTGGAACTCATGTGAGTGACAGGTTATAGCCCCGCCCTCGTCATCAGAGAAGAGAAGAGATGATGCAAGAGGGAGGGGAATTTAGTCTGATTCAAGATTATGAGGGCACGCACATGAATTACTGTTTGTTTGCAAAAGCTTCCCAACCTGAGCTCTGGCTGAGAGAGTCCACCTTAACAACCGTCGTCAAGGCCTCAAACTGGTCTGGCTGGAGGGAGATGGTGGAAACGTCAGCTCTAAGTGCCGGTCCGCTGCCGTCCTGAGCGGGAACCTGCAGCACGCAGTCGTTAGCGTCCACGAATGACAGCGCGATGCAGGCGATACCTGGGGAGCGCAGCAAGAGAACAGGGTTAGAGGAGAAAGTGATGGAGGCGAGAAGTAAATGAGCTTGACAGAGAACAGATGCAAAAAATGATGCAAACTCAAATGAAAGCAATAAATTCATCTAGTGCTGAAAGACAAATGGGGGTTTGCTATAGAGACGCATGACGCATGCTATAGAGACGCACGCATTCTGTGCTCAAGGGGATGATTTTTATTAAAAGGAACATATCTTGTTATATGAAGGTCACATGAAATCGGTCTTTTAACTTTTGAACATATCCTCATTTACTATGCTTCTTTTTCAAATGCCTTTTAATGTACAGATCTGATGACCCTCGACAGACACAGCATTTCAATATTAAAATATGAAAAAGCATCTTGAAACTATGATGATGTAACAAAAGGTGAAATAAACAAAACATTTCAATATTTTTTTTTAAATGTATTTTTTTGTATGCATTTCAGAAATTGTGCTGTACCTTAAAAAACTAATAATGTTAGTTTTTCAAAAGTCATGCAGTTATATAGCACTTGTGAACAGCATGTTTTTATTGGGTGTAATTTCCATTCAAGCTGTAATTTAGTCAAATTATGCAAAAAGTGTGAAAGTATTATTTTATACTAGAGATGCACGGACACTAAATTTCTCGGCCAATCCCGATAGGCAATTATTCAGAATGGTATATGTCGATAGACTGATATATGTCGGTGACTGGCGTCTGTGGGGGGGCGCTGCACTGTGGCGACCTGTAGAAGCAGTAGCAGAGAAGTAGTAACGCGGTGTTTGTTTGTCTTTGTTTGTTTTTTATTTTAAACTTCCTCCGTTGTCTACATCTATGGTCTACATTGAACCATCATGAAAAAACTGAGAAAAGATTAGTTCCTGTGTGGTCTGGAGACTCAATGCAAGAGTTGATGGGGTGCTTTGAATGTACCGATTGGTAATTGTTTAAATCCCAGTGTACGGATTTAGATGATCTTACTGAAATTGCGACTAATTGACCGTTTGCTAAGCCCCGCCCTCCTTAGTTACTGTTGCTACGCCTGTCAAGCTTTCGCGGCTGCCATGTCTATTACAGTGTGAATGCACCGGTGTCAGACATTCCCAAGGAGATATTTAGTCATTTTTGGCGAACAAGTGAAATATCTGAGAGAGCAAGACAAAAGGGACTGCAGTATGCATTCGAGGGATATATCCACGACATAATATGCAACCGATTAGAGAATAATTTCATCAAAATTGAAGCTAAAGTCTATAACGTTAGGTCCCAGCGCAAGCAGCAGCCGCCTCCTTAGCAGACCATTCACATGGGAAACACAAATTGAACAGCTATATTCATGCACAGCAGAGTAAGTGAAATGTGAAGATAATCTAATAATTACAAATCAAACAGCTTATCCATCAATCTAACACCCGGGAGAGCCGCGATCGGATTGGGGTAAAGTTACAGGGGTAACGTTAGTAGGCCGTCGATTAACAAAATGCTGAAATATATTTTAAAGTATGTCAGTGAGCCTCCGTCTTGCCTTTAATCGTCTTATTTTACGTTCAAATATGCATTATGAACAAAGAACCGCCATTATTTCCAAGCAATAGGCGGGTTTTTTTTTTGTTGATCCTGTCTACATTTAGTTGTGAATGGGTCTCCACACTGCCTGATCCCCGCCAGGGATTTCTCCCCTTTGGCTTTAAGGTTTCGGGAAGAGAAAAAATGCCACCCCACCGTCCAAACTTTAAGAATACACGATTTTTTTAGAAAATTTTTAGATTTGCACAATCCATACGCACACCGCGTCGGCATGTTTCCCTCGCTCGAAAGCTTGACTGACCTCCCGCGCCTAAATACGGTTGCTAAGCCACGGCCAGTGGCGGTTTTCGGGCGTGGCTTAGCGAAGGGTCAATTATATTGTATTTTGTGAAGATTTGGTAATTCAAAAGAAACCTTGCATAGTTTTTCCGAATAATAAGCCATGAATTACTAAACATGTCAAAAACTCGATTAACCTAAGGAATATTTATTTTAAACAAGGCGATAGTATTCGGTACAAAGAAGCCAATAAATTAGTTAGAAATTAGATCAAATTAGCAAAATTGCGGTATAAGGAAAGGATAGAAATTATGTTTACAAATGGGAAGTCTCATGTAGCTTGGGATGGAGTGAAGTCTATAATCGGAACTAAACAGAAGAATAAATGTATTATTTTAGGAGGAAAATCTGATCATGAATTAGCTGATGATTTTAACTCTTTTTATTCACGTTTTAAAATCATGATTTTTCAAAAGAACTGTCTGATTATTGTGGGAATTCAGTGACTCAGAATACTATTGTTAAATTTCAAATTAATAAAGCTGATGTATGTAGTTGTTTTAAAAAGTTTAAGGTTGGAAAAAGTCCAGGCCCTGATAACATTGGTGGTAGGCTCAGGCCAGCTGACAGTCTTGCCTGGGCCCGGGACAAGATAATCTTAGATGGGGCCCCCCCCCACGATTTTTATTTATTTTTATAAAACACCATATACTTTTACCCAAACTGAATAATAAAAACACGTTGAAATGGGTACATTTTCTATAAATGTCTTCATTTTCTTTTCTGACATAGCCTACTGCAGTTCTTGTTAAAACACACTAGACATGCAAAATCTGTGCATTTTGGGCACTTTTTGTGTGAAATCATATTTATTTTTTGTCCATCAAAAGTGTGCTTTCACTAGTTTTAAGCATGAGCAGCGCAGCAAAAATAGACTCGGATCTGAACCATTATCTGTTCACCGATGATGACAGTGATGCGTTTCAGCCGGCTTTTTATTTCTCATCTCCATAAATATATCTAGTAGTAAAGCTAATGCAAGGGCTAGAAATCAATGGATTCTTTGCTAATACTTCCTCGTCATCATGGAGAGCGCAGTTCGCACCGCTTTCTCCTTTCCACAAGCGTTTGCTCTCCCGTGGCGTCTGTCGTTGCTATGCAACAATGAACTTAGGCGCGCCTGTAAAAACGAGCGCGCCGCGTCGCTATTATGAGCTAATATCCTAAATATTTCCATATGTGGCTCTTTCCTCATTTCTTATCAACAAGTGGATTTACAGCCACCACAGCAGCAGCACCGCCGGTCGCCATGTCTCAGCGCTTTTATGAAGAGGACGCAACTGCACGCGCATCAAGTACCGGGTTTGAGAAAACCTGGTACCGTGGCGTGACGTTTAAAAAAAAATTAGTGCCGACTTGGTACCGAAGTGCCGGGTCTTTGACAACACTCATAAACGTTGGCTGCACTGTTTCTTACCTTGCTCTACGTTGACTTTACTAACGTTAGTTCCAGCTTCACCGTCACCACCTTTTAAAAAATATTTGTTTAGGACATCTCGAAGGCCTCTGTTTTTCTTCTTCTCTTTTCTTTTCTTCTTTTCTTTTCTTTTCTTTTCTTTTCTTTTCTTTTCTTTTCTTTTCTTTTCTTTTCTTTTCTTTTCTTTTCTTTTCTTTTCTGAGCACCGGACTTCTGCTGACCGGACATTTTGAGCGTAACGTTAGCCTACTGAACTTCAAATCAAATGACAACATCATATTTTGATCATTGGCCAAACCATTTTTGTTTTGGGGGGGGGGGGGGGTCTTGACCACTATTTCAAGGACAATTAGGAAGAAAACAAATAAAAAGCTTTTATGTAACTCAAATATTAGATATTTTTTCCACAAATATGCCTTTTTTTCTCTTTTTTTTTTTACAATTATTCCATAATTTAATGAGGGCCCAGTTCTGGGCCCCCCTCCCTACCCTGGGCCCGGGACAACAGACCCGTTTGTCCCCCCCTGTCGGCGGGTCTGGGTAGGCTGTTGAGGAACTGTGCAGAGCAGCTTTCAGGGATTTATTCATTTATTTTTAATGAATCATTACAACTTTCTAAAGTCCCTTGTTTATGGAAAGATGCCATTGTGGTGCCAATTGCGAAAAAAAGAAATTCTCCTTCTCTGGAAGATTACAGGCCTGTTGCTCTAACCTCCTTGGTTATGAAATCTTTTGAAAAAATAGTAAGGAAGGAGATTTTAGCCTTAACACAGTCAGCACTTGATCCTATGCAGTTTGCATACAAATCTGGCAGAGGAGTTGATGATGCCACCTGTACCCTATCAGTCCCAACTAATGCTGTAAACTAAATCGAGGACCCTCTCATTCGGTACATTACTATAATATTAGAGGTTAACGCATTAACAGTTGAAAAGTAGCGCCGTTAAAGCAGGCTGTTTTGATCCTGTCTAGTCTCCAGGTCTGTGCTTTTTCAGTACACCAAACATTATTTGTAGTGTGATCCTCATCCAATAATCGCAAAGAGCTTTGTGCTTACTTCTGATAAGCAACAAAGTCTCAGCTTTCAAACTATGTCCATTTTTTTTTACGAAATTCAAACATTAAATGGCATTTTGATGCTCTGAAATGTGACAGATCGCTGTAGCGCCTCTGTTCAAGTGGCAACACGGAGCGGGAGTCTTTTCTTCCTCTAATACAAGTAAATATACAAATAGCAGTTGAATATAATAGTTTGGGCTCTGTTGTTCATTTTAATGTAGCATTAACTTGCCCTAAATTCAACACACATTTTCTTCACACAAAGTATGAGTTGCAGTCTGCCACTGTATGAGTTGATTGATAGGATATAATCAGCCCTGATCATCGGCTGTTTTAAACTATCAGATGATGGCTGACATTGAAAATAATAGCTTTTTTCGGCCAATACCGATTATTGGCCGATACATCGATGCATACCTATTTAATTTTTTATTTTGGATCCATAAAATGCTAGATATGGTCGGCTAGTCTGATATTTTATTCTAAAACTGCTTTAAACCGTTTCCACAAGTGTCATTTTCACCACAAAACAGTGTTGTTTTCGGCAATAGAAAACGTTGATCAGATGAAAAACTTAAACAAAAAAAAAAACTTAAATGAAAATAAGAAATGTTGTCTAACTGAAATAAATACATTAAAGTTGAAGAGCTAAAATGACTAAAACTGAAATAAAAAATAAATTAAAGTAGAAATAGAAATATTTAAGGTTAAAAAAGGGCAAAAGCTCATAACAAAATGTGCCAATTTTGTTTAAAAGTGTATAAACTTTTAAGAGAGTATATTTTCTAAAAGTCCACAAGGATGAAAGTGCCAACAGTTGAAGAAACACCCATATGTAGCCTTAAATTATATAAACACAACTATATTTCAGAAAAACAATGCCTCTACTTGAGTACAAACTCTCATAAATCCTTTAAATGGGTTTTTCTGCTGTTGTATTGACTCGGTTGTGCTGTTTACAGTGTGAAGCCGCGGCTCTGATAAGCGCAGAAAGAGAGAGATTTCCATCATTAGATTCTCAGAGATCGATGGCGCCTTCGCTCCAGTGGTTGTGGCTATAAGAAAGCCTCGCAAACAGAGCGGCGGTCGCATTAAAAGGCATTAGCAGCAAACAGTGGAGCGCGAGCAGGGATTTATCCAGCTGCTTGTATTAGCGTATGACGTTAGCGGTTTGAAGCATGATCGATGTGTAAGTGTGTGTGTGTGTGTGTGTGCCAGATATCAGATACTAATGCGTTGCACACACAATCATCTGAGATAAATCACCCATGTGCGCTCACATGCTAAAGTGTGCATGCATTCTGCATAAGTGCGGCCTGGATGCATGTATGAAAGATTGCATTGGCTCTGAAACACACAATACACGAGTACATAAATGCTTCCATCTAAGCAAGTTCAATTTCCTGCATCATCGCATTTCTGAAATGTGTCAGAATGTGATTCACAATGCAAGTACGTGTTGCTTTCAGAGCAGTGCCAATCAATGAGTAGCTTCTCTTTGCCCTCTCATCTAAGAAGTCCATTCGCTGTGATCTTTTAAGAGCACTTGATGAGGTGTGATGTAGTGTGGCGTGACCTCTGCGCTCTAGTGAGACTACATGAAGACAGAGAAGGGCCCTTCAATCTCTGCTGGACTCTGACTGTCTGACTGAAGCCCTAGAGCCCATCATGGAAGTCACTTTCTGATTTATAATGACAGCGCCAGAGAGTGTGAATGAGATGATTTTGGACACACAGAAAATCTGATCTCATACACACGGTACAAAGTGATAATTTTAACAAAGTAAAAATACACAATGAGAAATTGTCATATGCAATGAAAGAATAAATGTAGCATTACTTGCACAATTTGAAGGGTTGTTTCAAAAGATACCTTAAATTTATGACGAAAACACGAAAAGTCTTTGCGTGATGCATCACTTAAGATTATACAGTAGCACTATAAGTTCACCTTAAAGTTTTATACATTAACATTAGTTGAAGAGAACATGAACTAACATTTCTTAACTAGTTTCTATGTTAAATTATACATACTACTAATCCATTTTAACATTTTAACAGTCTACTGTTCAAAGGTTTGCGGTCAGTATGATTTTTTTTTTTGGGTAAATAAATTAATTATATTTAGCAAGGAAGCATTAAATTAAACATAAGTGACAGTAACAACATTTATAATGTTACAAAAGATTCCTATCTCAAATAAATATCTATTCATCAAAAAATATATAGTATAAAATATAGTAAAACAGTAATATTGTGAAACATAATTACATTTTTGATCAAATAAATGCAGCCTTAGTGACTTTAAGAAACATTTACCCAAAACTTGTCAACATTATTAATTGCATTTTGAACTAGCATGAAAAATAATTAACAGTTACTACTAGATTAATGCTGTAAAAATGCTCTTTGTTAGTTGCATAAAAAAATTATCATAAATATCATTGCTGTGTTACGCTATATGCAAAGGTACGCTATTATATAACTCAAATAATACAACTCACACTATTATTGATGGTTAGTTTTAATATTTGTTATATGTGCTGGAACCATAATTTGATTATGAAAAGCTAGGAAACGCATGAGGACCCGTTGTTTAGTATTATTAATTTAGATGTGTTATAAATCATAAAATCCAAGCAGAAGGCCAGTGTAACATTCATCTGTGAGCAGCATCTGCTTCAAGAAAAGCTCATCTCTACGTCAACACTGTCAAACACATGAACGCACTGAAGCTGGAGGCCCATTATTGTTTCCCCCCTCAGATTTCAGCCACATTTACATCAGTGTTTGAGAATGAACATGTACGTGACGAGTCAGTCAGCGGGTGAATGTTAACAGCCCTGTCTGTGTGACAGCTACTGTCTTTGTGGCTTCATGGAACAATGAACAGTGACCAATGAGCTCCATTCACACAGAGAAACTTACAAGCCCTATACGCCGATTTCACGCAGCCGCCATTTTGAAATCGAAAGCGAGGCTCCGGTGGGAAGAACCCCGGAAGTACAGATAGACAACAATGCCTTGGACTACCAACCTGAAGCTGCTGCCGCATTTAGGGTATGTATATAGTTCGTTCCTGCTTCTTTTTTTACGTTCTGATTTATATATATATAAAAAAAAATGTATTTATAAATGAATTTCACTGTATATAGTCTAAAGTATGAAAGAAATGTATGTACATTTTTATGAATAACTAATTTCTACATTTAACACAACAAGATGCCATCTCATTCGCGACTCTCCTATGATTAAAGCCGACACTTCCGGTTTTCTTCCCACCGGAGCCACTTCAAAATGGCGGCTGCGTGAAATCAGCGTATTGTCTACATCTTAAATGTTGTTTGATACTGCCTAACTAAGCAAACATAAAGGCACATATTGCAATACTACTGCAAGATGTCATTTGGTGATCGTTAGCACAATGCTCTTTTTCTCAGTGAACTTCACACTGACTGACTGCAAAATTTTTGTTTTAATATGCGCCAGAAGCATTCAACATCTCCTAGCATTAGCATGGTGTTTTGAGTTGGTAATTGGGCAGCCAGCTTAAAAGAACAGTTCACCCAATTTAAAAAATAAACACAGTTATTTATTTTCTCTTATATGCATCTGCATATTGGTGCAAGACAATCCGTAATGAAAAAACCCAGTCCGGCTTCCCATTTTTCAATCTGAACGTGAAGGAAAGTTAGATTTTCAGCAAATAACCGATTCAAATTCAATCAGTTCCGCATATAAAGTTATGCAATGGCTTCAAAAGATTTGGAATATATATAGTGCACAGGTCATATGGACAACTTCTATGATGCTTTTTTTATCAATTTTTAAGCTATAGCTATATATAGCTATAGAGATTATGTTAAACTTTTCCTTCTGTGTTCCACAGATTAAACAAAAGCTATGTTTCCATCCAAAGTTGTGAATTTTACTTGTGCGCAAAATTGGAACATCGTATCAAACATTTGAAAAAATAAAGCGCTGTTTCCATCCAGTGAGTCGAACAGAACAAAATCGGCACTTCCTGAAAACTGCCGCAAAATGTCACTAAGAAAAATGCCTTCTTTCATATATGAATTAAGGCTCGTACACACCGGGACGAATATCGGCGCGCGTTATTCGACAGCGTTTTTCAACGCGTTTTTTGTGTTCACACCCAAGCGATTTTCGCTGGCGATGAGCCGAGTGAACATGTAAATTCTTTCCCTGACATTAGATGGCGCCCATTTGCTCTGCAATACCACTCCATATCCATAACATTCTCTTTTATCAAGATTTTTGTAGTCGCTGTCGCGTTTGTCATATAGTTCTTTATGATCCGACACCAACGAGAACAACAGCTCTACATTCATCTTGCCTTGCATCTTCCTCGTCTTATTTTTTCCCGGCAGGAAATTATTTTTGCTCGGCAAGACCGTTTTGTGTTTGAGCGCCCCCAAGTTGTGTTTTACTGTAACTTCAGAAGCTTCAGACACGTGAGCAAAAGCGCCAATCTCATTGGTCGGATAGTTTTTGACGCGGCGCGTCAAACTAAAAAAAGAAACCCGAGGCGTTTTTTTTCTTAAATGACGCTTTTACGCGTGCCGTTTTTCGCGTCGGTGCGCACACTCACATTGGCGCCCTTTGTTTAGTCACGAGGCGTTAAACGTCGGCGAAGTGAATAGGCCTTTAGGCTACTTGCGCAAAGAAGGAACACAATAAACGCTGTCATGTTATCTTGTGTTCGGAGGCGAATGCCTGCTGTTTGAGAATGCAGTCGTATAAGACAGTTCTGGGAGATAATTAAACCGACAGACTTTGCTCAGGCATTTCAGAATGATCAAATCAATATTTCAGATGCTGTGTAACGAGATCGGTCCGCAGTTATGCCATCCCATCGTGCAAAGTCACATAGCTGTTTCAAGAGCAACGAAGAAATTATTCGGGTAATGGGCTTCCATTCTAGTTTATGCGCATGTTTTCTATCAGATAAAAAAATGTATGCGCCTTATTTGAGCGCATACACTTTTCATGCGCATTTTTAGAACTTATGCACATCTTATGCGCCTAAATTGAGCGCACATCTTGGCGTTCCCATCTAGCATTTTTGTATGTTGTAAAATCTGGGTATAAAAATAGGTGGATGGAAACAGCTACAGAGAGATCTAACGACATGAGGGTGAGTAAACTTTCATTTTTGGGTGAACTACCCCTTTAAGCTGTGATCACGTGACCATGCAGTTCCACACGCAGCCAGTGGGGGCGCCGCAGGACACACAGCAGAACAGTGGAGTGGGAGGAGGGTCTTATACCTTGAAACTGAGAGGTTGGGAAGAGATTCTGAACAAGGTCTGACATTGTACCTGAGGCACAACAGACACCCACAGGACAGAAACAATGAATGGGACAAATCAACATTAATGATCAACCAATAAGCAGTGTTGGGGAGTTAAGAGTAGCGGCACCAACTTAAAGTTGTAGTGTGCGATTTCTTCGTCACTCGAGTCGCAGCACTAAAGTAGTTTGAAGTAGCATTGAGAAGCAGTGTCAGAAAATCTGTTTACTAGAGTTTATTTCAATTAACCAGTTTTAAGCGTTTCAAGATTTTTAAGCAATTCAAGTCATCAATTAATGTTGCTCGCAAAAGTCCGTTATATATAAAAACGCAACTAAAAACCTCTCTGGTTTGAAAATCTTAAGGGGTTTTAGATTTCAGATTAGATTTAAAATGAAACATTATTTTTAAAGGCCTTTCAATGTGACACAAATGTAACTTTATGTCAGTTGTATTGTGAGTACATTGGTGTTCAGGTTTGAATCAGCTACTGTAATCGGCATCCTAATTGTTTTTGTAACAGAATACTGATTTAAATCAAATAAAGTTGCTTGGCAAGCTACAATTTCAGAAAACTACTGAGAGAGATGAAGAGAAACAGGAAGATGAACATAGAGGTAACATTCAAATGCTAATTTAAATTAAATTGCCTGCATTAAAATCAGTGTTGTTATTGTTAACTAATTTTTTTTAAATAAAATATGAAAATGAGTTGATACACCTACTTAAACAAACAAACATTAGAAATGTTCCCTTGGCAAGTAAATTAATAAAACTACTAAAACTAAAACCAAAATAATTGAAACCTTAATAAATATATAGATTTTAAAGTCGAAATAAAATGACGAAAGCACAGAAAATTACTAAAATATAATAATAATATTATATATATATATACACACACATACACAATAAAATAATCTAAAAATAAAAACATGGAATATATAATTAATGCTAAAATAACACTGATTAATGTACTTGCGTGTGATATGTTTTGAGTCATCCCAGGACATGTAAAGGCTTGTGGGAAATTCAAACCCATTTCATACACACACTGCACTGGTCAGGCTGATAATAGTGAACATCTCAATGAAGTCCTGCCAAATGGCCGCCTTCAAAACCCCTGGAGGAGCTGCTCCGACCTCTCAGGAACTGATATTACTGTCATCCTGCATCAATAAACCCACAAGTAGACAATTCTAGGAGCCACAAAGCCCTTTATTTACATTCTGATTAAGTGCATGATCTGTAATGGTGGAAGAGCATCCAGTAATGGTCCTTTTAATAGCGGGTGCATTAGGAGATCTTCAGGAGCAGCTCTTCCAGGTATTTAGGTGGACTGTCAGTTCATTAGTGTTAGGGAAAGAAGAGGAGAGGAACCCCGTGGCTCCAGTCCGAAGCTGCTACCACTTCTGCTGTCTCCTCCTGACAGTTATCTCTCTGCAGTTTAGGATCAAGTCATATTAGGACCCTAAGAGGCTTGTTAAAGACGCTTCACGTTAATGAGACAGACCTGGAGCCTCACAAACTTTCCACTCGTACTCGAGTATATTTATAAACTCCACATTCAGCCCAAAGGAGTGTTAAAAACACCCTGCTTTGAGGACCTAAAGGGGTCGCATGCAGATTTCAGATAAGATTTAAAATGAAATGTTATCTTTAAAGGCCTAATTTTAAACTGTACCGTAATTTTCCACTTAAAGAAGTTCGACTGTATTTTGTGGTGTCAGTTAAAGAATCATGGCAGAAGACCATTGTTATTAGTCATAATTAAGCTGTAATTGTGAATTTTGCCTGTCTAAATTTAGATGTTGATGAAGAATAGTAAAAGTATGCCAGAAAACACATGCTCATCAAGACTGCATTTATTTGATCAAAACAGAAAGAAACAGTAACATTGTGAAATATTATTACAGTATAAAATAATGGTTAAAAAAAATTTAGAACCCTTTTTTCAGGATTCATTGATGAATAAAAAGTTAAAAAGAGCAGCATTTAGTCAAAATAGAAATATTTTCTAACAATATAAATCTTTACTATCACTTTTTATCAATTTAACACATCCTTGCTGAATGATGTGTATTCATTTCTTTCAAAAAAGAAAGAATTACTGACCCCAAACTTTTGAACGGTAGTGAATATTGTTACACAAGATTTCTATTTTAAATAAATGCTGTTATTTTTTTACTTTTTATTCATCAAAGATTCCTGAAAAAGGTATCACAGGTTATAAAAAAAAAAAAATTAAGCAGCACAAATGTCTCCAACATTGATAATAAATCCTCATATTAGAGTGATTTCTGAAGGATCATGTGACACTGGAGACTGGAGTAATGATGCTGAAAATTCAGCTTTGATCACAGAAATAAGTTATATTTTAAAGTATATTAAAATAGAAAACAATTATTTTAAATTGTAATAATATTTCACAATATTACTGTATTTTTTTTATCAAATAAATGCAGCCTTGCTGAGCATAAGAGACTTCTTTCAAAAACATTAAAAATAGTAATGTTTCCAAACTTTTGACCAGTACTGTATATATACATACAATGAATTTTATTCATAAAAAAGACATTTTCATGAACATTTGTGTCCTTAATATTATGTACAACTTCAACCACTGCTTAATACCTATTAGTACCTATACTAATACTAAGACCTATAACTACCTACTAGTGTACACTTAGATCCAGGAACAATGAATTAGGGAGAGGAGCTCAGTCACAACGCACTTGTGTAAATACAGAAATGTGCTCGCTTTTTAATAAGGCTGAAGCGAAACAACACCGAGCAGTCCGCAAATCTAGCGAGATGGAGCGAACCTGTGCCAGCAAACACTGATGGAAGGAAGAAATAAAACTCACAACATTTTGGCAAAGTAAGCAGGCAAAGTGTGTGTTATTCAGGACCTCAGAAATAAGACTTAAGGCCCGTTCACACCGCCAGCGACACGCAGCGACATGATCCCATTCATTTCAATGGAGCGCTGGCGACATCCGGCGACCAGTGACCGTTGGCGACAGAATGTGGGCGTGTCAAGCGACAAGAGACACGCGACAAAAGTTGAGAAATTTCAACTTTATGCAAATGAAAAGCGATTTTCGCGAGCGACAACCAATAGGAAAGAAGACTCTCAGTGGAGCTCACGTGGAGTGCAGGCAAGACAGAAGAGTTTGTGGGAGATTTCACTGTTTTATATGATTTGACTGTAACCACATACATGGATATAATAAAATGAGGAATGGAAAAGAAACTGTCGACAGTCTCAGTGAGTTTAATTCATATACATTTATAGTTCGAGTGTTGTAATTTTATGATGCAAGTTTAGCACTGCTGCAGATCATTTTACAGTTTCCCTGCATTATGTTGACTATTAGGGACAAGAAAATTGATTATTTGTCAAATTCGAATGACGTTTTAGTAATTTATGACAGAATGAGTGAGTTTAATTTGTTGATTGATCGATCGTTAATCTAGTAAATGATCTAATCCACTGAACACTGCTGTGGTAATATAAAAACACTCTCCTAACAGCATACTGTTTCTTTTGAGCCTAATTCCTAGTCAAATTAAAATGATATAGTTGTATATGTCACTTCTGATGGTATTTTGTATAGATATATGGCTAGACGTGCAGTCTACCAATAACATTAGAGCGACAGCTCGTGACGTGTGAACGGGGCTTTAGGAGGCGCTAAAGGAGTCACAGTGAGATACAAATCAAACCACAGAAAAAGGAGATGCGGATGATGTTTGCTAGCTGGGTTGGGAGAATATAAGTGCCTTTACCTTTGCCTCCTGTTCCTTGGCCTCCAGGTTTATTGTACAGATAGATGTCATGATCCGGCAGCTCGCTGCTCAAATGGAAGTAATGCTAAGAGAGAAAACGGCGAGAAACAAAGAAAACAGATTTATGGAGATTGATCATCTAAAAAGAATGGTTACACTTTACAATAATGTTCCAGTAGTTACCGTTAATAAATGCATTACCTAACATTTACAAACAATGAGCAATTCATTTGTTACAGTATTTATTCATCTTTGGTAACGTTAGCTCAGATGCATTAATTAATATATTAACAGATACACTTTTTGATTTCAATAGTGTAATAGTAAACGCTGAAATTAGCATTAAGATTAATACATGATTTAGAAGTGTTTTTCATTGTTAATAACACATTTTAACAAATAGAATCTTAATGTAAAGTGCAACCAAAAAATTATGTATGCATATTTTATTTATTTATTTTTATATCTTCATAATGATTCTCATTTGAAGTTGCACAATACTGGCCATAATTATTGATTTTTCATTATTATAGATATGATTAGGTACTGATATTTGTAATTATTAGATATTGTTAGCCTTTTTTTACAAATCAGACCGTAAAAAGGTACTTAATGCAGACAAGTTGTAATTATAATCACTTGTTCGACATTATGTGAGAAAAGCAACATGACTATTGTGCACTTTAAATTCTAAATCACATATTAGCTTCTAAAAAAGGGACATTTAAGAGAATACAGAAATGCAACAGTGTGTGTTTTGGCTCCCGGTGGAGAAGTGTATTATGGGAGCTCTCTGAATGAACTCTCAGTGACCTGTTAAACAGAACCGCACTCACTCAGAGAGCACAAATGTCTAAACACGTTTGCAGAGCTCTGCTGCGCTCACACGTTATCTGTGGTGCCTCGCTTCACACTCACATCAAAGTATAAACCGCTTATTGGCAAACCACTTTGTTACACTTTTCTTTTTATATATATATATATATATATTTACGTAATCAGTAGTATTTCTGACGAATGGATTTCATCAGACCATTTGAAAATGATTTGTGAAAGTGAAACATTTAAGACCGTTGCTTTTCTTTTGAAAAAGGCATATTTCATTTGCAAAATATTCAGTTTTGAAAAATAATAAAAACTTATGCAATAATAAATAATAAAAAATTCCTAAGAAAATATTTAGCAAAATATTCAGTTAAAAAATATAATAAAAATAATAATGCATAATAATTATAATAATAATAATAATTCAAAATAAACCATGTGATTATTCTTTAATATTTTAAACTAAATATTTCATTTTATGATTCATGAGTCATTCTACCCCTGTGTAATATTTGTTCACAAAGGCTTAAATTACATCACGTTTACCAGTAAATATTTTGGTATGATTCTGCAGTGTATAAACTGTACTGTTGTTTAAATCAGGGAACATTTTACAGATTTATAATGTCATTTCTAAACCTAAATCTACAGCAGTGCTTCTCTGACACATGACCATCTCTATTAATCAAATGCACTGGGAATGTGTCCGTCTGTCTCAGCGGGATCAGACTGAGTGTACCTTGAAGTGATGCTCGATGTTGCTGTCGGTGTATTTGGGGATGTGGAGGAAGATGAGGAGGTTCTGGCGGAGGTAGTGAGCCACGGCCTGGATCCACGGCACACAGTACTGAGGCAGACAGAACTCCATCACTTCCGTCGCCGGAGAGCCGGGAGGCTGAATGAACTGAGACAAAGAAGAAAGAGTGGAAATGAAAAAAATTATGTGTAATCAACACAAATCACATCCACAGTCTATTATCCAACCATTAAATCTCAGACGAGATGCCTGTGACCGCCCACAGACGGAAACTGAGCCTCTGAAGTATAGAGAGAGAAACAGAGACCGCACCTTCCGCAGCTTTTCGGTGATACTTCAATAAAAACTCGCTCTGAGATGAATCGCAACATTACAAGCTTTGATTCAAAGCTAAAAGTATTTAAAAAATCAGAAAAGAGCAAAAAGGCTTCAGAAGACTCTAAATACAGTGCATGAGTTTTATTTTATGATACTTTCATGCTATTTTTTCACAAATGTCTGTCTCTGCATAACGAAGTTAAATATAATTTGCTTAAAGTCCCCCTGAAGTCAATAATTGTATCCCTTAAAACTCATATTTGATCACCAAAATGACATATTTAAAAGTTTTTTCCTTAAAAACATTTTTCATGCCTTAAAATAGCTTGAATGTAATTCGACACCCTTGCCTCATTTAGTATATGTGGTTCTATGAATATGTAAATGAGCCCCACCTCCACTCACTCACTCAGCTCAGAGATCCACTGGTTGACGATCACACGTTGACCTGGGGCGTGTTTCCCGTACAACGACGTAGCTCGATGCTTCACTATCATAGTACGATGCATCGTTGAAAAAAATCAACTAGCAAGTCACGACTGTTTCCCCAAACCATATTGTCGCAAAGTGGTCGTTCAACCACGCACGTGGTGGAGTAATAACTTATTTTAATGAAACTGTTTGAGATCGAATTAATGCTAGATGCTTTGCTATAAATTACAGACATGGCATCTGAGGAATATTTCAAATTTTTCTCAGTTATTTCGCTTTATTTCCAAATTCAATCATAGGCTCGTTCTTACATAGTAGAGCACGCTCACACATGCGCACGCTTCAAAAACTGCTTTAAATCTCTTGACAAACTATACAAATGATATTTGTATGTATTCTAAATAAAAGACAGGTTGTACTTAATGTCAGTTTGCTTATTTTGCTCAAGATACGGATTTATTAAGTCCACATGTCATGCAATCTAGAAACTCTGCTTCTAAACACAGGTCGAGATCTGTCGCTCACACACACAACTTTGCGATGCCGTTTGCGAATGTTCGTTGGAACGATGGTTTCGGGAAACACCGACTCGTTGAACTATGCTGGTAACGACGGAACTTGCGACCATAGTTGGCTAACGATGCTTTCGGGAAACACACCCCTGATTGGTTACAAGGTCGTTTGTGACGTCAGAAACACCAGTGATTTCAAACCGTGATTTTGAGACTGTCTTTGGTTCACTGCAGTTTTAAGGAGAAAATACTCAGCAATGCTGTCGACTTATGAATTTGTACATGGCTTGTCTTAAAGCATATTAAAAAGGCGTATAAACAACATTAAAAGCTTGATTTTCACCACAGGGGGACTTTAATCTGTTCTGCACCAGCCTGTGGTTAAGTCAGACACAGAAAAAAGAGGGTTGAAAAGAGAGATGGTGGATGAGACGGAGAAAGAGAGATCACCTCCACATCTGCAGGCGTCAGTTTACAGTTCCTGACCAGCATGACTGTAATAATGTCCAGCGTGGCCTCGTCCAGACGCTTCCTCAATACCTTCACTAATTCATCAGTGATCTCTGGACCTGTACATCACAAAACATAACAGCTCACTATAATTTATGTCATATTATGCAGGTAAAATTGTTCACAGATTGGAAGCCACTTCATATTGACTTTTGATTTATAAATTAAGCCTCCCTCTCTAGCAGGTGCCGATATCCCTCAGAGCTGCTCGCCTAAGCATGAAAAGTCCCTATAAATTACAAATACGCATTTAAAATTAAACTGATAGACTGGAAATGATTTGTCTTTGGGAGTGAAGTAAAACATTTACAGGAATGAAATGGGCGTATATATAACAGGAGGACGTGTGCGAAGGCCAACAGCGCCTCCTGTCAGATGCTGATGCCACTGCATGTGCTGATGGAGAGTCCTGAGAGTTTGACTTAGCTAAAAAAATCTATGCTGTTTCTCTGTACTTAAATTATTATAATTTAAGTACATATATATACACTCACCGGCCACTTTATTAGGTACCCCATGCTAGTAACGGGTTGGACCCCCTTTTGCCTTCAGAACTGCCTCAATTCTTCGTGGCATAGATTCAACAAGGTGCTGGAAGCATTCCTCAGGGAGTTTGGTCCATATTGACATGATGGCATCACACAGTTGCCGCAGATTTGTCGGCTGCACATCCATGATGCGAATCTCCCGTTCCACCACATCCCAAAGATGCTCTATTGGGTTGAGATCTGGTGACTGTGGAGGCCATTTTAGTACAGTGAACTCATTGTCATGTTCAAGAAACCAATTTGAAATGATTAGAGCTTTGTGACATGGTGGAAGTAGCCATCAGAGGATGGGTACATGGTGGCCATAAAGGGATGGACATGGTCAGAAACAATGCTCAGGTAGGCCGTGGCATTTAAACGATGCCCAATTGGCACTAAGGGGCCTAAAGTGTGCCAGGAAAACATCCCCCACACCATTACACCACCACCACCAGCCTGCACAGTGGTAACAAGGCATGATGGTTCCATGTTCTCATTCTGTTTACGCCAAATTCTGACTCTAACATCTGAATGTCTCAACAGAAATCGAGACTCATCAGACCAGGCAACATTTTTCCAGTCTTCAACTGTTCAATTTTGGTGAGCTCTTGCAAATTGTAGCCTCTTTTTCCTATTTGTAGTGGAGATGAGTGGTACCCGGTGGGGTCTTCTGCTGTTGTAGCCCATCCGCCTCAAGGTTGTGCGTGTTGTGGCTTCACAAATGCTTTGCTGCATACCTCGGTTGTAACGAGTGGTTATTTCAGTCACTGTTGCCCTTCTATCAGCTCGAACCAGTCTGGCCATTCTCCTCTGACCTCTGGCATCAACAAGGCATTTCCGCCCACAGAACTGCCGCTCACTGGATGTTTTTTCTTTTTGGGACCATTCTCTGTAAACCCTAGAGATGGTTGTGCGTGAAAATCCCAGTAGATTAGCAGTTTCTGAAATACTCAGACCAGCCCTTCTGGCACCAACAATCATGCCACGTTCAAAGTCACTCAAATCACCTTTCTTCCCCATACTGATGCTCGGTTTGAACTGCAGGAGATTGTCTTGACCATGTCTACATGCCTAAATGCACTGAGTTGCCACCATGTGATTGGCTGCTTAGAAATTAAGTGTTAACGAGCAGTTGGACAGGTGTACCTAATAAAGTGGCCGGTGAGTGTGTATATATATATATATATATATATATATATATATATATATATATATATATATATATATACGCACCATATACACACATACACATATATATATAAAAGAAATCTTAAAGACCCCAAACCTATACAGTTCAAAAATACAGTTAAAACAGTAATATTGTAAAATATTATTACAATTTAAATATATATATGTATATTCTTTATTGTAATACATGTTAAAATGTAATTTATTCCTGTGATCAAAGCTGAATTTTTCTCTTTCTGACCTTATACTTTTGAGTGGTATTGTGTGTAATACATACACACTAGGGGTGTAACGATACACGTATTCGTATTGAACCGTTCGGTACGAGGCTTTAAGTTCGGTTTTCGGTACGCATTTTTGAACCGAACGGTTCGTTGGACCATTTTTCCTGCCGACCAAAATTTCGTTATTTCAAATGAAGGCGCGTCACGCGTGGCAAGCGCGCTCATAATGTGCGTGACCACAACATTGCCCAACATCAAATGGCAAATGTAATGTAAGCGGAACGAAACCACTCGTTATTGTGTGGTTGAAGGACCGTTTATCAGTTTGGACAAATACAGCGCGAGCCGATCTTAATCATCAGCACTGTTACTACACAGCCAAATCCAGTAAAGAAAGCATTTGAATTCGCCACTGAAGTAATAACATCGCTGCAAGATCTAGTGAGAAACATTCGCATTTCTCCGTTATTAACGGATCAAACAGCGCTGACGTGGAAACCAGGAAGAAACATTGTGCCATGAATGAACTATCCAGTGTCCACAGATCAGCAACATTCACCATGGGTTTACTGTAGTAACACTACTAACTGTAACCATGGAAGTTTGGCAGGAATAGTAGGCTATAATGCTTTCAAGTAACATCACGTCGGTTTTATTTTGACATTATGAATACAATTGCTGCCCTCAAATGTTAATCTGAACTAAAATAAACCTTTGTTTATAACTACTACAATATTACATTTAATTTTGTCCAAGGAGCTGTTTTGTTTTATAAGCTCCTAAGAAAAGTCAAGTATAGCTCCATCATTGCTCAAAGTTAAAAAATATCATACTTTATGATGTTAGTTTTAATAAAAATATAATTAAAAAGATTAAATCAAGGAAATTTCTCTGGCATTTCTTTCTTTTTGCTGTATCGGAAACGTACCGAATCGTACCGAACCGAACCGTGACACAAGTGTATCGTATCGAACCGAACCGTGAATTTTGTGAACCGTTACACCCCTAATACACACACATAAAAATTCTCCCACATTAGGATTGTACCCTCTTTTTTTGCCAATATAAATGTACTATAAACCTTTAATATGTAAAAAAAGGGGAAAAAAAGAAAAGAAAAAGGAAATCGTAAAAATACTGAATCACTGAATAATTCTTATAATTCATTATTAAGTTTTAACATTTTTTCTATTATTCTAAAATGTGCAAAATAGTCATAATATAGACCTAATAAATATTTGCTCCACAAAATTAAGATAAAGGCAGTTTGTTGTCATACATGACTCTTTCTTGTTAAACCATCTCAACTGCTAAAAACACATCTGGTATCGCTACACTCTTCTATTCTACTGAGTTGTGTTCTTGCCAGCGTGTCTCCACCTTATTCCTGACGAGTTTACTGCGTTTTGAGTTATGGGCGGCACTTCCGGTTTGGGGAACTTCCATTCAAAAAGACTGAAACAAATAATTTCAAATCATAAGATCCCCTTACAAATAAAGCTGATCCGTCAGTTTGACTGGATGAGCTGTCAATTTTCCTTCATGATTTATTTTCAGACATCATGAGAATAACGTAACACTTGGTATTTTTAACGTGACATGTTCTAACAAGAATCTTTGGCAAGAGCTCGTTTCAGTTTCTGCATTCGTTTCCTCGTGATAATTTTATTTTTTCCCTTTGCATTTCGCTGTTATAGTATGAAAAAATGACAACATATACCGCACATGTGTGGTCTGTTCTCCCGATTTAGTTTACGACATATCCCATTCATAATTCACTGGAATGGAATCTGAAAATTACGGAAATCACTTTGAAATAGTATCAGGCAATGAAGTTAATGAACATTTATGATTAAGGCAACGTTTGTTACATAATACAGATATGTATTACTGATATTTAACCCGTCTGTAATTGCCGAGGAAAGAATCTCGCTTTTGGGGTTATTTATGGTCTCTTGTTGAAAGTACCTTGTTGATGCTTTTACACTTTTAATGTCCTTTTAATGTTTGATGGTTGAAGGGTGAGTAGAATAATATCATCTCATTGTACACAACGTACAGAAAAAAAAGAAACACGTATAATTGCGTTCATAAAGTGAGCCTTTCATTGATTGTTTACAACTTAGCGGAAGTTACACCCATAATTTGTGCAAAGCGTCATGGGGCGTGGGAATGTGGTGGAAATAAATGCAAGAACTTGATCCGAAATGAACGGCTCCTTATTGGTTCTGCTCTCAGTTAGTCTGGTTTGAGAAGGCGTGTTGCCTGTAGTCATGTAATATCCCTAAGAGAAACAACACACTTCATTGCATCTTGTGTTTCTAGAGTTGCACCGATTACAATTTTCTAGGCCGATTCCGATTTCATTTTTTCTAACCACTTTACAGCACACACAAATATTTCATTTCTCTCTTTTCTTTAGCAGAACATTTTACATTTTGCATAAAACATTTTTGAACAGTAATCGCTATAAAATAGGACTATATAAATGACTCCTGGTATGGAAAATTCACACACATCTAAAGTGCAGTGTTATGGAAGAACCATTTCCTTCTTTTCACATCCAATATCCAACTAAAAAAAATGTGTTCATTTCAAAATGAAAATTACTTAATTATACTCCAGTTCTTGTTAAAACACACCAGACATGCAAATTCTGTGCATTTTGGGCACGTTTGTGGGAAAACATATTTATTTTGTCCATCAAAAGTGTGCTTTCACTTTAATTGAGCGTGAGCAGCGCAGCAAAAATAGACTCTGCGCTCACGTGCGGCTCCCGGTGTGAAGGCACTCATTGATTAACATGCACGCCGGAAATAATGCGCGCTGCTCACGTTTGCGGTGTGAAACGGCCATAATTCACAAGGTTTCCTACATGCGTGTTCCGTGTGCACGTGTGATGCTGATGTTGCGCGATGTTAATCATGCGGCGCCCGAGTGCATTTGACCGGCATAAAATCGGCATATGTCAGACTGACCGGCCGGTCACCGATCATCGCCGATCACGTGAAAATCGTCCAATTCCAGCCGATCAATCGGTGCATCTCTAGTTTCATCTCACTGTTTTCACACATTTATCTGTCCCTCTCGCTCACCTGCAGTCCCCACGCCATGCACCAGCAGCAAAATGTGTTTGTCCACCAGTCCAACCGGCCTTGAGCCTTCCAGAGACGAGCGTGATCCCTATGAACACAAGATACATGTTATAACATACTTACATCACATCAGGCACATGGGAGCACGGTCTACGCCTGTTTTCCAGGCAATAAACACATAATTACTCAGATCTTCTATCGCTTATCTCATCAGAATGAGCCTCATAAATGGCGTAAACACAAGGACAGGTCAGTGCTTTGCAAGTAGCAGGTAAATCATTCCCTCCGGAAGGGGATCGGAGCCCTAATGGCTCCTGAGGGCTCTGGTTTCCTAAAGCGTAATGAGAAGTGACAGTATGTGAATGTTACCGTGAGGTCCTCGGAGCCCAGCGGCTCTTGGCTGCGGGCCAGGCCGACAGAGCGTGTGTGCATGTTTCCATCCAAATCACTGTACTTCCCTGCCTGAGATGTCTCTGAGAGTCTGTGGAGACGAGACAGATGGGACGAGAAGGTCAAGATCATGAAAAGAATTCAAAAAAATTCTAGTGATCATTTCGCCCCTGTTTACTTTACAGCTTTGGTCGATCGGATCACAATTAGACGAGGGAGACACATTCCCGTTTACACCTGGTGTTTTAATCCATATCTTTTGTCCACTTTCAACCCTTTTAGGGGAGGGTCTATGATGTACATTTTATGTTTTTTTTTTTTTTTCAGATCTTGCAATTTAATGGACAAAATAAGGTCGCACAACTTGCATATGAACGTGACTGGAGACTTTATTCTAGAGCTGCTGTAAAGCCAAAACAATCTCTGTTACTTTAATTTCCTATTATCACTGTAAAGCTGCTTTGAAACAATCTATATTGTTAAAAGCGCTATATAAATGAAGGTGAGTGACTTGACGACAGAAAAACACACGGAGAGCATCAGCTTCAGTTTGTGCTCTGACAGCCAGTGTGTGTTAGAAATCAGGAATGGCGAGAGAACATTGTGCTTGGTACGTTTTTCATCTTCAAACCAAACTTGGGTCTTCATCCGACAAAGTTAAATCCCGTCTGGCTAGAGCTCTTCCTATAATGTTCACGCATTAGTTCAGTGGACGGAGAGTAGACGGTCTTTTGTGGCTGTTTGAACACATTCGACCACATGAGCTTTTACACTATGAAAGCAATCCGGTCGAATGCGTTTTCAACTCCCTCTGGAAGTGGTTGAAAGAAGACAAGCTCAACTTGTTTTAGACCCCGTTTACACCTGTATTCACTTGTGATCCGATTGACCAAAACACATCTTAATACCAGATGTACACAGGTCTAATCTTATAGTGATTATAGTCTAATCTTATAGTAGATTATAGTGAGACTGAAAGAGAGAAGCCACAGGTGGAGAGAGATATTTTACAGTGGCATACAGATATATCAGCACATTTTCTGCTTTTAATTATTTTTTAAATAAATCATGTGAATCAGCCATCGACATTTAGGGAAGTTAGTTGGAAATGTCAGCTCCACAAACTACAAACACTACAGTTCACTAACTAAAAGTATCTAATTGCCTTCAGGCTATTTAAGGGAACAATATCTTTTTTAATGAGATTTATTTGGTAATCAGAGCTGGATTTATCTAGCACACAACAACGAAGACTGCAATTAGGGCGATAAATCTACAAATAAAAGAATCAGAAAACAAACTATAGAAACAGATACACTACTGATCAAAAGTTTGGGGTTAGTAACTTAATATATAGTTGTTTTTTTTTAATAAATAAATTCAGCAAGGAGGCATTAAATTGAGCTAAAGTGACAGTAAAGACATTTATAATGTAACAAAATATTTCCGTTTCAAATAAATGCTGTTCTTTTGCTATTCTTGTACTTAATCAACAGCAAAGAATCCTTTAGTTAGAGTAACTAACTGTTTAGTTAGAGTTATGATGCTGAAAAATCAGCTTTGATCACAGGAATAAATTACATTTTAAAATACATTCAAATGGAAAACAGTAATGTTAAACTGTAAAAACATTTGCTGTATTTTTACTCAAATAAATGCAGATTTCAGATTCAAAAACATGAAAAAAATTATTGCACGGTTGAGCAAGTTGCAACATTAACATTCACATATAAGCATTTGGATAACATTTTCACCCATAGTGGTTTACTATGTTCTCCATATATCAACATCATCCACTAAAAAACTCAAACTGGTCAGTCACTAATATGAAGGCATTGTGAGCTTCAGACTCACCGGAGGTAGAACACAGATTTGGTTGTTCGCTCCTGATAGACAAACATGTTTTTGCGGTTGACCACACAAAAGGCGTTTAGAACGGAGCGCAGAGCATGGATAGCTGAAAGAATCAGAGAGAAGAATATCATCTTAGGGTACAAGCATACCAGTTTTTCCATGGTAAAAATGTGTCTTCATGAGGAACCACCTGATTGGTCCACTGAGGTGTCACTCACCCCGGGACACGCCCATGTTGGGCCCCATTTTGAGCCGTGGGTGAATATAAATAACGGTCCTCCAGACCACGTCACAGGCGAAGTATCCATGTATGAACTGCATCGTGGCGGCGAGGTAGTCCCGCGGCTGATAGCTCTCATCGGCGCTGTAGTCTGGGCCGGAAAAAAGGTGCAATTATGGGAATGAGACTTTCATCTTAACAAATTCATAACAAAAGAGAGATTAGCAGGATTATCTGAACCCAACAGGGCACCTCAAGTTGTACAATACAAACGAAGCATTTGAGCGTTTATCTCTGTGGTCGACCGGATCCAATTCATTTACACAGTCTGAGGCAGAACATCAGGCCATATTAAGACATTAGTGCAGTAATTCATGCTAAACAGCAGTTATAAAATTGTAGTCAATGAGGCGAGTGCTCAGACTCACACTGCTGTCTCATTATCACTACCCTTGAATTGACCTTCCCGACAGGCTTTTTTTTTTTTTAAGTCTGTGTGTTTGTTTGTATTCGTGTAAATTGTGCTCCATTTCACAGCGGCATCATCAGGCGCTATTAACTTTCTTCTGCATATCAAGAGAGCAACAATATCGACAGATTTAATTTAAACAAAGCCATACGCATGGTATGGGGCAGCACGATTACTTGAAATTGAATTGGCTTTGTGCGATTATTGCGTTATGGTTGCTATTCAATTAAACAAATTACGTTTCAGAGTTTGGGTCGGTTCTAATGTGCATTTGGGAATGCAACATGTGCCAACCATCTTCCCAAACCTGTAATAACAAGCGCTCATAAACCGGCTGTTGTCAACAAAAGAAAAGATTTGAAGGTCTCTCTGCTGTTTTCAGCCTAAATAAAAGCTTGAGGTTTTAAAGTTTCAAAATGAAGAAATCATATATGGATCCGGAGCAGGGTTTGGGGTGTGAGCAACATTTAGCCTCATAATTAAGGTTTTTTTAGATTAAAAAATTTGGAATCCTAATTTTCTAATAGATTTAGCTATTTTTTAAAGGAAAAACATGCGCAAGTGATTAAAATGAATTTAACCACGTCAAAGAGGCTGTGGACTCCTGCTCTGGTATGTATATGGCCATGGCTTATAGAAAGAGTGTGTGTCTGTCATTCAGCTGGGTTTTATACCATCAGAGTTGGTCATCCTGGGCCGGTAAAGCGACTCGTGCTTCCAGATGTCCTCTTCACTCTCAGCAACCAGCAGAGAATGGCACACGTGACTATCATGCAGGTCTTGTAGTAGGAGGCGCTGTGGAGAAAGTCACTGAGAGGTTAAAGAGCAACAAAGTGGAAAACAGTGGTAGAGGATCTGGGGTGATGAACCAGAGATAGTGGGACTTTCTCACTAAGTGAGCAGTTATTGGCTATAATAAGCTGCAAAGTGGACCATGCTGATAGTGGAAAGGCAAGGCTATTCTTTACCTGGTTGACTATTCGGCACATTTCCCCAATCCTCCTCACCACCAGCTGATGAAGACGCAGGTATTCTGGAATCTCTTCCTCTTCCGCTCTGTTAAAACTCCTGCCAACGCAATGTTCAAGATTCACAAGATTCAAACAGTACAAAGTGTTTTAACAGTCTCAGCAGGAAAAATGCAAAACTCAGTTTTGTTTTCACGTCTGGGGAAAACTAAAGTTTGCATTTTAAGCATTACAAACAGATATTCTGCTCATTTGTATGCTTCACATTTTTGAACACGCATTATAAGCTGAAAACTAACAAGGAACACAATTTTTTTTTGTGCAGTTTACACAAATAGGTAGTGTAAACCTTTCCATAAATTACAGAAAATACTTTATTACAATAGCTTACATAAACATCAACATAAGACATTTTAAATGAAAGGATATTATTTACATACCATTTATATGTATATATACAGTACATATTTATTAAAATAAAATAATTTATAAATAAGTTACAATATTTGTTAAAGGTGCATTGCGCAAGTCTCTGAGTTTTTGCAGAACTACGCCCCCTCTGGCGACAAACGAAACTGCAACCAGAGGTGTGAACGCTCATGGACCACATGCACACACACACACGCACGAGCTGTTCATAACCAAAGGAGCATCAGCCGCACAAATCTTTTGTTTACACAGTCATAATGTCTTCAGAGGTAATAAAATTATAAATCTGCAAGTCATTTTAAATATATGAAAGGAAAGGCATTTGAGTAAATTACACACGTATGTGTGAGGGGAAAACTTCAGTTTTTGTTTCCATCTATCTCCATGTTGAACTGTTTTATGTGTTTACTGTATCCACTTATGATTGTATTATTATGGAAACTCATTCATGAACAATATAAGTTATTACTTTGTAAAAGCCAACTGAGGATCCCGTGTGAGCCCTAGAGCAGACCGGAGATCTCTCCATTTGTTGAAAGCCTTCCCGATGTTAACTCTCGTCTTATTCCGACGCCTGTCTGACTCCAATTAGGCCCTTTTGGTGGCACTAGACAAAAGTTTTCTTTTCTTTGTCTTGTGTGGAGTTTGCGTTGGGGTTTGGAATGAACTACAAGCCGGTCTCTTAGAATCCATCTTCTACTTTTGTCGAAAGTTGACTAAAGTTTTGTCGCTCGAGTTGTCTTCGCTGATACGGAGAATGGCGACGAATACACAAACCTGCCAGACATAGCCAGGTGAGCGCGAACGCGCGTGACGTCACGCCCAGTCTCAAAATCCGTCCTGAATCTCTCTTATTTATTTTACTGTACAGGATTATAGAGGCAATCGCAGTGATCAGAGAAGGGCTCATTCAGCCCATCAGCCAATTGTTTAAGCATGTATGGGTTAGAAAAACGGGTATTTTTAACATGAAATGTTGCACAATGCACCTTTAATTAATGAATAATTATTAAATAATCAATCCATTATCATTTATATTAATTAATAAAAAAATTTTTTTTTAAAGAAACTGCATATTCCTCAACCAGCCACAATCATTCATGTTAATTCAACAAACTATGAGACTGAGCTGATGTTTAATAAGTGGAAAACACCAAGTATGATCAATAAAAATAGTAGTGCTGTCAAACGATTAAAATATTTAATCACGATTAATCGCATTAATGTCATAGTTAACTCGCGATTAATCGCAATTAATCGCACATTTTTATCTATTCTGAATGTCTCTTGATTTCTTTTTGTCCCATTATTTTTTCTCATTTTAATGCTCTTATCAACATGGAAAAGTGGATCGGCTTGCTTTGTGCAAATGTTTTTTATTGAAAACAACATTGACATATACTGTGTTCAATTTCACACTAACATTCTCACTTGGAGCAAATAATCTCTCACACAATGTAACACTGTCCATCAATAAAAGGGTGAAAGAAATACTGACGAGGTCCTGATATTGACGAGGGGGCCGTGAATTCGCATCAGCTGTGTGTGTGTGTGTGTGTGTGTGTGTTTGCTTGGCCATCAAGTGGTATTTCAGACTGGACGTGCTGCGATGATGATAGCTCAGTTCACAACGACAAAACACACGATCACTTTGGTCTTGTCAATGTAACCATTTGGCAACTTTTTAAAAGTAAACTTTCCATTCAGAATCTTATTGTCAACCATTTCGGCGTCTCGCACTCGTCATCCACTCAAAACGTAACGTTAACCTACTATTTGGCCGGCTCGCAAGCCCAAACAAGTGCGTGCGGCGTCGTGCCTGTTATTTTGTTTCCGGTCTAGCTAGATCCGCTTGCGCTTTGGTCGACGAAGCAACAAAACGTCCTCGCGCGGCGCAAGCCATTGAAATTAATGGGTTTCATCGCCCATGCCGCGTCATGTTGCAAAAGCATGTGAAACAAACTACAAAGTTTGCTAGGCCAAAAAGGCCGCTAATCGCGCGATAAAAAAATTGACGCCGTTAAAATGGGTTTGCGTTAACGCCGTTAATAACGCGTTTAACTGACAGCCCTAAAAATAGTGATGCTTGCTTAGAAAAAGACTTCATGTTGATTCATATAAAAATCAAGTGTCAAACCATCTTTCTTAAATTGTGATTTTAACAAAGTCTACCGGCCAATTCTTTTACTTGCTGATTTTTGCTTGCATTTGGTGCTTTCTGAATGTGAATTTCGTAGCCTGCATGCCGAGCAGTACCTGGCGTGGGAGAAAACCTCCACTCTGTCCTGATGAATTCTGATGATGAGCCAGAAATCAGGCATGAGCGGCATCTGTCTCTCCTGCTCATTCATAGTGGGTCCTTCACACTCAGAATCACTGCTGCCGCCATCATAACCTGAAACACAAACGGCAGAGAGGAGAAGGACCGTGAGGAATGATGATTGTGAGTGTGACCATGTTGTCTGTTCTGTGAAGTCTCACCTAGCATGTCTGAGTCCAGGCTTCCCTGACTGGAGACGACGCTCTGAACTCGACTGGGCCGCAGTTTCCCACTGCCTGAAAGCAACAGCAATCAAAGCCTTTATTAACTTTCTTTTTAGAATAAAACTAAACAACCAGGGGCCTCATTTAGAAGACCTGCGCAAATACAATTAATACCATTCTTCTCCTAATTGTTTAGATTTTAAGAATGCACATTAGCTTGAATGAAAATGCAATTTCACTCTCTGATAGCAGATGGATCTTATAGCAGTTACCCTGTTAAACCCTTTATACAGAATACCCGTTATAACCCTTTTTCCAAAAATGTGAAGAGTTTGCCGATATGATAATGCGTCATCGGAGAAACAGTAATTAAACATCACTGTTTCGGTCAATACATTTCAAAAACCTTTTTTTCCAAAATGGAAAATTGCTGTTTCAGCCGAAAATGTTCAGCTTATCCACCCGCTGAAAGAAAATGCAGCAGGTGGCTCTTACGAAAAACAGAAATATAGGGGTTACTATCTTGTATACAATGCAGCTGCTGTGCTTTTTAGTGATGCAAAGAGTTTGCAGGTTTGATATAAACACCATAAGGTAAACATCGTCATAATTCATCAACAGTAGATCAACAAGCAAACCACTGACATAAATGTGTGGTGCTCTATCTCGATCTGCTCTGAAACCGAACATGCAACTGCTTTGAATAAGAGCTTTTTAAAGTTTAATAATCACACTAAGCCATATCATGATTCCTGTTTTTCTGTCATCAAATTTAAGAGCTCTTGACTTTTCCTATATCATGAATTTAGGACTTTTTAAGGACACTGATTTAGGATCATTCTATCCACGTCTTTATAAATGAGGCCCCATGATGAGGTTAGTTCTTAGTAGGGGTGTGCAAAGCAGCCGGTATTTGTATCTGTTTTTTTTTTGTTTTTTTTGTGGGGGTAAAAGTATTTGTATTCGAGTAAAATTCAAAATAGACCTAAAAATCTAGTTTGGAGTTGACTGGATTGTTGACGGGGTGGGAGATGGTGACTAGCTTTCATAACGCACACATGCAAGGTCTCTCGTGCGTATCTATACCACGAATGTTATTTCTCGTGCCATTTATACGCCAAAACTGGTTTTCGCGTGCATATGATACGCACTTTATGGCGTGTAATACGCACGCATCCCCCACCCCCCTAATCCTACCCAAGGGTTTTCAGTGCGTAGCATATGCACGCAAACGAATTTTTGCGTGCATATGCTACGCACGAGAAATAACATTCGTTCTATAGGTCTCTACAATAGATTTTTCAAGAAAATCTATTGTAGTTGATGATGAATTTTGTTTCGGGAATGAATTAAACATCTTTTTTACCAGATTTGAACAAATTGACAAACACAATAAGATCAAAGAAACAATAGATACTGTTCCATCATCATTGGATAGAATTGTTATTGAGGTTGAGGATGTTAGGAAAACGTTCCAGTCTATTGACACAAAAAAGGCGGTTGGTCCAGACGGATGTAGTGCAGGTCTTCTAAAAAAATTTGCACATGAATTAGCACCGGTGTGGCATCCAGTATTTCAAGCATCCGTTGACACACACACTGTTCCTGTGATTTGGAAGACCGCATACATTAAACCATTACCGAAAATACCATGTCCAAGAGAACATAAAGATTTTAGACCAATAGCTCTCACCTCTGTGATTGTGAAATGTTTAGAGAGATTGTTACTCCAGCATTTAGTTAGGACAGTTAAAGATAAATTAGATCCTTGGCAGTTTGCCTATAAGAAAGGCTGTAGTACTGAAGATGCAGTTGCTGCTTTAGTACACATCATCTCTAAACATGTAGATAAACCTAAAACAATTGTAAGAACTTTGTTTTTAGATTTCTCTTCTGCATTCAACACATTACAGGTTGACAGACTGGTGTCAAAACTTGCACGGTTGAACGTTAATCCCTATCTGGTCCAGTGGTATACTTCATTTCTCACTGATAGAGTTCAGAGGGTCAAAGTGAATGAATCTGTGTCGTCTGCAATCATTACAAATGTCGGAGTCCCACAAGGTTGCGTTAGTTCTGCCGTACTTTTCACCTTATATACAGATGACTGTCGAACTGATATGTCAAATCAGTATATTTTGAAATACTCTGATGACACTGTTTTAATATCTGTGATAAATGATTCGGATAGTTCTGAGTTTCATCAACAAGGTGTGACTAAACTGATTGAGTGGTGTGAGAATAATGCTCTTGTCATAAATACCAGTAAAACTGAGGAGATTGTATTTGGGTCTGTGGCCGATATAATGCCTGTTTTTATTCATAAGGAGGAAATTAGATCGGTTAAGACATATAAATATTTAGGAGTGATTATAGACGATATGCTGTCATGGAAAGATCACATTGACACACTATATAAAAAAACAAAGCAGAGAATCTATTTTCTTCGTCGTCTTAGATCATTTGGAGTAAGAAAACAGATTCTTCTATTGTTCTATAGGTCTGTGATAATGAGCATACTGCAATATTGCAACTCTATTTGGTATAAAAGCTTGTCTGTTATGCTGAAAACAAAGCTGCATAATCAATTAAAAATTTGCTCAAAGATTGTAGGTCAGCCCCTTGAGAAGCTCTACGACTCAGCCTATCATAACAACTTGCTAAGGCTAGCCAGTATTATAACTTCTAACCCTATGCATATTCTGCATAAAGAGTTTGAACTTTTACCATCAAAGAGGAGGTATAGAGTGCCCAGATTTAATAAAGTGAGGCTGAAACACTCTTTTGTGTACCAAGCTATCCTAGCATTGAACAAAACATTCAATCAGAGATCAAGAGTACTGTGAAGGTGTTAGATGTATAAGTGTTGTATTGTTTTGAAGATATAATATGTGACGTGTAAGAGTATGTCAAAGTAGAATGTATGTTAGATGTACGTTGTATGTATGTTGTATTATTTTGAAGGTATAATATGTGATGTGTAAGTGGATGTCAATGTAGAATATATGTTAGATGTTGTAAACATACACTGTTATGCAAGAAAAATTTCAGACTCGTCTGACAATAAAGTATAAAGTAAAGTAAAGTAAAAACCAGTTTTGGCGTATAAATGACACGAGGAATAACATTCGTGGTATAGATACGCACTTTCATGAGACTGTGTTACTCTCCCTCTCTGCCTTGCGCGCGCTACACGGTTTGGAGCTCAGTATGTTCTGTCTCGCATGCGCGTTAGATTCTGGGAGATTTAAACTAATTTGCGGGCATCAGGGAGCCGCTATCAATAGAGACTTGGGATGTCTGCGTACCATATAACTCCCACAAGTGCATACAATTCGACACAACTACACAATCATTTTTTAACCGAACGTTAACGTTACTCTGTCAACAGCCTATTGTCTAAATTACCGAGCTAACAGAGCTACGTAAACAGAGCGAACATGAGAGCATCCGACTGCAGACGTCAATAACGCAGCGTAATGGAATAATCTTCCGATCAAACTCCGCTTCCTGAAAGTTATAAACTGCCTCCGGAATCCAGTTAAGGTACAAAAATCTATTCAACAAAAATAGTGATGCAGTTAAGTGTTTTTCGCTCAGCCGAGCCATCTCTGTTGCTGTGTCTGTGGAGCAGCCTGTGTCAGTCACCTCTTCCTGAACGTCACTCACTCATTCACGCTCTGTGCTCTCGTGAGGAAACGCAGCTTTTTGATATAAAGTTTTTCGTGTTCCCGAATACAAATATTTTTTTTAAGTATTTGTTCGAAATAGCTATTCGTAAAAAACACGTTATTTGTACCTTTCTGAATAACGTATTCGGGTTCGGCTCCACCCCTAGTTCTTAGGTATGTCTTGTGACACTCACTGTGTGTGGCCGACTGCACGGACTCGGCCAGGCTGGCAGCGGAGGGTGTTTTGGGAGGGGACATGTGATCAGAGGAGCGTTCGGTGCTGCTGCCGGTCTGCAGGTGAGCAGTCTGAGGTCGAGTCTCCTCGGCATCGCCCTGTTTGACCTGCCCGGGGTCAGAGGTCTCGGAGAGCGACTCGCTGGCTGAGTCAGCGGCTGCTGAAGGCCGAATTTCCCTGTCATGTCCCCCACACTCGACCTGCTGCGGGAAAACACAAGAATCATTATCCAGATGATGAGATAAGACAATATAATATTTATAACATGGCTCTTTGGGATACTTAAATGTGAACGGTCACTCACTGCATTCTGTGATCATATATTTTAGTATAACGATGCTAAAGTGTTTAGCGAACCTTTATCTCAGGCATGCTAGTTTCATGTTTCTTGTATCAATCCACTCTTTTTCTTCTCACATAATTAAATAATTTGCAATGATTCTGGTGTGACTGTTTAGAAAACGGTTACAATACTCCTTTTCTGCAGTATCGGTACACCGATAGCAGCGAAGCATTCTTGCTCTCTCTTCTCTTCGACGGCAAATTGACACACACTCACTCCGGTTGAATAGTGCTTGTATTGCACGTCTTTTCCGAGTATTTAGGTAAATGCAGTCAGTTTTGGAACATAACTAGTTGAGAGAACGCATGTTTGTAACGGTATATTGGATCCGTGCATAAACTCTTAAAGTGACAGCAGCCTAATAAACCTAAAAAAACACTCGCTGCTCTTGACTGAATAACTTTAATTGTAAGCATTAATCTTTATTTAATTTTTACAATGAAAACTATCCAGTGTTATTTTGCACTGTAATTTGATTACTTTTGTTTCTGTAGTATTTCTTACCTGAATACTGTTCGACCCACCTGAAAAACTTAAAGCCATGTTTATTTCATTTGTCCCTTTATTCTATTGTATTCATGTGTGCTATCATTAACCATTTGTTCTTATTTTATTACCGTTTACTTAAATGTAGTTAATTTAATCTGTTTGTAAATGTAGTTCAACGATTCAATTAAAGCCTCCTTATGCCATGTGCAAGATATTGCAACAAAAATACCCAAATTATCAAAAAGTTATGAGATAATAACAAATCTGTAAGGCAGTTTTCCCCGTGGTATCTAAAATGGTATCGAATATCGATATTTTTCAAGGTTTCGTATCGAAGTTGGAAATTTCAGTATCGTGACAACACTAGTTTGGAATTATTTTCATTTGCAAAATAGGGCAAAAACATACAATATTGACAATAGTGTGTCTAAAATGTAAGTTACTTAATATTAACTTCTTGTTCATCGAACTTTTGTATAAAAATCAACCTCATATTTGCAATAGTTCGGAAAACAGCAATCTTGCTCGTGTGAAATGTTCTAAATATTAAAATCAAGATACTGGGCTTTTTTTTTGCCCAGTATCTATGATTTTAGGAGCATTTTTATTCATTTTGGTGACATTTTTGACCCAGCTATTTACACATTTTCTTATTTGCATGAGTTACTCTTAAAATTATAGCTTTGTCATTAAACAAATGGAACGCATTTCTTCAGGCATGGTTAAAAGGTTTTTAATAATTACCTCAGCGTCCAGCTCCTTTTTCTTTTGCTCTCCTTCTTTGTCCGATGTAGAGATGTTTGCTGATGCTTTGGCACCATCCTCCACCTCAGGACACAGGCTGTCTTGCTTGGATGTGGTTTCTGTACCCGTTGAGTACTGAGCAGTGGTGTTAGACAGCTGTCTTGCAGCCTGGAGCCGGTGAGACTGCTGCCGACTCAGTGAGATGTAGTGGAAGTTGTATTGCTCTGCATTTAGCAGGTAACCGGGAAACGATAACCTCTTGAACTCCTGCAGCGAGGAGGCAGAGACGTGTTATTAAACAGCAGTGCAGAACATTATCTCGTTCTTGACCTTTCCTGGGAAGTCTTATCACCAATAATAGAGGTCATCGCATGAGTTCACACCTCTTGAAACTTTTCCAGTGACTGCTCGGGACCAAATACGAACTGCAGGGGAACGACCTCACAGTGGCACTGCGGGCGGCCGCTGGAACGACACACGTGCTCGGAAACTTTCTGCAGGGTGGAGGAATTGATGACAGAAGAGTGCCGTAGAGCAGAGACGATCTCATCCTCCAAGAGCCAACGGATCTGAAAGAGACAGGGTTATTATCGTAAACTAAATTAAACTCATTAATCTTAAACTAAAAGATAATTGTGACTTTTTATTTCACAATTCTGACTTGTTTTTCTCACAATTGTGATATTACATCATGCAATTCTGACTTTCTGACACAGAATTGCGATATATAAACTCTTTTATAATGACTTTTTTTCTCCGAATTGCAGGTTTTTATCTCACAATTCTGACTTTTTAGCATCTCAACTGTGACTTTATCATGCAAAAAAAGTCAGAATTGCAAAATGTAAACTAAATAAAATAAAAATGTAATCCATGGCGGAAACAAGCTTATATACAATAATATACAATATCCAAGCAAATATGCTCGTTTCCACCACTGAATATATATATATATATATATATATATATATATATACAGTATATATATACAGTATATATATATATATTCGGAAAAATACAGATTCTCCTCCTGCAATAATAAACGGTCCTGAACTTTGTATATTTCATATACGGTGCTTGGAAGAGTTTAACTTTCATTAGTGGTTCAATGATGAATAATTGTTTGAGATAATGAAAATATTTTTTTAATAATATCACTATAGTTTTTCATTTTCATTTAAATCTTTGCATTCTCACCTCATCCATGGTGGCTAAAACAGCCATTTTGTGTGGAATAGGAAGTTTGGACAGGGGATCTCCAGACATACTGCAGAAGATGACAAAATAAAGAGTTAATGCTCAAGATGTTTGGCAACAGATGATGTCTGTTGACCTCTAAACGCTGACCTTTCCACACCAACCCCACGCAGGCCGTCCAGGTTCCCCATGAGCTCCTCTTCAGAGCGATATGATGAGGGCTGTCCAGGGGAGCGGTTCAGAGACACACTGCTCTCAGACGTGTACCTACATGCACAGAGAACCATCATGATCGCTCGAGCTGAACCCATGATGCTCGTCTTTCATAAATCTAGGATAGTTCACAATCACTGACCGGTTGTGGCGGAAGTCAGGGGCCATGACCTCGATCTCCAGAGGTAACGTGAGCACAAAGATATCAAGAGTGACTGACAACTCGTTCAGATCCACCGACTGAAGATTCTCAGCGTTTTCAAGACAGGTTATGACTTCACCTGCAAACCATAGATGTATATTCACTAATATTATTAAAAACACGTGACCCAGATTAACACTAATCAGAGGGATACAAATTTAGATTAAAAAACCCTCAAAATACTGTATATGGTTCCTCTTCATCACACCAATGAGTTGTTCTTTATTTATATTATTATTATTTTAGTAATTTTGTTATGCACTTTTGTCATTTGTATTTTTTACATTGCTATTTTAAGGCATGAAGACTTTTTCTTTAAGGAAAAAACACTTAAATGTGTCATTTTGGTAATCAAAGATTAGTTTTAAGGGATAAAATGACTGTAGGAGGAATTTAAATGTCTGTAAGAGTAGGAAACAGGTTTAGTCAAAGGCAGAAAGCTCAGCAGTGTGTTGAGGGTCTTACCCAGACAGGTTGGCAGCGTTTGCGTGGGCATTGAGCCATGGCAGCTCTTCATGTTGACGGAGCAGGTGAGGTGTACAAACAGAGGCGGCATCTCCGGCTGCGGACCATCAGCCTCCAGCAGAGAGTCTCCGTCCAGAATACTGAAGGAATCATCGTCCTGGTTGACTGTGTTGGAGTCAGATGGAGATACGCCTTCACTTCCTTCCTCTTCTCCAGCCTCCGCTTTGCCATTCCCACATTCCTGATACTCCACCTCCAGATCCGTGTCACTCTCCGTCACGATGCAGCAGCCGGACACGTTCTCTGTGCATATGCAAAGGATTAACACAAGTAACATGTTATCATATATTTCTAGTTTACTAACAAGTGCAAAAGACTGCTCATATAACTTTACAAATAACATGAAATCAAAATGAACTCTATTAAAGTCCTTATTACATGTTTTAGTCTTGCTGTGAATGATTCATCAGTGATCGCAGCGCTTAAGACTAGGGATGCAGCGAATCCAGATTTGTCAGGTTCGGCCGAATACCGATTAAGATTCTGCCGAATCCGAAACCGAATACCGAATCCTACTCTCATCCTCAGTCCATTAACAAAGTAAACACATTAATGAAGTAAACAACGTGGATTTTTCATTTTATTTTATTTTAACTGTAAAAAAAAAAGAAAGAAAAAAAATGAATAAGCAACATTATGCATTTTAACAGCGGCGATGATGTGTATTGTTTAGAGTCCTTGCCACCATGAGACAAATTGGCATTGCAAATTGAACATGTAGCTCGACTTGAATGGCCTTCTTTTGACTGAAAGTACTGCTTAACAACACTTTTTCTGCTCAAAAGTTACATTTTCACTTTCTCACAGCCTACTGCATTCGAACGGTCCACCTACTGTAACGAGTGGAAATAAGATGTGTCCCCTTTAAGAGCTGCGCGCTCCCTATTGAACTGTCTGCAGTCTGTATTGTATGTGCCGTGCGCCTCGAACACCCCAAGTATGCGAGTTATTTCTGTTTGATGCTCATTGTTATCTTATTTTGTTAAGTAACGCTGTGGACAGTAGAACGTGTGACAGACAGTTACACGAGTTCGATTGGGGAATAAAGTGCGAGTTGTGAGATCCAGTCGCCTCCGTGAGTCCTCTTGACACAACGCGTAACACTACAGGCTTGTTTGACTTGAACTGGCGCTGTACAGACCGATCGGTTTATGACATCAAAGTACCGCGAGAGCATTTCAAAAGCATAAGGAGCCGTCTGCTCTCTATTCGCTCTGATGTCATACTGATGATATACTCTGATGTCATTCACCAATCGGTCTGTGCAGCGCCGGTTCAAGTTGAACAAGCCTAAGGTAAACACCTTCCTGTAATCAACGGCAGCGTGACATCGACGTAGCGCGCGTAGTGCAAGCCTAGGGTTCGGTGGAAAAAAATTCTAAGGTTCGGCAGAAACCGAACCCTGTTACAAAGCCCAATATTCGGCCGAATCCGAAACCGAATCCTGGATTCGGTGCATCCCTACTTAAGACCAAATCATTCATATCCAAAAAAACTAAAAAATAACCTTTAGAAGATACTTAATAAATCACAACAGTGGATAAAAAAAAAAAAAAATCATTCTGGATAGCAGCCTTCTTCAGTGCACCAATTTTGTGCATGCAATGAAAAATATGAACCAATAGAATTAGCTAACTTTTCAGAAACCAATGAACTTGAAACCATTGACAACATTTTTGTCGGCTTTCCGTGTTTTCATGTTATTCAGTAGGGGAGCTATTACACATCTTCTGAAAGAGTACAAGATCTCTGGATCAAAACACATGCAAAAAAGAAGCATAAACAAGCGATAAAAGCACTGCCGATCCACGTTGTAGTCTTCGAAAGAAAACATGATTTGTTCAAAATGTTGCTTTTTTAATGAAACTTACCCGCATTCAAGTATTGATAAAAAAAAAAGAATGCATAAAGCTAGAATAAAATGTTTTCGTTTTTTTATTTAAAAGCAAAGTCTCTGTTTTTTCTTTTGATATATTTCATGTTCAGATATTCATGCAACAACATATTCTGGGGGCCTTGAACGTTTTGTAAAAATGATCAATAATGCTGCCGTTGGCTGCCAACTTAAAAAAATAATAATAAAAAAAACGCTGGCGGGGAAAGAGTTAAAGTTCCATTCAACTCACTGGGTTGTTAAATCGATTTTTTTTTTTACTATTAATCTCTTTATGCATAACACATATTTAGTGAGGGAAAAATTTCTAAGTGCACCTTTAAATATGTTACAAATGGCATTAAATGTCAAATTAGTTACTGAACGTGAACTTTATCAAAACAGCCTGAGTTGGACCCTTAGATATGAAAGATATTTCTGATTAAAAAGGCCATAAATGATGTCTAACCGTCTTCTGTAGCCAGTTCAGCTTCAGACACCTCGCACTCTTCACTGGGTCTCCGCTCTCCTTCCCTGTCCGAGTCCTCCTGGAGAAGATGAAAGAGAGGAAAGGAAAACGGGTACTGAGTCTAAGGTCCCATTCAGGTACACAAGGTCTCTGGCTGTAAAGTTGAGTGCTAATGTGACAGTCAAACGTTTGATTGTGTAAGACTATCCGAGTTTCGTACACAGTTGTGATTTTGAGAAGGGTTGTCTAAATAAAATAAACCAAACTCTTTTGAGAATGTTCTACATATTGTCATATAAACATCCAGTAATGTGATGAGCTAAGGACAAAAAAGGAAGGAAAGTATCCATTTAATATCACAACACTAATACTGTGCCATCATTTTAATTATTTTTATTATTAAAAACTACATTTAAAATGACACAAATCAATAAAAATGCATTACTATTGCAATAATACTACTGTACTGTAAAATAAAAAAGTATTTAACAATTATAATAATATTTTACACAAAAAAAAAACAGTACAATTACAATACTAATATTTATGGCTGCCTTAATTTCTTTGCTTTTAAACTACAGAAAGTGTGTTGCGTTTTCAAATGCATGTTATAAGCGACCCAAACTCACAGTGCTTGCAGAGATGAAATCCGTATAAATACGGGAAAGAAAGAAAAAAACACATACCCAAGTAAGCACTCTGATGGATAAAACTGATTAAAATCGATAACTCATGAATTATTCCCTCATTAGAGACATTTTCTCATGAATCAGACTACATTGTTCACGCTGTGTGCTTATTTTTCCAACACAATAGAAAGGTGTTAATTTGTATTTATTTTGTCTTCCTATCTCATAAAAAAAATTAAAATGCATTTTCAAAATCACTGAAAGGAATGGAATGCTAAAATATTTCCATAACGCACCTCTTTTTTGGAAGATGGAAGGCAGTAAAAGAAATAATGTGGGTTGGACGGTACAGTCTTGAAATACTGAGCACCAATTTCCATGAACTTCTCCTGCAAAAATGAACAGAATGCGTGACATCGTTAATACACTTTTAAAGATGATGTTTCTACATCCCTTGCAACACTTGGTGTCTGCAGTACCTGTATGATTTTATGCAAATCAAGATACACTTCACACTTCTGCTGGGACTGGAGAAGAGACAGAGGGAATTCTGGGATTCTCTGAGACTTCGGTTCATCCAGGTCCAGCGGGGAGGAGGGGACAGAGAGTTTTCCTCTGGAATCAGCTTCGCTCCCGTCCTCCAGTTCAATACTTTAACAAAATACAAACTGGGTTAAAGGGGTGGTTCCGAATTTTGGACATCGGGCCTCATTTCCAAGTGAGCCTGGGTGTTATTTATCAGTGGAGACGGTTTTCAAAAATGTTCATCCAGTCGTTCCAGTTGCATAGTGCTAGGCTAGCGCGAGTCAACGGTAACTGCTAGCCTGCCATTAAAAACAGTTTTACCCACTCCACAGTACACCAAAAGCAAATACATTATAACGCCAGACTATCGATGTAAATGTCTGTTGAGAGAATAATGTTAGAAATCAAACTACTCTTGCATCGCATTGCAATAGTTATACTTTGTTCCCTGTATTTATTAGCGCACTCTACAGCAGCGGCGGAGTGATATTAAGTTAACAAGCCAACCGAGAGAGGTAGAGAGAGATAGTGAGAGAGAGAGGTAGTGAGAGAGAGGTAGTGAGAGCTAGTGTGAGAGAGAGAGAGAGAGAGAGAGAGAGAGAGAGAGAGAGAGAGAGAGAGAGAGAGAGAGAGAGAGAGAGAGAGAGAGGTAGTGAGAGCTAGTGAGAGAGAGAGGTAGAGAGAGATAGAGAGAGAGGTAGTGAGAGAGAGAGAGGTAGAGAGAGAGCTAGTGAGAGAGAGAGAGAGAGAGAGAGAGAGAGGTAGTGAGAGAGAGGTAGAGAGAGATAGTGAGAGAGAGAGGTAGTGAGAGCTAGTGAGAGTGAGAGAGAGAGGTAGTGAGAGCTAGTGAGAGAGAGAGAGAGAGAGAGGTAGTGAGAGCTAGTGAGAGAGAGAGAGAGAGAGAGAGAGAGAGAGAGGTAGTGAGAGCTAGTGAGAGAGAGAGAGAGCTAGTGAGAGAGAGAGAGAGGTAGTGAGAGCTAGTGAGAGAGATAGGTAGAGAGAGATGGAGAGAGCGAGAGAGGTAGAGAGAGGTAGTGAGAGAGAGGTAGAGAGAGAGAGAGAGAGAGAGGTAGTGAGAGCTAGTGAGAGAGAGAGAGAGAGAGAGAGAGAGAGAGAGAGAGAGAGGTAGTGAGAGCTAGTGAGAGAGAGAGGTAGAGAGAGATAGAGAGAGAGAGAGAGAGAGAGAGAGAGGTATGTATTTATTTATCTATTTATTAAGATAGATTGTGTTTATTTATCTATATATTTACAATGCTACATATGACATGATTTATACATATATGTTCACTGTTTGTTTTATTATTTATATTTAATATGCTTTGGCAACATTGTGTTACACAGTCATGCTAATAAAGCTAATTTGAAATTGAAATTAAATTAAATTGAGAGGTAGAGAGAGGTAGTGAGAGAGAGAGGTAGAGAGAGAGAGAGAGAGAGAGAGGTAGTGAGAGAGGTAGTGAGAGAGTGAGAGAGAGAGGTAGTGAGAGAGAGAGAGAGAGAGAGAGAGAGAGAGAGAGAGTGAGAGAGAGAGGTAGAGAGAGAGAGAGTGAGAGAGAGAGAGAGAGAGAGTGAGAGAGATAGAGAGAGAGAGAGAGAGAGAGAGAGAGAGAGAGAGAGAGAGAGAGAGAGAGAGAGGTAGTGAGAGAGAGAGGTAGAGAGAGAGAGCTAGTGCAGGTAGTCCCGACTGTACTGCGCTTCGGTTCTGTGTTTACTTTTCGGCGCAGCGCTACTAACCGGAGCAAAGTAAAATTCCGCCTGTAAATGTAATGCGATCATTGAGATGCAAGAGTAGTTTGATTTCTAACATTATTCTCTCAACAGACATTTACATCAATAGTCTGGCGTTATAATGTATTTGCTTTTGGTGTACTGTGGAGTGGGTAAAACTGTTTTTAATGGCAGGCTAGCAGTTACCGTTGACTCGCGCTAGCCTAGCACCGGCGAACTATGCAACTAGAACGACTGGATGAACTTTTTTTTTTTTAAACTGTCTCCACTGATAAATAACACTAAGGCTAACTTGGAAATGAGGCCCGATGTCCAAAATCCTGAACCACCCCTTTAAGGGTTTTCTGTTGTGTTAGCGCCGGCGGCCCCTAAGTTAATAACTAATGATCTTTGCAACGGAAATGAATCAATCAAAACTAACTATAGCTGGACAATATATTTATTCTAAAGCCAAAACAATCTCTGTTACTTTAATTTCCTATTATCACTGTAAAGCAGCTTTGAAACAATCTATATTGTTAAAAGCGCTGTATAAATGAAGGTGACTTGACAAACAATATCTAAATACAATGAAAACAAAAAAAGTCCCACAATGCTTTGCTCTGTGGTCAGTACCTGGATGAAGATACCAGTGTGGCTCTGTCAGCTCCATCATCCTCTCCCTCGCCAATGATGAAGGTGGTGGGACTGCTACTGGACTTGCAGGTCAGCTCGTGACGTTCACGGAAAACACGTACGTGTCCGCACAGGGTCTGCAGGAAGGAAGTGATGTCGATCTCCTGCAGCGACTCCTCGCAGTAATCCATGGCCGTCAGAACGTCCTGCGAGCTCACATTGTACGCCTGCTGCAGACTGCGGTAAACACCTGTCAATCAACACAGGCACATGGTTGATGAAATCATTCGCTATGAAAATGACACTAATTGCATTTTGCATAAAGAAAACTTAATAAGATTTTTTTAATTGTAACATTTTTATGAAAATTAAACACATTTTCTGCCCCAATTCACATTACTGAAATACATTTTTTTTAGGAATTTATACATCTTTATTATATGTATATTTGTCTATGTATTTCAGCATATTTTTTATATTTTATTTTAGACTATTACACATACAAATATATATATATTAAATAAATAAATACCATTAAAATTAAAGTCCAAATTAAAGGCATTTAATTAATATAATATATATATATATATATATATATATATATATGAAAAGTAAATCAAAGTTTTTTTATACATATAGCTGCAGCATATTTTTAATATTTTATTTTAGACTATTACACATAAAAAATATATATATATATTAAATAAATAAATTAAACACCTTTAAAATTAAAGTCTAAATTAAAGGCATTTAATTAATATATATACCGGTATATATATATATATATATATATATATATATATATATATATATATATATGAAAAGTAAACCAAAGTTTTTTTTTTATACATATAGCTGAAATAAATAAATAAGCAAAAATAGGAAGATTATTTTTAGCATTGTGACATTTTTTTCTTGACATTTTAATTCTCATTACAGCATTGAGACTTTTTATTTATTTATTAATCATTAATTAATTACATTTTTTGTAATTCATTATTCACAATGGCGATTGAGTCCAGAAACATAATATATATATAAAAAAACTTTGGTGAGAACATGCACTAAATAATATTTCTACTTTTTCCTTTTTTTCGTTCGTGTGGTTGAGCACCCTTATTGAGCTTTTTGCCCACTGGATGTGCACACATTTGTTTAATTCTAACTATACGTATATATGCATATGTTTGTGTGTGACCTTTGACATAGCTCTGGTAGTAGTGTTCCTGTAGAAGGCTGCAGTAGTTGGCCAGTTCCTTGTGTTTGTGAGGGTGCGTCATGAGCTCAGTCCAGGAGGAGGCGCTGCTGCGCTCCTGAGAGATTGACCTGCCAAGAGACACACAAACACACACACCAGATAACACGAGGCCACAATCTGCCACACATTTCCTGCAACACTACACCAGACACCAGCCTTAAATAGCAGAGACAAGCAGCAGGAATAGTCAGCAGGATATCTAATTCAAATATTCACCCACATGTTTAATATAGGGAAGCACCACTCTGGAAAACTGGCACTTTCTATCACTTATTTGAACTTTTGACATCAGATCTCCATTTTGCAGTTGAATCAGATCTACATTATACGACAGGCACAATGTTAGAAAATAATAAAAAAGAAATAAAAATTATATTATGGCGATTTATTACCAGATTCTGAAAAAGATATATATTGGCACCATCTTGAAAACAATCATGCTCTCTAATTTTCTGAATTTATTCATTTGGGTCTGCCTTTATTTATTACATTACATACAGAAAGAAGGTGATTATTGACCTTATTAAACACAATAATTTAAAATAAGTTCTAAATGGATGATTGCTGATGGTGTTCATTTTAAATATTAGCGGCCGATACATCGGTATTCCTGAGTGTAATACTTATATCAAGCAGCACTCCAGTGCAATAGTATTACATTTATCTACACCGTCCAAAGCATCATCAAATGTAAATACCGGTACTAGTCGTGTTTGCTGCTGAAGAGGACAGGAAAATATCAAACCAGCTTTAAGAGCATGCAAAACAGGTTTACAGCCATGAAGCAACAATATCCTAGAATATATGGCATAGGTTTAACTATTTCTTGTGGTCAACAAAGCAGGAAAAATACATTAAAAGGAAAAGCGAGGTGGAAAACAAGACGTTGAGGACACGAACATAAAATGTACCCTAAAATGTTTGTTGCACTGAGTATTCAGACACTACCACCAAGACAGTTGAACATACCAGATTAACAAAGACTCATTTTTTTCAAAGACTACTAACTTCATAAATAAAGAGGACAAAAGTTATAATCCAGTCATTTCACCCTAATTTTGAATGTCTTGGGATGTCCTAAATGTAAATGATGTCTACATGTTGGGAACTAACCTCCAAATTTCAGTATGTACACTATCAGTCAAAAGTTTGGACGCATCTAATCACTTTTACCATTTCAAAAACTCTGAAAAATTGCAAAGAAATGTGACACAAATGAAGCCTCCCTCATATTTGAGCTGCCTTATGTCTAGATTCCAGCTCTGCTTAATCGTGAGGTGCATCCTGGGATGCCGTTGAAACTGTATTGAAAATGCATGAACACGTGGAGCACATGTGATGGATATGCATTGTCGTATTACTTCTCCTTTTCCACATGTTATCAGAAAGTCAGAAACAGACATTCAGTCAAATACGTCCAAACTTTTGACAGGTACTGGACATCAGAAGGCAGAGAAAACAACCCTCAGCAGGAAATGAGGTCTTAAAACATATAAGACAACGTAGAGCAATCTAAATCACTGCGCGCCTGAATCAATAACAATATAGATCACAGATCGTAACATTTTAAATAACAGTTTTTCTATATGAATATATTTTTTAATGTGATTTATTCCTGTGATTGCAAAGCTCGACTGTCTCATGATCAGTAAAAAACAAAACAAAAAAACACTTAACGTTGATTTGCTGCTCAAGAAACATTTCTTATCATCAATGTTGAAATTTTTTGTGATACATTTTTTTTGCAGGATTCTTTGATGAATAGAAAGTTCAAAAGAACAGCATTTATTTGAAATAGAAATCTTTTGTAACATTATTAATGGCTTTACTGTCACTTTTGATCAATTTACTGCATCCTTGCTGAATAAAAGTATTAATTTCCTTCAACAAAAAAATAACTGAGCCCTAACCTTTGAACAGTAGTGCATATACACAGATAAAAGTTTGTTTTCCTTCTGTTATTTTAAGACCTCATACCCATACCTAAATCTTCTGAAGCCTGATACCCCCTCAGTCACCTTCCTAGAATAGCAAAACCCTCCAGAGAAAGAGAAAGAAAGAAGGACCATCCTTAGTGTAACAGGGCCGAAACGGCCCCGTCGTACCCCCCCCGCCGCCCCGCTCCCGCTATAGGGCAACAGCAGCAAGCAGTGAGCAGGGCTACCTGTATTTGGTCTGCTGACTGAACTCCCAGTTGTCTGTCTCTTGAGCTCTTCTCATCCAAAGAGAAACCAGACAGTAAAACATTAGGATGACCACATGATGGCCTCTGAATGATTAAACACAACAGCTCTGTCCCAAAACATAGCGAGCTGCCTACCTAGGCAACATTTTAAGGCCCATGTGAAATCGTGTGACATCATTTCGATCAAAATCAGCTCAAAATGAAGCTTGTTTTGGAGATCTCTTCTGGAGTTCGAAGCAAACTTTACAGAAAAGTTGACTCTGACTTGTAAATATCTTCGAACTACCATTGGTCCGTGGCGATTACATAATAGGTAGGTGTGGCTCTGCTTTCTTTGAGGTGGAAACCTTCTCTGGTTCATTTCTTCTGTAAAAACAAACTGGAGAGCTGCTTTATAGTAGATAATGAAGTTGTAATTCTAATTATTTTTTCTTGCTTAATACTGTAAAGCTGCTTGCTTTGTAGCAATCTATTGTATAAAGTGCTATATAAATAAACTAGTGCTTTCAAACCGCGTTTTTGAGACTTTTGAGACCGCGTTTTTGTCTTTGTTTCACTGCCGTTTTAAGGAGAAAATACTCAACAATGGTGTTGACTTATGAATTAGCATGTGGTTTGTCTTAAAGCATATTAAAAACACCACAGAAGCCCTATTCACATGGGATAAGTATTACCTGGTGACCTCTAGTCATTTGTAATAATTGCGGAGGTTGTCTGTGATCTTAATCCCGTGCGAATCGGCCATGTCTGTAATTTGTAAAGTAAAAATTCCCCCGCAAATGACCAACCATATTTCGCCGAACACCGAGGTCCTGTGATAATATTAGTCCCGTGCGAATCGGCATCTCTGTGATTTGGCGGGGTGGTTTATAATTTTTTCAATGTTTTTGTTTCCTGTGCGCTTTTTTATCCATCTTTCACGAAGAATAGAGGCTGCGTTGGAGTGTTTTGATAGTATTTTGGGTGCTGGGTCATATCGCTATACACCATACAACTATACAATTTGCAGAAAGAGAAAGCTGAAAATCATCAGAAGAGCAAAAACAAAAAGAATGATTAGATCGAGATGAATGACATGTATAGCAGCATACGGTAAGGACAATTCGTCTGTTTATGATATATCATATCAGCTAGACATATAATAACGACAAGACATTTCCAAGCAATAGCCTAATGACATCATATCCGGGAGATAAGTCAGTAAATTCGAGTAAAATCACAGGCTTCGCTTATCCCGTGCGAATGCGCCACACGAAATTCAGATGTGGGTGGGTAATTTCAAATTCACACGAGGTCCCCAGATTATACTAATCCCGTGCGAATAGGGCTATAGACATATAAACAACATTAAAAGCTGGATTTACACCACAGGGGGACTTTAAATGTAGCCTGGTCCCACCAGACTCTCGTACATTTCATTTGTACAGAGAGTCTGGCCTCGCTTCATTGACAAGCGTTAACTTCCTTGTAGGCGGGTCCTCTGTTGAAGTCTAAAACTATTGGATCTGCCATAACCAATCGCTGACGTTTGGTCGTGACGTATGACGACTCAAACTAGCGCACGACATCAACGTCATCGTCCTCAGCCACTCCCTCTGTTCGCTGATTGGCCCGGTAAAAAAATTGATCGGAGAAAGCCAAAGAATACAGCACAATCCCAGACGTAGTACTGAAGGAAAATGAAAATTGAGCGGAAGTACGTAGGAGGGCGGAGCCAGGCTAATTTAAATGACAGACAGCAGCAGGTTTATTAGGCTGCCGTCACGTTAAGGCCTGACGCAGATGATGTGGATCTGACACAAATACCATTTTCTCACAACTCTTTACGTTTATTTAAGACTTCATTTAACTAATATAAGAGGATACACGAGTAAATCGTTCAAGCGTGATAAGACACAAAAGAGAACTGGCGCGCGTCTGTGAATCTCCTGTCTGTGTGACACGCGCCAGTTCTCTTTTGTGTCTTATCACGCTTGAACGATTTAAAAGCATTTGCATGAATAAGAGCATGATCAGTGCTTTAAGAATGTTATTGATGCTTTTATTCAAAGCATGCAGTGTTTATTGTTAATAAAGAGCATTTAAGTTTCAGATGTTTCAGATTTCAGATGCTGTATTGGAAGGTAGTTGTCTAGGTAGGCAGAAGCAGGGCCGGATTAACCATTAGGGCAACTGGGCACTTGCCCAGGGGCCCACGACATCTAAGGGGCGGAGTGGCAATCGGGAGAGTCGGGAGTTTCCCCGGTGGGCTGGTAGTGTTTCGAGGCCGCGAGGGCCGGTCTGATAAAATGTATTCATTGCAAGTTCGCCGTGCGCACTTGTGGCCCAAGCGAGGGGAAGGAAAAAAAATATTTTAGATAACGGAGCGTATATTTGCACTAAGTGCCTGTGTTTTAAGTAAAAAGACGCCCGTCACGGAATAGCTACAGTGGCGTAGGTCCTAGCGTGTCAAGTGCATGAAAGCAGTTTTTTCCCGAGTTTTCAGCTCGACCCGAGTTCGAATTCGCCTTTTGCCGAACTCTCTCTTCTCCCTTTTCCCAACACATATGAGATGTAAAATGTATAACCTAACATAAAGGTCTCGAAACCATGATATGGCTTTGTGCCTTTATAAAACAGCACAATACTTTAAGAATAGGCATCCTGTTTGTGCTGGGTGATTTAAAGAAAAGTGTGCACTTTGCTCACGCGATCAGCATGGTTATCTGGTGTTTTCTCCTAAATAAAAGCTCAAGGGTTTATTTCTTGCAAGTGAAGAAATTAGGACAAAAGTATTTTAATTTTCCTGTATTATAGTGTAATGTAGACTAAAATATACTTTTGAAATATTCATTTTCATTTATAGTACATTTATAGGCTAAATGGATTTTATGTCATAGGAATAATTATATAAATCATTATTACATTATTATAATAATTGTTTGGCATCCTAAAACACCATTGATAATGTAATGTAGACTGAGACTCTCATAACTAAAAAGATGTTTGAGCCCTCTTTATTGTCCTGGTACAAATCAATGCTTTTTCTTTGTTCAACGAGCAGTTCATGGGTTGAAGCTCTTAATTTTGATCTCTCAAAGAGCACCAGATTGATGCATTTAACCTTAAAATGTACAAAATTTTCTTCCCCCGAACCCCCCTAGAGACACAGAGGTCCACCCAACATAGTTTTACAAATTCCTATGGGAAAGAACGACCATTTATGAACTTTACTCCAGCATAGTACAACAAAGTTCCTTTTAAGTCAGTAAAACTGTTAATGCCATATTAAAATGTCCTTGGACAAAATATACATTTGGCCTGCCTAAGGGGGGGCCTAACAAGACATTGTGCCCAGGGGCCTCTGAACTCTTAATCCGGCCCTGGGCAGAAGGCCGCTCTATGGGGTTTGGAACAGAGCTGATGACCAGAGACCTTCAATATATCATGTAGCTTTCATGTGGATGTGTGTCTCAGTACCTGAAGAAGACGTCTCTGGGCTTCCGTCCCGACCGCGGATGGACCAGCTGTTCTTTGAGGGAGTCCAGTGAGCAGTTGTAGATGTAGATGGGGCAGCGAGGTCGAGTGGCGTCGGTGCCGCTCTGCTGAGACACCTGTCTGCTGAACGTGATGTGACAGTCTCGCTTTTGAGGCTCCATAAACTGCACACCATCCTTCTCTTCTGAAGCTAAACGTTATGGGACAGAGTTATGGAGATAAACATCTCTCCCAGACATGTTAGGCCATGTTAAGTTTTTAATATTGTATTTTATTTCAGTTAACATTTAAGTAACAAAAAAGTTCTTTAACGGTTTTAGTTAACTGTAATAACCCTGATGTGAAATGCCTGTAAAGTCCCTTGTTTGGTTTTGGTTTCTGATATTATTGCAACTTTGTTGTGTCAAACCTGCATCTGTTTGTTCTGTAGACGTCTCCAACGCTGCTTCTGGTTTAGCTGTGGACCCCTCTCTGGACGCAGGGTGGCCCCTGACATCTTCTCCATGTTTTCCATTGGCTGAACTGCTGATAGAGTCTGCCTGTGATTGGCCGTTGCCGTGGCTACAGGTCTCATCCTCTTCCAGGAAGCTGCTGTTGATTGGAGGTTCAGTTTCCAGCCCAGATGACATCAAAAGCTGCACATCTGCACAATCAAAATAAAATATATTTGTGTGTTTGTGTATGTATGTGTGTGTGTGTGTGTATATATATATATATAATTATTAATAATTATATAAATAATTATCAATAACAACAACAGTAACAACAATAATTATTATTAATTTATATTTATATATGTAAAAAAAATTCTAGCAATCTATATGGTTTCAAATTTATTTTATGTTCTCTAACAATGGCATTTACAAGTATTAAAGTATTAAAGAAGTATTAAATACAACATTCACCAGTTGGTAATACTAGTTTGGTAAACTGTGGGCATGTTTCTTGCTTTCAGCCAAGAGTGTAAACGGCTAAATAGAAAGCATTAATCTCATGATGTGTGCAAACCTAAAAGGACAACTGAGTTCTAATTGGTGTGGCATTGACAGATGATGCACCTGTAAATGTAGCTGGCAGGAATGTGAGCAGGATCTGCTGATGGCTGATGTATTTGGCGTAACATTTCCAGTGAGGAGATAAGCCGTCTTGCTCCAGGCCAGCTGGCTCGTCATCCACAAGATCTGCATTGCTGAAACTCTGCCAGGAACAGAGAAACACACACTGTAACCACTCTGCCAACAACAGAAAGATAAAAACACTACTGTTTAAATAGGCCATGAGATGGGACCCCAAATTTGGGCTACCGGTACCATTTTGAGGGATTAAATTTATTTTTGATTTTCATGAAGGTACACATCTCTAGAGTTGGAAAATGTGTGATAGCATCCGATCCATGGTAGCTTTCATTAGAAATCAACACTTATATCATCCTACCTCAAGGTAAGGTGTTCAGTGACTACAAGAGAGAAAAATTGATCCTTTTATAATTAAAAAAATTTATTTTAAAAAAATATAATTTTTTTATTATAAAAATTTATAAAAAAAATTATAATTTTATAAAAAAAAATATACATTTTTATAAAATTTATTTAAAGATAAATTCATTTATCCTTTTTCTTGACATATGTTTGAAAATCGTCCTCCGTAACCAAAAACTACCTTGAATCTAATGCTATCACACATTTTTCAAATACAGGGTCATATACCTACACAAAAATCACCATGCGGTTTAATCCCTCAAAATGGTACCAATCAATCGTCTCACGGCCTAAAAGGTTTGGGGCCAGGATTTTTTTTTTTTTTTTTTTTTTAAGAAATTATAACATTTATTCAGCAGAGATGCAGAGATTAATCAAAAATGATAGCAAAAGCATTTATAATTTTAGTCAAAGACAGTGGGTTTGTCCCAATTTGCATAATTATGCACTATTCTATGCTGTTTTGTAGTATAAATAGTGCAAGTAGTGCGTTCACACTGAAAATTAAACAACAAAAAAGTGCACTTTAAATACCCGGATGATGCACTTAATTAACCAGGGGAAAAAAGTGTGGAATGTTAGACACTTCATGTACTCGACTGCACAGCTTAAATTACATGGTTGAATGATAGCACAATAATAGCACATAGTGCATAAATGCATAGTTTATAAGTGCACAGTGTATAGCGTGTCATTTGGACGCAACTAGCTTTTACACACACGTGTGGACGGGCATTTGAACTCTAGTGGAGATGTAATATGAGATGGCATTACCTGTAGTGTGCTGGAGGAGCCCGTCACATCTTTACTGCTTCCTATAGTGTGGAAAGAAAGAACAGTGTCCTGCCTCTCCGGAGGCTTCAAACTCTCTTCTGAACACACACACACACAGATAATAACATAATGAGAATAATAATCTCTTCTTATGTCACTATCAATTGTTAATGAATCACTTAAAGCTTCATTGAGGATGTCTGGCATCCATTAGCATTAAGTCTTTCAATTACGCTGTTTTTTAATCATCTACTTAGTTAAAACATTTTGTTTGTCCTTCACTGATCACAATGCTATTCAATTTATCAAACACTTTGGCAAGAGTAAATGCAAACCACAAACCACCTGGGGTTGTTATCCGTTTCCACTTTCCAGAAATTAAGGAAATGTTCTGGGTTTAATACAACTTTAGTTCTATTAGGACAAACTTACGCAATAAACCCCATGAAGCCGTGGTTTATAGTGAAGTTAGCTCCGTTATAGTTCGGAGCACTATCCTTCCTAAATCATGGTAGTTAACCAATATTAATGGAGTAGGGATGTGCCTGAAAACCGAATACTATGTTCGGAAAGGAAATTATGTATTTTCTGAGCCCCTAAAGGGATGCGGGAAAAATTTGAGATGGGGTGAAAAAAATATATTTCAATGCTTTTGTATTCTCTCGCAATTGACTTCTGGCTAAGCCACGCCCCCTCCACTCACTTGGACAAACAGTCAACATTCGGTGACAGGCGCTGTCACAGTAGGAGACATTTCACAGGAGGCAATTGATGATTTTTGGAGACAGAAAGATTATATATCATCTCGAAGTCACCAAAAGGGCCTTAACTATTCATTGGAGGGTTATATTAATAATTTTATTGTTGAGAAGGTTGATGAAAAGCTTCAGCTCCAGGCAAAATTTACAGGACACAGTGTAAACGTGATAAACGTTGCCATCACCATCTCAGACAACAAGATAGAGGATCAGCATTGTTCATGCACTGCAGTATTTACATGAATCATTCAGCACAACATTGCTAACATTTTTTATCTCGGTTATTTACAGATACGTTAATGAAGCTAAGTGACATGATGTACAACACAGCTAGAAGCTAACATCAAAGTTTTCTGATGTTAGGCTAACGTTAGCCTAAGGTTACGTTAGAGATGTTAAAGATAACGTTCAAATACGTTGTTGACTTAGAACAGATGTAGACATCCTTGTTTAATTCTTGTTTAATTTAACCACGTTTAGTTGGTGTTGTGGTCTACCGCATAACTTTATCCAGAGCAGACACTTATCTCGGTTGAGATGTGGCTTGGGAAAGGGTAAAAAATACACACCGGCGCCCTGCCTCTCGGGATACCTAGTGTCGGAGTTGCATGTACACCGTTTGACCATTTTAAACTTAAAGGATTAGTTCACTTTAAAAAAATAAACTTTTGCTGATAATTTACTCACCCCCATGTCATCCAAGATGTCCATGTCTTTCTTTCTTCAGTCGAAAAGAAATTAAGGTTTTTGATGAAAACATTCCAGGATTTTTCTCCATATAATGGACTTAAATGGTAGCCAAACGGTTCAAGGTCCAAAAGACAGTTTCAATGCAAACTGCAAACTGTTCAAATGGTTTTAAATGACACCAGACGATGAATAAGGGTCTTATCAAGCGAAACGATCGCTCATTTAAAAAATAAATAACAACGTTTAAGTTTTATAAGCTCACATGCCCGCCTTGCTCTGTTCTGTGTGACTCTCCTGTTCGAACTCGTTCATCAAAATGAACAAATCTTTTTCCGAGTCAATTCGTTCATTTCGGTCGTTAAATGAATCAAATGACTCGAAAAAAGATTTGTTCATTTTGATGAACGAGTTCGAACAGGAGAGTCACACAGAACAGAGCAAGGCGGGCATGTGAGCTTATAAAACTTAAACGTTGTCATTTATTTTTTAAATGAGCGATCGTTTCGCATGATAAGACCCGTATTCATCGTCTGGTGTCGTTTAAAGACATTTTAAGCTGCATCTGAAACTGTTATTAACTGTATTTTGGACCTTGGACCGTATGGTTCCCATTTAAGTCCATTATATGGAGAAAAATCCTGGAATGTTTTCATCAAAAACCGTAATTTCTTTTCGACTGAGGAAAGAAAGACATAGGCATCTTGGATGACATGGGGGTGAGTAAATTATCAGCAAAAGTTTTTTCAAAAGTGAACTACTCCTTTAAAATGATAAGAAAAAAACATAAAAAAACGAATGAAAACTGACTAACTGCAATGCATTTCAATGGACGTGGAACCAGAGAATGTCCGAGTGTTTTGGGTTAGCTATGCGCACTGTGATTGGCTCATTGTGTTTGGGGGCGTGGCTTGGCCATAGGTCAATTCTATAGTTGGGTAATTACATTGTATCTAATTTGCAGGCATCAGGGAGCCGCAATCAATATGCGGGGTAATGAAATCACTTTTGAACGCACGTTTGCTCGAATTTGCGTGTTCTCTGTGTACAGACCTTATGCACCAGAGAAACGAGGGCGCCGCCATCTTTAGAATATTGTCTTTGAACTTCCGTTTTTGCGGTTGCTCTGTATATTTCTATGGCATCGCTGTCCAGGAGTAATAAGCTGGTGAAGTTGATTTACTTATTGTAGAGTTAACTAAAGTTATCATGAGCATTGTAATGTTTATGATAAGCATTGTAAAGCATATCTTAACAAATGGACCTTGGGAATTTTTTTTAACGAGCCGTTCATTCATAACTAGGCAAGATCGCTGTGAAAATACAGACCGGAAGTCAAAAGACAATGAGCTCAGCGCGGAAAAGGGGCGTGGCTACATAAGGTCTATAGGGAGATAAGATATTTGTCAATGTCGCTCAGGATCGGTTTCACACCAAATCCTCCAAAATCATCCTGTCAGTCATCCCTACTAACTATCTTAACATGATAAGTGAAATCTGATGTATTGTAATGTAACCGACTACCACAGCAAGCCTAATTGTAGTCCATTTAGGGGATTATGCTTACATTACTCATTTTCTGTGCCTTTCCGAATTCGGATATAGGCTTCGGGCACATCCCTATACCATTCAAAAGTTTGGGGTCGCTTAGATTTTTTTAATGTTTTTGAAAGACATCTCGTGCTCACTAAATCTGCATTTATTTGATCAAAAATAGAGTAAAAATTGTGAACAATTATTACAATTTATAATAACTGTTTTCTATTGGAATATATTTTAAAGTGTAATTTATTCCTGTGATCAAAGCTGAATTTTCAGCATCATTACTCCAGTCTTCAGTGTCACATGATCCTTCAGAAATCATTCTAATATGAGGATTTGATGCTCAAGAAACATTTATGATTATTATCAATGTTGAAAACAGTTGCACTGCTTCATTTGTTTATGGAAACTGTGAAGCATTTTTTTTCAGGAATCTTTGATTAAAAGAAAGTTCAAAGTTAACATTAACTAAGAATAATAAATGCTTTAGAGGGATTTTTCATTGCTAGTTTTTAATTATTTTAAATAATGTAGTTAACTAATGTTAACAAATTAACCTTATTGTAAAGTGTTACCAAAAAATTTTGAATGGTAGTGTAATTTGTATTTCCCTGCATGATCGTCATATACACCAGAATTAAAAAAAAAATACAATTAAATCACCTTTAATGACAGGTAGTGAGAATGGAGCCACATGACCATCTCTCTCCCGCTCCAGGATGTGATGCATGAACGCCACATGATCCTCGTCGGTCAGTGGGATCTCTCGATCACTGAGCTCGTTCTGCAGAGAGCCGTGGAAGAGGCTGAGGAGGAGGTCGTTGGGCAAAGAGGAGGCACTATGGGATACATCCGCCTGCCCCTCTGCAGCAGAGGTTAAAGGTCAACAGAAACACAGTGAAACCACGCCCTGATTTGATGGTTGAATAAAGGAAAATGGGTAACACTTTAAAATAAGTTTCATTAGTTAACAACCTTAGTTAACATGAACTAAGAATGAACGATACTTCTTCAGCATTTATTAATCTTAGTTAATATTAATTTCAACATTTAATAATATGTCATTAAAATCAAAGGTTGTATTTGATAACATTAGTTAATGCAGTGTGAACTAACATGAACAAACAATGAACAGCTGTATTTTTACTAACATTAACAATGAATAATAAATTCTGTAACAAATGTGTTGCTCATTGTTAGTTCATGTTAGTAAATACATTAAGTAATTGGCTTAATGTGTTATTTGGCAAGTGACCATGGTATAAGCGGGTTAATGCCCGACGAGGTGTCCATTGTCTAGGTATTAATGGACGATGGCGAGGCGTGACGGTTGCCTCCGCCGAAGTCCATTAATACCTAGACAATGGACACCTCGAAGGGCATTAACCCGCTTATAACATGGTCACTTGCCAAATAACACATTTTTAAAACATTAGTTTATATTTTAATTAGTTTTACAATCGAAATCGTAAGTTTTTACAAACAATAACTTGGTTTCCCTGGTTACGCCTAGCAACCGGAGATATTTATAGTCCGCTCAGCTCGTAGAACCCTTCAGTTTAGCTAACTTACTTTGTTGCTATGGTTACTCACAGCTGATGCAGCCAGCGCATTTATTTATTAATTTCGAACGGTAAACAGTCAGTTTCACCGGAACTCCTTTACTAGGTGTCCTCTATCACTTTTTAATGGACACCCTGCAGCCAATCAGAATCGAGTATTCACCCAGACCATGGTATAACTAATGTTAACTAATGAACCTTATTGTAAAGTGTCACCGGAATATGAATGCAAGAAGGGTCGAGGTGGGTGAATGATCAAGTCGTACCTCGGCTAAAGGTGTAGAAGAAGAGCTCTATCTGCTGGCACTTGGGCAAGAGTTTCATCAGGTCAAACTGGAAAGGCACAGTGTGTATGCAGTCGTCAGCGGCGGCGGGGACCTCGCCTGCAAGAGTTACCACATCACATTGAGCATCCAAACTGATTGAGACGGTGTGCAGGAGACATGTGATGGTGGACGTTTGTACCTGGAGCATCTTTGAGGCTGTTGAGAGGGCACACCTGCTCTTTATTCTGACACAGCTGAATGAGGTATTCAAAAGTGATCATTGTGGTCATGCACGACAGATCACAGGGAAAAATCTGAAGTGGAGAAAAAAAAAAAAAAAATTCCCTAAGCTTTGGCACTGCAAGTTCTCAGCAAAAATGCCTGAATACATTAAAGTCATATTTTGGCCATATTTTCAAAGTCTTTCTGGTGTTATTGAGCACAATTTCTTATAGCAAAGAAAAATAATCTCTCTTCAAAAAGTCAGAACTCTCTTCGTCTCTGAAACGGATATAAACAAATACAACACGAGCAGGCAAAAAATAATAGATTAATAATTCTACAATAATCAACCATTCTTGCCTTAATCCCTATTAGTTTGGTCATTCTTTCTCATATGGACGTCTGTAAAAATAACTCACGGCTACTTGGTTGACTAGTAAACGTATTAGTCATACAAGCCCTAATTTATATAAATGTATATAATACATACATTAGCATTGCATTGTTTACCTGTTGCTGCCATTTTAAAGGCCCATTTCAAAAGCTTTTGAATTTGTGCACTTTTATTCTTTTTCTTAACATCTCCGTCTCGCTGTAGTGGAGCGGATTTAAGAAATGACAGAAAATATCAGTTTTTACTTATTTTACTGTATATTCACTGAAAAGTTCACTCAGAAATAGATTATAGAACTTAAAAGCTTTGTCACTGCCAATTTATGAATGCTCGTGTCAGGGGTAATTATAGTTAACTAAAACTAAAACCATAAGAAAAAAAGGTTATAATAAACTGTAACTTTATTTCAGTCTCATTTTCATTTAGTTTAACTTAATGTACTAAAATAACTCAAACTAAAGCTGAAATACAAGTTAATAAAAACTAGATAGACATTTAAAAATAATTATAACAATAAAGTTAAAAAAGAAACAAAATTAAAGCAAAATATTAAAATACTAATTCAAAAATATTAATAAAAACTATAATAGTACCTCAATGATCCAAAATAAAACTGTCTCAGGTAAAATTAATATTATTGATCACTGTCAAGTCCCAGAATTGTGTAAAATAGGTACAATTGCGAGGCATTTATTAGAGCTGCACGATTCAGTATTAATCAGCGTTTTTGAACAAATGTCTTGAATGAATGATTCAATGACAAATAAATTCTTAACAGTCACTTGTCGCCACCTACTGGTGTAACGATGTAATCGATACAATCATTTGAAGCGCCAAGTCACTTATAAAAGGTGATTCACTCTATTTTGATCGCTTCCGTAGACATCAGTGTTTTTATCCGAACTATTAACTTTCATCCCATTACTTCTGTGATCATTTAACATATTGTAAGACAGAAATAACAATACTGTGTGGTTGAAAAGACTATTTGTGAAGCGGTTTCATACATATACGTGATAACTGCGTGCAAACAGATTTGAGAGTTCGCTGTGATTGCACTTATCTAAGGTTTAATAGACAGATCTGAATCATTGTCATTTAGGAATAAGATTATGTGGGTGTTTGAATCGGGATTAATCGTCTAGCTCTAGCATTTATTATTTTAGTTTATTTTTCAATGGTATTTGATGTGTAAGTGGAGGTGAGGCTGCTGGTTACTAACAGCCTGAGGAATCTCCTGGTACGTGAGGTTGTGAAAGTGCCTCTGCTGGTCCTGTGAACTGCAGATGGATCCACTCTGAGGCTCAACCCAGCACTCAGTCACCAGACTCAGCTCTGTGTCCACATCTATGGCCTCCACTTCAGTATCATTGTCATCATCTGTGGAGAAACTTTAGGCACGACGGCAACAAGAGTTAAACCAAAAGCCCACTTCAAGACTATTCTGCCACAAAAAAAAGCCAACTGTACTCTTCTGGTCTATTAATTGACTTGTAATTGATGCACCTAGTAGGTGATTAGCTGTGAGTACCAACAACATAAACAATATTTAAATGTGTAATTGGTTTCTGTCTTGTACTGTGCGCTGAGCCTTACCTATCTATTCTAAATAGGGCTGTGAAACGATTAATCACGAATAATCGCATCCAAAATAAAATAAACACATATATATATATATAAATAAACACATATGTATATATTTAAAGGAGAAGTCAGGCGCAAAATGCTAGACAGTTTAATAAGAAGATATTTTAAACATACAGTCAACTTCGCGTATACAGGCAGAAGCCATCTTTGAAAAACAGTCTCTACCAGTCGATCTACGAACGCCGATCCAAGTGCGCTGGTGAGATGTGAACGAGCTATAAGTTGTGATAAGGTGAGCGCGAACAGCAGGCTTGGATCGGCGTTCGTAGATCGACTGGTAGAGACTGTATTTCAAAGATGGCTCCTGCCTGTATACGCGAAGTTGACTGTATGTTTAAAATATCTTCTTATTAAACTGTCTGGACACTTACAAAGTTCTCAATGCTTCGGTTTGAAGGTAGGGACCCTCATAATGCTACCGTGGTAGTGTGGGGCTATTTTGAGCCTTGTTAGTGGTATTAACAAGCGATTTGTGTTTGTCATTACACTATGCCCAATATACTAGCGTTATACTAGCTTTATAGGCTAAACTGTTTTTAGAGATAAAACTATTTACATTCGATAATCATGAAAACAAATCTCAGATAACAGTTGACTAGGTAACAATGTGTAATTAGACCAAAGGTTCATTTTGCGCCGGAGTTCTCCTTTAAGAAAAAATGTGTTATTTATATATATTTATACACTAAATATTTATATATTTTAAATATTTATAAATTTGTACACACACATATATTATGTAAATACAAACTTTTATTTTGGATGCGATTAATCGTTTCACAGCCCTAATTCTAAACTATTAAAGCATAAGAAACATTCAGCTGAAGCCATTTAACCCTATAAAGCCTACTGTATCATACTTGATGTGCAAATTTCTAAGGGTCTAAATTATCAACATGATCAAAACTTTGCTGAAAATCCTGCTGTTCACAATCTACTACATGCCTTCTGTCATCTGATTGATAGTTTATCCTGTACGATAGTCTAAAACGTCCTTTGGGTCATGGTTCTTTTTATATTGCTGTGAAATCTCTTATGATTTTTATAAAGTAAACGTAAAAATAACTTTAATATTGTTAGTAATATTTCATTTACTGGACAGAAGCAACTCAGGTTTACTTGTTTATCCATACTTCTTTCTTTTTTTTTTAAATCATGTTCAAATGCATCAATTATGACACATCAGGCTTTTTTATGTTTTGTGAGACATATTATTGGGAGATATAGAGTGACAAGATCTGACAACTGATATTTATATGATTGTATGCAAGTAGTTTCACTAATGTTATAAAGATCTCATGGACTTCAGAAATCCATCTTTTAGCCACATAAATATCAGCATCTGCACCAAATCGTATATTTTTGCTCAGTTTTGTCCTCAGAGCTCCGTATTCTAACTATATCATACTATATGAGCCATAAAAGCCTAATGTATTAAATATGATACTCAACAAAAACACATATGCAAACTTTTTTGTGTAAAGTTGTGCAAGTAATTATTTAATCCACGGCTAGCCGCTTATCCCGCTTATGCGATGGTCATTTGCCAGCATTGACAACATAAAGCTGTTATTGATGTTTATCAACAACAATATTTGATGGGAAGGGAATTAAACTGACTTGGAACTACCTGTGCATTAAACGGTTTTATTGCACACCTTTCAGCCAATCAGAATTGAGTATTCAGACAGACCATGGTAAAAAGTTAAATCTTTTGTGTAAAGGTTCAATAAACAATTCAGTTTCAAAAAATAATATTCCAGGCTTTACATGGTTAAGGATTTAGCAGTGGACAGAAACTCAAGTTTCTCATTACCTGTCCTTGGTAGAAGTGTAATGAGGTGGAAATAGGATGTACTGGACTAAGCAGGAGTGTTTTTCTCCGTCCAAATCAGCTGGAAGACTCTGCATACACACAGTAGTGGCTGAAAGTTAGCAATGCATCGCCAACAAAATGCTACAACTGGGTTATACTAGCAGAGAGTGTTTATTCTTTCACCTGCATTGGCAGCTCTGTCACCATGTTAACGATACCCTCCCCGCTGGCAGCAAAATGGAAGCCTTCAGACAGACGAATACTGTGCAAAAAAAAAAAAGTAGCAATTAGTAATTTTGTAGATGCTTTTATCCGAAGTTGCTTATTTTGGATTTACATTACAAGCTTTCGTAATTTTACGATTAAAAAATTACGATTGCTTATCTTGGGAATTTCCCAAGGATGTTTCAGACTCACTCAGAGAGCATGGAGAGGATATGAGCGACTGCATGCAGCGATACAGCGGTTCCCGGCCCGTTCTGCACGGCCCAAACCCAGCGCTGGTGAAGGAAGTATCGGGAGAGTGACGCCACGGTGGAGGAGGCCGTCCTGCTGGCAGCCATGCTGAGAGGGGCGCCCATGATGGCCGGCTGGGCGAACGGCTCCATGTTTAGGATAAAAGGGGTGTGGAAATCTGACGGAAGTTTCTCGTACCTGTAGCAGGACGTCAGAACAAGATTAGGGGCCAGATTTGGGCTCTAACTGAAGTCAATGTTCTAACTGTAAAACTAAAACTATTAAAAATATTTTTTGTTTATTGAAATAAAGTTAAAATTAAATATAAAAATTTTATGAAAACTTAAAATTATAAATGTTGCCTTGGCAAGTAACTGAAATAAAGTATACGGTGAAGAACTAAAATTACTGAAACTGAAATAAAATAAAGACAAATTAAAATATTATATATGTTTTAAAAACTAATAAAAATGATAAAAGCTTATAACAAAATTACTGAAACAAACTGCAATTAAATTGAAAACTGAAAACATAAAAAAAAAATACTATAATAGTATATATAACAATAATAATTAAATAACATTGATTGAAGTCTACATGTTCGCAAACCATTGTACTTACCGTATATAATGTGACATTTTGGTGTAAAACAGAATATTCAATGAGAAAAGCATGAATCTTTGGAATTTAATCCAGTTAATCAATCAGTAATTGATCATGAAAACTGTAGGAGTTAAACTCCTATAGGAAATGTAAAAAAAAAAAAAAAAGTAAAATAAAATGGCTTGGTGTCAGCCAAAAAGAAAAGCCATTAGAAAATAAGGTCAATTTTGACGTGAAGTTGACTGTAGCGCTGTCATAACTTTTTGTACATGCTAAAACCGTTATCAAGATAACAGAAATGAGATTGATAATTGTTTTATGTTTACGTCACTGACCTGATCAGTAGTTTCTCAAGAGGTTTGTTGAGCACCACCACACACGGCCGGTCAGAGAGCGCCGGTTTGGGCACCGGAAGAGGCGGAGACTTGGAGGGTGAAGCGTTACCCAGAATCTTCCGTTTGGTCTTTGGTGTGGCCTCCTTATTCTGGACTCGATGAGGGAAGCGCAGCCGCAGGATCTGCTCTCGAAGTTCATCCACGATCTACAAACAGATCGTCAGAGTTGCTGTACTGCACTGTTCTGAAAGCAGTTTTCACATCAAATGAACTGAACTCTAGTGTGGAAAACGCTGACTCACCTTGTTCCTGGTGTGTGCAAGAGTTCCTATCGGGAAGCCCAATCGCAGCACCATGCAGGGAGCTTTAGAGATCAGACGCACCAGATAGAAGGAGACGGGCGGCAACTCAGAGGCACTGTGGGAATAATGCTTGTTAAAACACTGCTCTGTAAATCTGGCAAAAGTACTGTGCATGTACCTGTAAATAAGTTTGACGTATGAGTATCCCTCCACCAGGACGAAACTGCTCCAGTCCCTGAGCAGCGAGGTGAGCGCCGAGTGAGAGATCCGACACTGGACGGTACTGAATCGGCCATTACTGCCAGCGTTGTGCACATGCTTCGGGACTGGGCTGAACAGAGAGACATAAAGCAAAGAGGGATTTATTAACCACTGACTTTTATATGGAGCACTACCTGTACCTCCAAACCAAGTCTTTTTATACCAACTCAACGTGTTGTCAGCTAAAAAGGAAAGCCATTTCAATAATTTCTCTTCAGACTAGTCATGTCACCTTAATTTAAATAGCGCTTTTAACAATATAGGTTGTTTCAAAGCAGCTTTACAGTGATAATAGGAAATTAAAGTAACAGAGATTGGTTGGGCTTTACAACAGCTCTAGAATAAAGTTATTGTCCAGCTTAAGTTAGTTTTGATTGATTCATTTCCGTTGCAAAGATAATTATTTATTTATTTATTTATTTATGAACATTTATTAGAGGATCAGCCCCATGAGATGAAACATCTCGTTTTCATGGGGGTCCTCAGGATCATGTCCAAACAATATAGAAAAGCAAAACAACAGAGTAGATACAAAATACAAGAAACAAGACAAACCTCAACGCACGCACTCACACTCATTCACCCCCTCACACCACACACACACAAGCTCTCACTATCCCCACTCTTCACAGATAGAGTTAAAGTAAATCACAGTGGTTCCCTAACTGTGGTATGTATACCACTAAACAGTAAAACCCTTTTTAATCTTAGACTAAGCATGATGGTGCTCTGAAAGTCAAGCATTTTAAGAGTGGTATTAAGTGTGAGATGTAAGAGAACAACTGGTGTAACATATTGCAAAACACAATAATAAGTTATTAAGTTAGGGGCCGCTAACACGACTGTTCTGACAGAAAACCAGAAAAGGGCAAATTGCAGGTTAGAGGACCCAACGAGTCAATGTATAGAAAAATAATCTAGGATCTAGATTTTCTTTAAAATATACTTATAAATAGGCTACAGAGAGAGAGCAGGGACAGGCCAGGACTAATGTCAGACAGCACGGTCAGAGACACCATGAGTTGTGGTGTGAGAACCAGTGGAGAACAGGACAGGTGCTTGGTGAGAGACGTGCTTATAGATATACACGTTCGCTAACGATATACACTGTGCTCACAATATTGTACAGATTATTACCATCGTATATATCAGGCCAGCAGACATTAGTATGTTTAGGGTATATACTATTAAATGTATAAAAACTATACTTGAGTATATTTCTATTGTACTAAAAATATACCCTAGTAAATTTTTAATACATATTTTTCACCTGGGTTATAACATAAACAGGTTGTTTAAATATTCAAATCTTTAATTTTCTGAGTAATTTTGTTTTTCAATTACAAGTTGCCTCTATTTAGGGCATGACTACCTATATCACACTATTTCATGCCATTGGTACAGTATTAGACGATCAATATTTTTGCTTCGGCATCCCATGTTGAACTCCATCATATCGCCGGAAAAGATAATCCTCCGATCTGAAGTGAACGCTACACACAACCGCGTTTTTCGAAGCCGATGTGGAAGAGAAATCCCGTCTCTTCACCTGCACAAACCGCACCAGGCACGAAAGATATACAGCACCGTCCCTTTTCTTGTTATAGAAACCTGTGGACTCGATGTCTTGACAGGCCGGAGTTTTTGCAACCTCCACAAACAATAATTTACCATGACGATGATAAATTAAAATACAAAAACTACCGAAAACACACTGACTCACGGCCGCTCTCACTGAAGCCTACTCTGCACTGAGCCGAGGCTGAGGCTCCCTGGCGTGACGTAAAATGACGCGTTTTTGGGGAAAAAAAGCCGTTTTTACGAGCAGTCCAAGAAACGCTCACTTTATCTACTAAATTAGTGCCCTTATGTCGTTTTAAAACATTTTAAATCCTGCATTAACTTTTCAAATGGTATTTTCATACAAGGTTATATATTAATTGTGATTTTTTTATTTTTTTTTACCTGCAATATGCTCTTTAATGCGCTCCGGGTACCTAAAAAAAAGTTATCTTCTCCGCACAAACTTCAAAAACGCGAATATGTGAAAACGCTGACGGCGTGCACATGCGTATTAGGTGTTTAGTCTATAGGTATGCGCATTTCAATATATGTGCGCAGGCGTGTAGTCTTTCTTTACAAATTGACCTCGACAAACTACCTGTCTGGCCTTAAAATCATAATACAGAATTTTTTTTTTATCACCTCCGTGTGTCCATGCGAAACGGAATTAATTTGACAACGTTTTATCTGTCCAGAGGTAAAGGGAAGATACTAACACGCATCAATGAATTGATCACAATAAGACGTGTAGTAAAAAAATAAGGTCAGTTTTGACTTTTTATATGGAGCAGTATTTCCAAACCAGGTCTCTCTCTTTTTTCACACCGACTCAAGTTAAATCTTTTGGAGTAACATACCCAACACTAACAGGACTAAACTATATTGACCGCTGAGCGGTCCAGGCTGTGTCCACTCACATGTCATGTTCCAGAATGATAGCGATGCGATGCATGTGCAGCCAGCGCTGCCAGAAGTTAGCGTCCATGGACAGGATTGGCTTCCAGTAAGAGGCAAACTGCGATTGGCTGGAGTCTTTAGAGCCACTGTGCTGGAGGGAAAGGACCTGATGGAGAGCAGGACTGTGGTTAGCATGTTACTATCACCAAAACATTAATATTGAGAAACATTATTACAATTTAAAATAAGTATTTTCTATGTGAATATATGTTCATGCTAATTTTTAGCATAGTCTTCAGTGTCACATGATCCTTCAGAAATCATTCTAATACGATGGTTTTGTGCTCACTCACCGGCGTGGTCGATCCAGGTGGGATGTAAAACAGAGGAACACCATTTTTTGTGCTTTCTGGGATGGTGTAATGTTCTGGGATAGAATTAAAGGACTGCAGGTGCACTAACATCTGGTCCGTCTGATTTATGCTGTTGAGAACAAACGACATACAGCATTACTTTATGACATCAAACTAAAACTGACAGCAAAGTATCTAAAATCTTCCTTCTGCAATCGCTGTTCAAGTTAACCCAGAGTTTAAAACCGAAATCTGACCTCTGCAGAGTGTTCCAGAAGCGACGGATGACAGATGTCCGGTAGGGGCTTGTGATTGGTTTCCGCATGGTGCAGCTGATGTCATGGAGGATATCATAACTGCCCTCCATGGTCACCTCCACCCAGGTGGTGCGTTTGATTGGATCCAGGGGCCAGGACGCCACGGCAAGGTACTCGATGCGCATGTTATGCTTCCAGAGGAGGACAAGCTTCAACTCCAACTGACTCCCTCCTTATAGAGATGATTACATGATTACATGATTATTGAGAAATCCCAATTACCTATTTCAAGGCTGCATTAAAGATGCAGTGTAAATTGTAGCAGCATCTAGTGGTGAGGTTGCGAATTGCAACCAACAGAAGTTACGGTTGCCGACAGGAAATGATGTCGTCGTCTGAGACAGCAGAGAGTAGCCAGTTAAACAATGAGGTTTATTTACAAAGATAAATTAAGAAATGATGTTCACTTAATTATTCAGTAAAACGATATGTTATTGCAAATATTATCGTTTAATTGTTCATCATTGTGTCAGTGTTTTATTCACTGACTTTAGCTTGCTTCTTTGCACGAAGAACAACATAGTGACGAAACGCGTTTGTCCGTTTAGGGCCAATGTAGAAACATGTCAAGGGGACCCTAGGTGTGTGTAGATAGAAATTGCTCATTCTAAGGTAATAAAACATAACGGTTCATCATGTAAGGTCTTTATATAACACAGAAAACAGTTATGTATATTATATTGCGTTTCTGCCAACAGATCCTCCTAAATATGCACTTTAAAGGTGAAGTATGTAGTTTCTGTGACACTAGTGGCACCAAGCGGAATTACAAAAAATGATGAAGCTCCTTCAGGTACTTGTGAAGACATGTCTCAACAGGTAAAATTAGGTTACTTTCAATAAAAGGTCCAACATTTTAGGAATACTTTTAGCTGTGTTTCTATGCGTCATGAGTAACCAACTGAGTAGTATAAACCCATCCAACCTTTATAATAACCCCATCCATTGATCTGCAACGGCAGCATTTGTTTACATGACGTGCCACAACTGTTTGAGGCTCAGTAAACATCAGGTACATTGAATCTGAACGAGTGCATGATGATGCTGTGTGGTAATGAAGCGTCCATTGTAGTGTGCTGCAATGTCAGTTTAGTTTGCTGTGTTCATGATCTGTTTAATCTTTGAAGGTCTAAATGCAGCGAATTTTGTCTTGCACTTTTGTAACTGAAGATACATTTATTTTCCCATGTAGCCACGCCCCAAACTCACACTATAGGTTAAGAGGATGTATTTTATCATAAAAAATCGTACATACTTCACCTTTAAACGCATAAAATACATAATTTGCATAAGTTCATTATACAAGTATATTTCAACATTCAATACCACACCTTGTGAGGTTAACCCTCTGGGGTCGGCGGTCTCGCCGGCGATACCAGCTCACTTTTTTCCTTATCAGTGCAAAAGAGACTCAAATTACTCTGTTGATTTTGATCTTACATATAAGTGTTGTACATCATTCGATCCTGTTAAGTTTTTTTTTTTTTTTTGTGGAACCTCATAATAAAAACAAATTGTTGTGCTTTTCGCCTAATAAAGAAAAATAAACATGATGCGCGTTCTGCGTTCTCTCTGTCAGTGAAGTCCATTCTGAAACGCGTCCGAAAAATGAACTGTAACTCTGCAAATACTCAGTCAAACAGGTATACAGGCACACAGGCATGAAGCCTGAATTATCTTCTTTTAAATGAAGTAATTTATATAAAAAACAAATTTTCTCATTTTATGTAATCTGTACGAAAAGAGAGAGATGATAGTCGTTCTCGTCTCAGGTCATTAAAGTTAATTTGACCACGCCCACGGAGCGCGCGCTCTATTCAAACACAAATGCTCTGAGGCGATCCACGCCCACACATCAGCTGGATAACCCACCGAAAGAGACTCATATTTACAACGCTGTGAGGAATAATACTATCTTAATAATAATCCTGGAAAAAATTACCTCAGAAGTAGGCTACAGGTAGTTTCATTTGGAGGAGCAACGGATCCAGCCGAGGAAATAGGTACATTCTTTATTTTCAAGTGCTTTGTGCTAATCGCGATATGGAATAGTGTCTGTAAACAAAAAGACTGTTTGAATCGCGTTTTTGTGTGTGAATGAATTAACAGCTTTTACCTAACTATATTCCAATACTGAGATGAATAAAAATCGACTGAAATATGTTGAAATAAAATATTTTTGTATAAGCAACGTATTAAACTGCAAATTAACATTTATATGTCCTAATCATAAAAACGATATGTTACATATGAAAGACAAGATGTCGTTTTTACTGTAAAATACTGCCACATCAAATAAGCTTGTTTGCTAAGATGTTATTATAGTGTTTGTTCGATTGTAGGCTATATTCAAACTAATTAATCCGCAACTGTGAAATATGTATGATAAAATGTATACTTTAGTATATAATACAAAGAAAGATTACATTTGAAATATAGTTAAAATTTTAATTGTTGTTGTAATTGTAACCTTTTTATTAAAATAGCAAAAATATATGTAGGCTACATATAAATAAATCTTAGGTAAATCTTAAAAGCTCAATATAAGACTCCTCTTTAAATTATTTGTATTGTGTTTTTTTAGTGACACATTTGGGATATATTCCCAAACTTTCTGTAAAAAAAGTATGATAATTAACTGCACAATTACTAGAAATTTTTACATTTGATAAAACACAATTTGCACAATTTGCAAAATAAATAAATAATTGGAACTGTTTTGTTTTATATAGGCATATATATATATATATATATATTTTGTCATTCTTGTGGCTCAGTGACACACCTGAATGAAAGGCTCATTAGTATGCAGCCCCATTATGCGCTCATTATGCGGGCCCATTGTCTTCTCAGGTGTGAATCACAGCAGGTCACACCCCTGCGCATATTGCCTTTCCAAACAAAAAGTGTCATTTTTAAATTTAAACCAATCTATTGTTTTGTGTGAATGATTAGGCAAGATGATTTTCTGATCATTTTGAAGAAAAAACTCTAGGCGACAACATCCATTAGTCAAAAGTCTTGTGGACAGATATTTAGTATGTGATTTGTGGCCTTATTTCAGAAACTTTAAGTTTTAGTTTTTTCAATAACCACGCATAAACAATATTCTCTCAAAAATACAAAAATGTACATACATGTTGATAACATATTATGGTAGCCCTGTTTGTGCTAAATAGAGTGTAATTACACCTTTGCCAGTAATATGTTTATAAGCAACTGAAAAAAGCACAAATGTCAGAGTATGTCAAAACATCTCAAGGACCCCAAAAACACCTTGGTCCCCAGAGGGTTAAAATCAATCTGTCTTTTCGAACAGATTGATTATTATGCAAAAAAAAAAGAATAATAATAATAATTTTTGTTGTTTTTGTGTTTAATTATTTGTATGGATACTTCATACGTATTGCTGTCTTTATTTATTTATTTTATTATTATTTTTATTAATTGTTCGAAATAAAGATTTCATTCATTGTGAGGATAAAGTACCTTTAGTGATGTTAATCTCTCGGATGGTGTATCCCTCTCTCAGTCTGATAGACAACACACTGATCAAATCAGCGTGCACTTCCTTCTCGGTGTGTTTCTTCCTCCGCATCACTAAGGCGGGGTTTCCACTGGCCGACACCAGGTGTTCATTAAAGAGCCTGTGCTGGGAGACTAGAAACACAGGGATGACACAGATCAGTCATTACAGTGCTGTTTGCATAACCTAATGTGTGTGTGTGTGTGTGTATATATATATATATCAAAGATATATCAATTTCTATATCATATATCAAAGCCAATCAAATCCTAGGTGTATCTAGACTTTTTATAAGTGAAAGTAAAATCAAGTGCAGTTCCATGCTTCCTTTCAAAAATGACTCAGCATCTTTAAACATTGCAAAAGGAAATAAGCAGATGACCAACTGAAAATCATATGACTAACTTTTGACCAAATCTCATGAACATTTATGAAATCGCCTCTAAAGTGATTGTAATGTAAATGTAATTTTGCTTAATTGTGAAGCAGAACTGAAAGTTCACAGACAGGGTTGAGATACCGAGTGCTGAGAGCTCTGTTATTGATTGCTTTGCTATCTAATGATGTATTGTGAAATAACACAATAGTGTTTTAAGTGGACAGAGCAATCCTCTCTTAGAAATGTTCAAGTGTTTAAACATCTCTGAATGCTTTCCTTCCTTCTCTGCGGTTCTCAGATCTCATTTAGCCTAATAACCCAAATACTATTTTTTAAATATTTTAAATATGAGGGAAGCACAAAACACTAAACTTGGTTAAAGTATTTATCTGACGAAATTATTTGGAAAAAACGGCAAACTACAGCTACAGATTTTATTTTACTATGCAAAAACAGCATTCACAGCATGCATTGACTACAGCATAATCAGTTATTAATATTTTTTTGGTTCTCTCTTGTCTCTACATGTGTTCATAATTTCTTTGTATGACAGCCAGGCCAAAAATTATGTTGGCACAATTTCATTGCATAATCACAAGTAAAACAATTGAGTCCAAGCACACAACTAAGAAAAGCTTTAACACTTTTATAATAATTTCAAATAAAGGGTGAAGATGTAAATTTCCCTAGGCCGGACATCATTTTTGGCCACTACTGTAGTATAATAGTATATTTCATATTTTAAAGATACTGCAGGCTCATATTTCACGAAAAACCATGGACAGTTTGAAATGCTAAAACAATGAAATACTCAGCAGGACCTTCTCTTAAAGGGGTCATATAATGATACATGCACTTTTACAAGTTGATTGTACTGAAATGTGTGTTGGCAGTGCCTGTACACAACCATCATAAAATGATAAAAAAAATCCATTCAGTGTTTTGTTTTAATCTCCTTATATGTTTTCCCCTGCCTCAAATCGAGCCGTTCGACCGTGTGCCGTCACAAGGTCGCACGCCCCTTCCACGATTGTTGATTGACAGGAGCCAATCATATGTCATGATTGGCAATCATAGTCTGCGCGGACCGGCGCGGTCATTGTTGATATGCTGCAGCACTGTCTATGAGCAGAATGGCGTCTAAGCGATTGTGGTGTTCTGTTCTTGGGTGTAATAACGAACACAGTCATTTTAATGTTCCTAAATCCGAACCGCTGAAGACGCAGTGGCTGAGTTTGTTTTCGAAGGGAATATTCCCCACGAGCAACGTCAATGCTCTCATGTTTGCCGAATCATTTCTCACCAGACTGCTTTATAAAGGAGGGTCAGTATGAGCTGGTTTTGCTAAGAAGCTGCTCCTGGATAAAGGATCGGTACCAGATATTCGTGTTCCTGCTGAACCTCCAGAAGAACTGAAGTGAGTGTAACGTTATTAACCTTTATATTAATATTTATATTAATCTTTGGAAATCGCTTGCACGCTTCACGATGAATGCGTCGGTTTACACTCTGGGTACATTAAGGCATGTTTTCTATGTACGACGTTCTCAATATAATTCATAATCCCACGTTTATACTGAACAACGCGTTATGGTTATTGTGTTACAAACGGTGTACGCACAGAACAGAGAGGCGGAGTGAGCAAAGCTCATTATTATTTAAAGTCATATGCACTGAAACAGCGTGCTGAAAACAGAGCTGTTTTTGACCAAGTAAAATAAGTGTTTTCTTACAATACTAATGAGAATTTTTAATTAAAGTATATTACAAACTTTTAATTTAGACCCTAAAGAATCAAATTAGCTTGTACAAAAATGGCATTATATGACCCCTTTAAGCCTGAGTTGAGCTTACAGCAGTAGTACTCCGGGTTCATGGACTCGCCGGTCCTCAGGAAGGAGTATGTGAGGAAGGAGCGGTGGTAAGCGTTCATCTCGTCGCCGGTCGAGTCGGACTCGGGACACATGGACAGATAGGAGCCAAAGGTTGCCATGGAGATGAACTTCATCAGCTCCACGTTGGGGATGTAGCCAAAACTACAGTCGTAGGAGTATGCGCCGCCCACCTGAGGGAAACACCGTAGAACAAAAGGGAATGTTATGCTTTATAATAGACCAGTTACACAGTCAAACTAAATCTACTGCATTTACAATATTGTTCAAAAGTTTGGGGTCAGTATGTTTTTTTTTAAAGAAATTAATATTTTTATTCAGCAAGGACACAATAAATTGATGAAAATTGACAGTAAAGACATGTATAATATTAAAAAATATTTCTATATCAAATAAATGCTTTTTTTTAACTCACATAAATGTTTGAGCAGCAAATATTATATAGCATATTATAATGATTTCTGACAGATCATGTGACATTGCAGAAAATTCAGCATTGAATCACAGATAAAAATTACACTTCAAAATATAATCAAATAGAAAGCACTTATTTTCAATTGTAATAATATTTCACAATATTACAGTTTTTCTGTATTTATTGATCAAATAATAGTAGCCCTGATGAGCAGATTTTTTTTAGATTTTTTTTTTAATACCGATCTCAAACCCTTTGAATGGTAATGTAAAGAGCATTAATATATTTGTGGCAGCCAGACTGAACATGAACATGTCAAAATGGATCTGAGCAGTACTTGAACAAAGGAACAGGCGATGGTTCCACTTCTCAGCTGGTTCAGCAGAGTCTCACACACAGCTACATCAGGAACGCTCGTCACTCCATCTGTGATGATTATTATACCTGCAGGACAACACAAAAGATGATTAATTGTACTTTATGCATTACCATTCATACTGCCCACTCAGCAGCCAACCACAATTTGTTTTGTTCTTACGTGTCATTTAGCCATGGGTAAATGACGTCTTTAAAATCATTCATAGTATAATTAATTTTGTTTCTGGGTGCACTGATTAAAACTAATGAATAAATGTAAAATAAATGGTTTGTACTGGTTCATACTTGTAGTTCAGTTCTCTTGGTTCGCTTGCTCCGGACCAAAAAAATAGTAATTTAGTCCTGGTCCGCTTAGCGTTCACATTACCGAACATCCAAAGCAATGCTGTGTTCTGGGCTAAATGTGCTTATTGTATGTGCGTAGCTACATATGATGGTATCCTGGCCAGCTGAGAACTCGTGAAGAGCTTATAAAATGTGTAAAGGAGTCAAAACAGCAGCAGGAATCCCTCAGTCACACACAAACCAAGATCTTCTGTGACCTGATGCCTGTACTGAACTGTGATGGACAACATCACGATTACGACTAGAAAAAACAGGTATGATTGAGCATTCTGTCCTTTTTAGGGGCGCATCTTGTGACATCATGTCCTGTTTTTGGTTCGTTTACATGTCTTTGGTCCATGTTGCGTTCGTTTGGAAGTGGACCGAGACTCATCTTTTCAGCGTCTCGGTCCGCTTGTTTGGTTCGGATGGCAGCGTTCACACTTATTAAAAAAAAAAGCACTAACAGTAGCCTGACTTCGTCATACTCATATTCTAGTCAGAATGTGAGTCTGATACTGCTCCATAGGGCTTTGATTATGAGGCGTGTCTTAACCGAACCAGGAAAAAAAAAACTCTGCACTCAATTGGATAGACCTACAACCAATCAGAGCAACACAGTGACGTATGTTGAGCTACGCATAGTTGTCAACATAACTCAACTGCACGCACGCTGGAAGAAGTAGTAAAATAATGAGTGTTGCTTCTTTGACTTGGTCCTCTATGAGTGCGACCAAAGGAGAAACCACAACGACCACAGGGCTTTCATTGCGTCCCATCTTCTTAGCGACCATCAGAGCCAGCTGATAAATTAAACTTTTGCCGAATCCCGTAGGAAGGACGGCAAACACATCTTTCCGATCGACAAATGCCTTGATTGCAGTTCTCTGTTCGTCTTTTAAAATGAATGCGCTGTCGATTTCTTTTACAACAGACGCGATGGCTGAATCTCTACATCTCAGTTCTCCAGCGGCAGTCATCTCTGAGGGAAACCAGTTCAACCCAAGCGCTCTTTGATAACGTGATGATTACGTAACTGCAGATCATCTGTCCATCATCGTGTAAAGCCCGCCCTGGCAATTTGATTGGCCCGACTAATTCTCCTAAATCATAATTACTCCTCAATGGATCGAGTCCAGACCGAACTTCCCGACCAAAAAATGTTGTGGGCGGGGTTCAGGCTGGCATCCAGGCTACACTAACAGAGGAATCGCACCAGAGTTAATTTCAATCCAACTAAACATGCCAAGTGTGAACACACCCTAAATGTGATGCTCACTGGACTTCAGCATCATGTGGGGAACAGGATAGAGACACTGACCTGCACCAGAGTTTGGAGGCAGAAGTTGCAGTGCCAGAATCCCCTGCCTCACCATGCTGACCAGCCCCACATCTGCCGTCACCATTGAAACCCCCGGCTTCCTCGGAGACGGTTCCTCCACAGCCTCATTGGAGAAGGACTGATAAACAGATCCATTGAACTGAAGAACATACAGAGAGATGTTTTATAGACATAAAGTGTCAAATGTAACAAATTCAAATCTACAAACATACACTACTGGTCAAAAGTTTGGGGTCGTAAGATCGTTTCATGTTTTTGAAAGAAGTCTCTTCTGCTCACCAAGACTGCGTTTATTTGAGCACAAATACAGTTAAGACTATTGTGAAATATTACAATTTAAAAGAACTGTTTTCTATGTGAATAGATGTAATGTAATTTATTCCTGTGATCAAAGCTGAATTTTCAGCATCATTTCTCCAGTCCACTTTTTAGGATTTTTTGATGAATAGAAAGTTCAAAAGAAAATATTTGAATTAGAAATCTTTTGTAACATTTATTCAAAATGTCATTACTGTTACATTTGACAGATTGAAAGCCTCCTTAATGAATATATGTATTAATTGAAAATCTCACTAACCCCAAACTTTTGAATAGTAGTGTATGACAAGACGCTGTAAATTTACACATGAAAACTAATTAAGCAACAACATATGAGAGGTTATGCAAAATTAGCACACAGAACAATGGTACCTTTTATCATTTTACACTTGTTGTCATTTTATGAAAGCAATGTGATTTTTCAGTGATTTTACCGATGCTAAATTTTGTTTCATACCAAAAAATAACATTTAACCAGGGCCTAAAATTAACTTTTTGCCACACATGCCGGTGACTTAAGAAAATGTATCGGCCATAAATATTTTTTTACCGGCCATGAAAAAAAAAAGACAGTAATGACATTCACAATTCTCTATTCCAATTTTGATACCACAGCTGAACCTACTAGCCTAAATAACTAATAGACATTTTAAAACATTATTAAAGACAAGTAAACAGTCAGTAATAAAATAAGAACTAATAATCAAATTACAAGCAAAAGCACCAATAATAATACAATATAACAAAGATACAAATGAAATAAACCGTGCTTTTTAGGTTTTTCAGGTACAGGAATTTAATAAAGTAAGCAAATGTAAAGTAACTGCATAGTTATTCCTTAAGAAAGTTACAAAAGTTATTCAGTCAAGAGCAGTAAGTGACTTTTGTTGTTTGATTAACATTAAAAACAGTCAGCATCAGGAATATTAGGCTGCTGTCACTTTAAGAGCGAATGCACGAATCTAATATATTGATACTGACATACATGCGTTAACTTTCTCAACTAGTTACATTCACTTAAGACATAACCGACTATGTTTACTAGGATACTCGTTATTTTTGTCAGTTTTGTGTGAATTTGTCCACTCAAGTGCAACAAGACGTGAAAGAGAGCTCAGTTTAGGAATTAAACACAGCTTTCTGAAGGAAATTAGCTCCCTTTGGTGTCTTCTTGCGCTTGAATGTTTAAATTGTCAAGGCTTAATCCTTTGTGACAATGCAGCGCTGGCCCGTCAACTGTCCTGAGCGTCGTTCACATTTGTTCACTTCTATGCATTGTTCACTCATAAAAATGTTACCGGCCAACTGGTGAGTGACACCATTTCATAGACCGATTTTAACTCGCATTTGGCACTTGGTTAGTGTTAATTTTAAGCCCTGCATTTAACTTGGGGTGAAATTCCTATAATGCACTGCAATGTGGCCTCTTGCTGCTTATTGCATGCCTGTATAAAAACCACAAGCGCTCTTGCCTGATTGTGCTGCTGCTGTAGGACGTCAGCGATGCTGCTCTCCACGGCTCTCAGCTGCTGATAGATCTGATGCAAGAACTGCTCCAAATCCATACAGTCCAGCTGACAGCCCTGAACCAACACCTGAAGGGCAGAATCATGGCATATAACCGGTCAGAAAACGCACTCAACTAATGTGCATTTATAGATTCACAATGACCCGCAATCCAGACCTGATGAGAACTAAGGCCAATGATGGAGGAATACGCCAGAATAGTGATGAAGATCTCTGGCTGGAACAGGTGATCAGTTCCTGGGACTTTAAAGGGTTTTGCCAGACCAATTAAGCACCGAGACAAAGCATGGAAGACTTCGTCAAAGATCATCTCTCCTGTGCTGTCATCCTGAAGACAAGCAACATATGACAACGCACTCTTAAAGGACAAGTTCGGTATTTTACACTTAAAGCCCTGTTTTAAGATCGTTTCTGATGAAATAGAACGGTTAATTCTTATTCTTTTATTTTGGATAGCCCCTTGAGATGTACCATCTCATTTTCAAGGGGGTCCTTTCAATCACTGTTTGAAAATAACAACCAGAGCCACACATGCTCAAAACATAACAATACACAATAACACATGTAAAAAAATAATAATAATAAAAAATAAAAAAATAAAACATAAAGACCAAACTCAACAAGACATCATTCACAGCATGTTCCCCCCCAAGAGAATTTTCGGTTTCTGTGGTTGCACCCCCCCCCCCACCTCCACAATGGTTGCATAGGTGCACAGGAACAATCCTTCATAAAATGCATTAAACTTTAGTTTACAAAGACGTGAAACTCACCGAGTGGTCAGGGGGGTTCACTGATACACAAAAATCGCTTTCCAACAGGTTTTATCGTAGTTTTTGTCCAAGTCAAGTCAATGGAGTTGGACAAAAACTACGATAAAACCTGTCGGAAAGCTTCTTTTGCAGCGATTTTTGTGTGAGCATATCAGTGGGTGCAATGGGGTGCAACCACAGAAACCGAAAATTCTCGGGACAGCAGCATGTGTTAACCGTTCTATTTCATCAGTAACGATCTTAAAGGGACACTCCACCGTTGTTTCTATGTTATTCCCTTAAAGGTGCTCTAAGTGATGTCACGCGTTTTTTAGGCCAACATGTTTTTTGTCACATACAGCAAACATCTCCTCACTAACCGCTGGCTGCCTGTCCCCTGAACACACTGTAAAGAAACGCGATCTCTGTAGACAGCCCAGGCTCCACAAACAGCAACAAAAACAAACTGGGCTAACCCGCTCCACGAAACATGACAAACAGTTCCAGCCAATCACCGACAAGAAGGACTTGGGGGCGGGGTTTGGGGGGTTAGTGCGAGGATGAGGAGGAGGGAGGGAGGGTCTAGCTAGCCTCCGTTTAGTTCAGTGGCACCTCAATGCAGTACATAAGATCCACGGGAAGGAGTCGGATCAAGATCCAAGGGGTGGAGATGGGTAGGATTAGGGGTGGGTTTAGGGATTAGGGGTGTGTTTAGGGATCAGGGGGCGGAGATGGGTAGGTTTAGGTATATGTAAGGTGGGAGGAGTTGGATCTGGATCCGACTCCTCCCCGTGGATTTCATGTTCTGCAGTGAGGACCATCTCGTTTAGTTTGACAATACTTTAAACGTAAACAAGAAGTCACGTCACCCGACATCGCTTAGAGAACCTTTAACTAAGACGAGTTGATACATACCTCTCCCGTCTCAGTGCGTGCACTCAATCGCTCTGGCGCGCGAGACACTTTGATAGCACTTAGCTTAGCCCAGTTCATTCATTAGGATCCAAGCAGAGAAGCGACCAAACACCTCCACGTTTTCCCTAGTTCTACTTCGTTTTCTTAGTTAAGGGAAAATCATAGTTTAATATGAAAAAATGGTGGAGTATCCCTTTAAAACAGGGCTTTAAGTGTAAAATACCGAACGTGTCCTTTAAAAGAGTTGATTCCACTTTAAACAAGCCACTGAATGTGATGGTGGCGATGTCTTACCACGATCCCGGTGGACGGGCTCAGGTCCAGCTCGATGATGAAGCGGTACCTGCGAGCCAGGAAAGTCACGCGTGTGGAGGGAACCAGCAGACACGAGCAGGACGAGGGAGGAGAATCGGACTGCCATCCTTTCGGGATGATGCTCAAAACATCCAGCTCATTCTCTGACTTCAGCTGAGGAGATGCAACACAAACATGACCAGAGACACACACACACACAGAGAGAGAGAGATTCTCACAGGGTATGTATAATGGCATACAATGTCACGTGATCCATGAAGATCTGAACTGATCTGGGTGAAAGCTATTGTTTGCTTTTTCTATGTATAGAAGGAAGACCTGAGACATGCATGGAAAGATAATAAAAATACAATTTATTAAAGTAAGATTAATAGGCTGATATTTGACCATTTTGAGGTTATTGTTATCAGCTAGTATATATTGTACCAAAGAAGTGTTCATTTCATTTAATGACTTTGGCAATTTCATTTTCCACCATTAAACATACACTACCATTTAAACGTTTGGGGTCAGTAAGAATTTTTTTTAAAGAAATTCATGTTTTTATTCAGCAAGGACATGTTAAATTGATCAAAGGTGGCAGAAAATACATGTATAATTGTGCAAAAGATTTCTGTTTCAAATAAATACTGTGCTTTCTATTCATTAAACAATCCCGAAAAAAATGTGTCATGTTTTCACAAAAATATGAAGCAGCACAAATGTTTTCAACATTGATAATAATAAGAAATTACATTTCTGAAGGATCATATAACACTGAAGACAGAAGTAATGATGCTGAAAATTCAGTGTTGGCATCAGGAATTAATTACATTTTAAGATATATTCAAAAAGAGAACAGCTATTTTAAATAGTTTTTATTTTTGATCAAATAAATTAAGGCTTGGTGAGTAAAAGAGACTTCAAAAACACTTACTAACCCCAAACTTTTGAACGATAGTGTATCAGGAGTAAACCACCTATCAGTCACCCTTTTCTCCATTGGAAAGCCATCAGTCGACCACTAAATAATCCCAGTCTGTCTCTTACCAGCTCAGACTGTGGACTGGGCCGAACGACCTGATTGAGACGGCTGAGGAACCAGGACAGACGCACGTTGCGTGATATCCTGTACTCCTCCTTCATCAGCAGGTACACCTGCTCGGCCTCCTCCACCTTCACACAGAAAAAATATATATTTTATTATAGCAACAAAATGTCATCAAAATGTCATAATTTCAAAAGCCAAAGGCAATAATGAATGATCCTCATGATGTTGAATGTGTTATGCGGTACAGTAGCCTAAATGTTCGCCATCTTACTACAGTATCACATATACAACAGAATCACAGAATTGCACAGTGCATAATCGGATCTGTAACACAAATTAACCAGCAAATTCCCCAGATATTTTAAATGTCTGGAACATAGTGAAAACCTCTGTTTTTTATGTCCATTTACAGATCACAAATTCAAAATAAAGGCCCTAGTGCAAGTTCATTAATATACAGGCTGGAGAGGAGACGATATGTATATATATTTATAGTACAATGGGATCCAAAAGTCTGAACCCACTGCCTTTTTCTAATTTAATATTAAAACACATAACTAATGATATTATCACAACAACAATTTGAGTGCAAAGTTTAATTAAAAGTCAGGGTCAGATATTAACCAGGGCAAAAAGAAAGTGACAAAAATACCCCAGATATTTCTTTTGAACGTTAGTGGGCATAGCGAAAACTAACATCTAATCTAACATTTAATATATTTCATCATTTTTATCTGGTTATGGTTATATCTAGATACATGTATTCACTGTCACTTTGAAAGTGTTGCTTATTTATTATAAAGTGGTTCATTTACATTAACTGATTCAATCGAAGCATTTGAAATAAATAGGCAGCACAACACCGATAAACAATGTTGTTATGTGGTTAAAAATATGGCATCATAAATTTTAAAAAAATTCCCTCAAAAAAAAAATTGGGCAAATACCATGAATCCTCTCAGAAACAGTAAAAAGAAGAATAAAACTAACATTTCAGATTTCACTTTGGACATCAAGTGGCGACAAAACAAAGAACCAAAACTGTTTATCATACAAAAGTAAAGGAAAACAAAAAGGGTTTTATAGTTTGAGTGTCTGATTCTATTTTTGACAGGACTGAAAAATGAGTCCAGTGCTGAGAGACACTTGCTGCGGTTGTTGTCCCACAAACTGCATCTATTGCTGGAGAATTTTAAAAAGCTTCAGCTAAATTTGATGAACAGCGATAGATACATGCAGTGTGTCCACATGTAATAGCATTTAAATTTGATCTACACGAACAGCATCTTATTGTTGTTGTTGTGTAGTCTGAGGGAGTGGCTGCAAACACATGACACAACTGCATTCATCTAATTTATTCCAAACCTCTGCGTTAAACTCTTTGCAAATATCTCTCATTTAAAAAATAAAAATAAAAAAGATTTATTGCAGAAAAGGGCAGTCAGTATAAGAATAACAGAATAAAAGTCTCAATTTTTTTCTAAACTAAACGTGTTCCTCCTGTTCTGTTTATTTGCTCTGTTACCTAACCTGTAAACAATTTCCGAAGTGGAACTGAACAAAACAAACAAACTCAGTCAAAGTAAGAGTTTAGTTTACCTCATTGTCCTGTCTGTCTGCCATGCCGTGCTTCGCATTACTGGCGGGTTGTTTTTGAGCGAGTTTTAGAGGGTTTGTGTCAAAATCTGTAAACTGCAGCTCATCTGACTGCAGCTGCTTCACTTCCGGTTCCCCAATTTACAATAAAAGTCCTCATACACTGATCATACACATGATGCTGTGTGTACGAGTTATAGAGAAATTTTTATTTGTGTATGAATGTACATTACAGTATACTTAAGATACAAATGTGCAAATTCAACTTTGGTAAAATTGGTATGGTGATAATATCATTGGTAGAATTCAATTATTATATATTTAAATCCTCCTGGTTACACTACCAATTATATTATCCCCATACCAATTTGAGTGAAAAGTGGTATGAATGTACATTAAAATACAAATGTGCAAATTCTACTTTTCACTTACTACGGTGATAATATAATTGGAGGTATTTAATCAAAAATAATGATAATAAAATCTACCAATGATATTATTACCGTGCCAATTTGATTGAATTTATTGCTAATTATAACTATGTATTAGAAAAGTAAGGAACCATTCTTTCGGGCGCGTTTTGACAACCGGACTCGAATTACTGCTGCGAGTGTTTGTTTACTTCCGCTCAGTGGAGAAGTGTCGCTTGTCGCTGTAAAATGCAGGTAAACTGAATTCTCACTTTATGTCCATTTTTGCAGCTGTTTTACATTTCGAAAAAAATAGTTATACATAATGACACTAGCACGCAGATAGTTTGCGAGAAGATGACTTTTTGTAGTTGGTTTTATCTGCTGGCATGCTAACTGCCGAGACAGAAAAACGCGTTAACGGTTATTGTTGTGTTTGTGTTATATAAGAGCTAAAGGATGATCTGTTTGTGTTTTATTTCAATAGCAGCGGGAGGAGAAGCAGCTGGAGGCGTCTGTGGAGTCTCTGGTCACTCGAGTGGCTCATCTGAAAGGTTCCCTGCAGAGTTTCATTTATAAACTGGAAAATGAGTATGAGAGGCTCACGTGGTGAGTAAGAACTACACCCCTTTCCTAATAAACTCCACATTTCACTATGTTGACGCTAATGTTTTGGATTCAGGCCCTCTGTGCTGGATAATTTCGCCCTTGTGTCTGGGCAGCTGAACACCATCAACAAGCTGTTGAGAAATGAGAAGACCCCATCATACAGGTCACAGGTCATCATCCCTCTGCTGCTGTCTCCTGATCGAGATGAAGAGCTGGCGGTGAGCGCTTTCACAAAGTCACCCTGGTTATGATGACACCATAACCCGCAAAAACAGGCCTTTTAATTTTAAGATGCAAACTTTTGTTACTTCTCAGAAACTGACAGAGCAGCGAGTGCCTGTGTTCAGCCATGAGATCGTGCCAGATCACCTCAGGACGAAACCTGACCCGGAGGTCGAGGAACAGGAGAAACACCTGAGCGCCGAAGCGGCCCGGATCGGAGCTGAAGTAGCCCAGGTGAGCACGAAATTGACAAAGCAACACCCTCGCGACCATTCAGAACACTTTAGTAACCTCCTAGCAAGACATCTACATCCTTTTAAACTCAAATCTGATGGCCTAGAATAGATGTTCAGACTAAATGGAGCTTATTAAACCCTCTCTGATATTCCTCTGATACACTTGTGATCCTCTGCGGTCAAAGCAGACAGAAAACAATGAATAAACAAATAAATATAAAGAAATGAAATGAATGTACTTAATTTATTTTCCATAATATTTTATATTTTGAGGGATTTCATGGTACTAGACCAGAGGTCGGGAACCTTTTTTGTCCAAAGAGCCATTTTTTCATTTTTGGTTAATGCATTTTTCCAAAAGAGCCACAGTAAAAAATATATAATATTATTATTAAAGACGTGCTTTTTTTTTCAATAAAATTTCAACAGCAGTAGTTATTAGGTCCATAGACAACTAAAAACAAACAAATATTCAACAAACAATAAAGTTTCAACATGTATTAATTGTGAAGGGCTTTCACTATGAGATTGAGTTACCAACTGATGAGCGTAAATTCTCTCTCTGTGTGAGAGAGAGAGAGAGAGAGAGAGAGAGAGAGAGAGAGAGAGAGAGAGAGAGAGAGAGAGAGAGAGAGAGAGAGAGAGAGAGAGAGAGAGAGAGAGAGAGAGAGAGAGAGAGAGAGAGAGAGAGAGAGAGAGAGAGAGAGAGAGAGAGAGAATGCACACAGTACTTACATCTACTGTGTTTACGTGAATACTCGACTTGGCATTTCGATATATTTCTGTTTATTTGGCCGTCTACTCTGCTTGTCCGTCTTGGGCTCGGAGCGCACAGCATCCTGCCAGTAGAATTCCGTTCTCTTTCCCGGCTTATCGCGCTTTTAATATTTATTTTCAATATAAAGCACATCCTGCTCTTTTTTTCTCTCATTCCTTCATGTTTTGTTATAGGTTCCCGACCCCTGTACTAGACATTATCCACCTCTAAAATATACACATTATACTTTTCTACATAAAATAATAATAAAAACAATTATTTAGTTATCCTTTATTTTACCAGGATAGTCCCATTGAGATAAAAATCTCTTCTTCCAGGGAGTCCTGGCCAAAAATGGCAGCACAAAAAGTTTCATGTATACAATACAAACATAAAACTCAAAATCTTACATAAAATTTCACTCATAAAATGACAACAAAAGTTACTTTACAAAACATGCACACGTTTACTTTAAATTGGTCGTTAAGAGATTTTTAAAAACGTTTAAAGAGGGGGAGTGTTTTTATCATTATTATACTCTGCAGCTCATTCCATAACCAGGGAGCATAGGAAGAAAAGGCAGTTTTACCAAGCTCTGAACGTACTCTAGGAACCTTTAAAAGCAGTTTTGCACTAGTGCTATATTTACAGATGCAATAAGATAATAGACGACAGATATAAATGGGTAATTTGCCTAACAATGTCTTTTTGTGCTGAACACAAAAAATCATGGCAAATATACAAATCATACAAATATACAATATGGCAACAATCTACAAATCAGCTAAAATAAAGTATATATATTGTAGATTGTACCCCAAAACATTTCTCTGTATTACTATTTTTCATTTTTGTTGAAGATCATTTTTTGTGTTCATATAGCAAGTCCCACAAAAGTCACCAAGTGTTTCCCGTTCCGATGAAGTAAAAAAAAACACGAGTTTTACTAACCTTTAAACCACTGTAAACACATCTTGGCCTGCTATCACAGACAGGCTTAGACTAAGCATGGATTACGCCTTAGTTTAATTAGGACATTTAAAGTAGCTTTTATAAATGTGTCTTAGTAAAAACATTACTCATAAGCATCTTGAGACAAAACAATGGCACTGAAATATTTTAAGATGTATCAGTGCAAGTTGTGCTTTATGACAAGGCTTAATCCTTGTCTGTGAAACGGGGGGATTAAAATGTATAAAGGGTTGGTTGTTGAATTTTGTTCTTCTTTGTTCTTGTTTTCTTTTTAGAAACAGATCCAAACATTGAATAAACTTTGCTCAAATCTTTTGGAAAAGCTGAATAATCCTCGTGACGACAGAGACTCTGAAACATCAGGTAAACGTTAACCGTCGCTCCTAGTTTTATATTTGCCAGTGTTTCATGTGTGCAAAGTCATTGATGTTAAAAATGGATGCTTCTATTCAGCTTTAAGACAAAACAAGCCGTCCTTCAATCCGGCCGACACTAATGCACTGGTGGCAGCGGTGGGGTTCGGGAAGGGTCTGTCGAAATGCAGACCACCTGGACCCGTGGCCCCGGGTCACCCTGGACAGCCGATGATGTCAGCGGGCCCCACACTACACCAGGTCACCGTCGCTGGAGCCTCGGGTCATCAGGCTGGCATGGGCGGACAGGTCACCCAACAGCAGCCTGGACAACCTGGTACCACATTTAATAACATTCACAAACACATTTAGGCTTGAAATCAGCATTTATCATGCTAATTACATTTTCTGTTTTAACAGGTAAAATGCCCAGCAATATCAAGACTAACATCAAGTCTGCATCCATGCATCCTTATAACCGATGAGTTTCATGCATAAATGCGGCATTTTGTATTCCGATGTTGTGAGATAAAAAAGCTAATTTGTTTTGTGCATTTTCAATAAACGAGTTTGTTGAAATAATCAAGTGTCTAATCTTATCACAATCAGGATTGAGGATTTCAAAGAATGAGCATAGCGATCTGTTTTAGTCACTAGGTGGCAATATTGGCTTTTTAAAAATGTCTAAGTACATTTGCTAAGTAACCTTTTTTAAAAGTTTAGGACCAGGAAGATTTTTTTTTTTATAAAAAAAATACTTTTATTCAGTAAAGAAGAATTAAATTGATTTTAAAAAATGACATTAAAGACATATTATAAAAAATGTCTATTTCAAATAAATGCTGTTCTTTTGAACTTTCTTTTAATCAAAGAATCCTGAAATAAATCACATGTTACGGTTTCCACAAAAATATGAAGCAGCACGACTGTTTTCAACATTGATAATAATAAATGTTTCTTGAGCAGCAAATCACCATATTATAATGATTTCTGAAGGATCATGTGACACTGAAGACTGGAGTAATGATGCTGAAAATACAGCTTTGATCACAGGAATAAATTACATTATAAACATTTAAATTGTAAAACTCGGAAATCTTACTGACTCCTAACTGTTGAACAGTAGTGATTTTTGTTTCAAAATGAATAATTAAATTAGCGTATATAATGATTTAAAGCTGTAAGTTTAAAGTGTTGACCTGGGAGCTTTCTTTTACAATTTCAATACTGTATGTTCCTCATTTAGGAGATAACAGTGTTATAAGTGTGCACTGTTATTCATTTCATTCTAGTTTGGTGCCATTGTAGTACCATGGTGTTTTAGACATGTATCATGGTACTCTTTGTACCTCACAAATACATGATGATCATCAACGTTTCTTTTATAATTTATTTTCACACATTGTGTTGCTCCATCAATAAATATCATACACTTTAGGACCAGGTGGGAAAGTATTTTTCTTTTAAAGTGCCCCTTTAACGCTATTTTAATGGTTCCTAATTTAGTTTGGAGTCTCCTACAACAAGTTTACATGCATCCATGGTCAAAAACACTTCAATTTCTCATAATATACATTACAAAATTGTTCGTTAGAAGATTCATGAGTCTCTTTAAACTCCTCCTCCCCGAGTGCTGCTCTTCTCTGATTGGTCAGATGGATGATTGGTCTGTTGTGATTGGTCGGCCGCTTACAGCTTTCCTCAGCGCTTGATACTCTGCCGCGTTCCAGGCAACCTGTAACCCGTGTTTTTTCAACTCGTAACTGGGAGTACATCGATCTAGTACGAAGTCACGGGTTTGACTGCCGTTCCAGTGCACTTTCACGGGTATAAGGTTGGAAAAACACGGGTAACAGGTTGCCTGGAACGATGTACTCCCAGTTACGAGTTGGAAAAACACGGGTTACAGGTTGCCTGGAACGCGGCATCAGATACAACTACAGTGTTTGAGGGCGGAGCAAAGAGACGCTTTTCAGCCAATCAAGAGCACAGGCTGGAATTATGAAAATGTGTTACATTGATCTTTACAATTTTGCAGACCTTTTACTTTCACAAACAGCTAGGTTACACACTGCATGAAAGGGAATATTCAAAAAAGCATAATAGGGGCACTTTAACCCTTTATTAACTTTGATCTGCTACCATCAGCCTGTGATAACCTGCCAACCAGCGCTGATCCCATGACATCACACACCTTCAGTATCACCTCACATCGTGGGGGTGTTTAATGGTAAATCTAAAAGTGAAAATGAAAGCGGTCTGGGACCCTTTTGAATTCTTCAAGCCAATTAGCACATCAGGAACATCGCTGGGTGAAACATGAATCTTCTCAGAGGACTCCCAAATTTAATCACATTCCTAAATTTGCACATAAATTAGGTATACAATTCCAGTTCCCTTTTGTGTTTTGTGGGTGTTAATGAATACATAAGAGGAAATAATCGCTGAGAACGAACTGCTTTGAGTTTCACGCTTTTGCCCACCAATTCAGATCTCTAAATATTCACAACTATAATAGAAAACGGTCAAAATAATCAGTAATCATATTGAAAAAATTCTCCTTTTTTATTTCATCCTGATGCACCTTTTTATTATTATAAATACCTCATTAGTATTTCATCAGTAGCAACCGGATAGCAAATTATTTTGTAATAATTTAAAACTTCTGTCAAAATGAAAAATCTTTCACTTTAATTCGTTGAGATGATCATGGTAAATGCAAGTCTTGATGTTTCCATCATTAGCAGGCATGACATCACATGACATGATCAATGTAGTCAAGACAAAAGGAAAGCATAACGTGTGTGTTCTTGTGTTATTAGTGTAGAAAACTCCTCTATATGAGGTCAGCATTGGCCTTCAGCACAGCTCAACTCACTCGATGACAGCGTCTGGTCAGGTACTGGTCCCGTTTGAGCTACAAACATGGATGTCACTTTGTTTTGGGGGGTTTTAAGTCACCATGAAATAAAATTGAGAATTCTTATTTTTGTATTAAATATTGCCGTATTCATTATAAATGATTTATCCGTGCACATCATTATTGTGCCTCATAATCCTGAATCAGAATAACTTCCTCTTGCAGCATCTCTTCTCTTCTCTGATGACGAGGGCGGGGCTATAACCTGTCACTCACATGAGATCCACCAATAGCAAACCACAACCATCCAATCAATTCCCCACAGACACAATCAAGCCCCGCCCACATTTGTTCTTGTTCCAGAAGCGATTCACTCGGATATACGACACAATAGAGAAGAAAAGACGAGCGCAACTTCTGTTTCATGCAGATTGACTTATTTACGTCATTTGTAAATGAATGGTGCTTTAACTTCCAGAACCTGACTTTTGCACTCTGAAACACTGAAATATTTATTATATTTTCTGTTCTCCATTGCCATGTCCCTTTACGGGCTCCGTTGCAACCAACTCTCTGAAATCACCCAGAACACCTTAAGGAAGCACGATATATCGGCCGCCATATCGGTATCGGCCGATATATGACGTTTTTAATGTTATAGTTATTGGCCAGATAAGAAAAGTTGGCCGATATATTAAAGCCGATAAATAATGGATTATTTCTATCAGCTGAGAGACTTCAGATGTGCACTGTTCAACATGATGGTTTTGAATTGCTTGAAATATGGTTTAAATCACTTAAAAAAAAAAAAAAGGAAAATACAGTTTGTCAAATATGCTTAATTTTAGATGTTTCTTTTTCAAAAGCATTGATGCGTTATTAATAATAACTAGCACTTTTATTTTTCTCATATTATTTTCATCGACAATATAGTGATTCTTTATATGCAAGTAATGTTGTCCAATGACTTGTTTGCATTATTTAGCCAATAGATTTCATCTGATAAAGAAAGTTGACCATATAGGAGTGTAAAATTTATTGTAAAACTTACACTGGTTCAAAGTGCTACTATATATTTGATTTATGTTGAAGTGCTTGGGACATGACTTATAAGACTTTTGTTTTGTAATCAGGCTCTCAAAAATCATATACAAATTTGGAGAATATATCGGTTATCGGCTTTTAAATCTAGAATTATCGGTCATCGGCCAAAATTTTCATATCAGTGCATCCCTAAACAATACGTAATGCAATTTTGCACAGGCAAACGCTTCAACGTGAGATTTTTAATTTGTCACAAAAAAAAAGTTAATTTGTTGTTTATTTGTGTGTTTTTTGTTCTTGTTGTCATGGATGAATTCTATCATCTATATGATTTAAAAATGAAGTTCACAGATGTGCAAGCACTGTTGTCATATTGCAGGGCATTTCCCAGTGTTCAGTGGGGCAGGGACAGAGGAACTGGAAGTGACAGTGGCCTTCAGTCTCATCTGAGCCTCAGACATCATTATTCTGAAAACTCTTCTGTTTCTTTCAGACATGTAAAGCTCACCACATCTGAGCTGAGACAGAAATAACAACAAAGATTTACCCATGTAACCCTGAGTACACACACTTAAATAACTTATCAAACAAATCAACTTAACCTGACCCACAAACCAGCAGAATGTGTCGGAAAACAGTAAAACTGCAAATCAAACAGGCTTTTTGTTCTGCCAAACGCACTTTTAATCCTTCAAAACAGTGATAATTGTTTGACAAGAAAGACAGAATAGACACAGGTCTGGATGAGCTTCCTCCAGGACTCTGACAATCTGCCATCGTCTTTCAAGGGTGTTTAGATTGTATCCGCATCAACACAACGCGTCCCACACTTTCGCGCTTCGTTTTCGATCCGTGTTTCAAAGAGATAAGTTTCTGTTTGTCTCGAGGCGTTTTTTTTTCAAAGATGCTCGCGCACAATGCGAGAACGCATGTCTGATTCATTAACACGAGGCGCTTTAGGCGCATCTCCAAAGCTGCTGTTTAACTTCAACACCCACATCGCGAAAGTTCATCTCGTATAAACACTGCCACCGTTTCACAGATTTCCGAGGCGTTCTGCGGTTTGATCCGCATGAAACGCGTGAGTGACACCATGAGCTGCGCGAATCTTCCCCAAATGGTACTGAACGCATCTCTTTTTAGGAAAAGTTGGTGTGTGAGGCAGATCAGAGGAGTGTGTTTATCTCCCTGTAGGGTGGAGGATCCGAACGGGACACTTAATGAATACATCCGCCCTGTTACGTATCTACATATCCTATACTGTACGTCCTCCTGAATTAAGCGGAAAATCAACAGCAACATCTAACCTGATCTCTATTCTCTGTGCCAATTCAACACGAGCCATCAGGGAGGAACTTATGATGGAGATAAATCCTTACAGCTCATATGCACAATTCACGAGCCTCATCCAGCATGTCAATATGATGAAGCTCTCGTACAGAACACTTCACATGTGTGCTCGATAGAGACGAGAGGAGATAAGATGCTCATCCTCCCTCTGGTCTGCTCTGTAGCCTAATCCCCGCACACACACACACACACACACACACACACACACACACACACGGCTTTAATTCTGCCCTGTAGACCTGAGACATGTTCCCATCCGCCCCTGAGGCTCACACAGACGAGCATCACACGTGTGTGTGTGTGTGTGTGCGTGTGTGTGCATTGTGCTGCCAATAAGGTTTGTCGTGCATTATGCAGAACGCAAAAACACGCTTCTATATGTTGTTTTTACAGCATCATAAAAGCACAAATGCCTCATTCTGTTTAAAGAAATGCGGCCAAATTTTCAGACGACGGATTTAGGAAAGCAATCTGGATTGTGAATGTTTATTTTTATGTACATAAAAAGAAGAAGAAGAAGCTCAAGACTTTCATTATTATTTTATTTCAATGGTGTCCTGTTATATTGTAGCCTATTATAGTGTTTGTACAGTATATGGGTGCCTCAAAATCTGTGCAGAATTTTTGTTCCTTCACTTTATATTCAACCATGTTATGCTGTGATATTAGTTATCCTTTAAAAATAACAAATGATGTTATTGGAGCACTTTTTTTGTGGGGTTCCTACTAACTACTAATCTGTAAAGAGTTTAATGTGTTGTATATCACAAGATAACATTTGATATAACATGAAATACTGATCATGTGATTTGGTGAACTATATTCTCTTTAAAAGTATAATGAATCATGAATTAGTAAGTATAATTTATTATACATTATATGATATTATTATTAATATACATGTAATGTAATACATAATATATTTGTATATATCTATGTATATAAATGAAGTATAATACTTTATTATAACCAATATATAATTTATTATAATTTAATTATGATTTTGTTATTATTAATAATATATATATATATATATGTGTGTGTGTGTGTGTATATATATATAGTTGGTATTATAATTTATTTTAACCAATACATATCTATTCTAATTTAATTATGATGTTATTATTAATATATATATATGAACTGATTATAAGGTGTATTTTTTAGTTTTTTCCCCATTCTTCTGTGATTTGTGATGTTCTCTTTACGCTGGTGTTTGTGAAGCTCAATCCAGCATTTTTGACTTCACTCAAAGATTTAGGCTCTGAATTCAATTTGATCACAAGGTCCCGCTCGTGGCGAGTGAAAAATGGACTACAGAGATCCTCTAAATGGTGGCCATCAATAAAGGCGCAGTGCTTTGCTTTGCATTCATCTTCCTCCCTTAATTTGTTTTCCAGACCTCAGTCCCTCGGCTGCTGACCTTTCAGAGAGACGCTCCTGAAACAGCAGATAGAGTGAGACGCTCTCCACCGAGGACTCGTGTATTTATGAAGTGCAGCCGGGGAAGAATAGACTGAACGAGCACATTTAACATGAGAGAGAGAGTCTGGAGTGATGTTACCGTGGTAAAACAGCATCCGCTATAGGGACATTCTCAGGAAACGCTGCCATTTGTGCCCGGAAATGTTTCAGGATTATTATTCTTTTTTTTTTTTTTTTTTAAGGCTATTGCTGAACTTTTTTTTTACAGTACCAGACTGTAATACAGTAAGCACACATGACCTCCAGTATTCAGATGATGATGGTCTTACAGCCTTACTCTTAGAAATAAAGGTTCAATGGGGTTCTATATAGAACTCTAGGGTTCTTGCCAGAATTTTAAAGAACCCTTTCATGCCAAAAATGTTCTACATAAGAAGAAATGTCTTAAATGATTGCATAATACTTTCATGTTTCATGTGTTATTTCATTTTTTAGTGATAAAAGTAGCCCATGTTAAAATCAGTCCATGCTTTCATAGACAGCCTAGGAAGTCGGGGAAGGTCTCAGTCGTTACAAGCTGTTCACACATTAGCAATAAAAAGTGATTAATACATAATAATTAGATATAAACCCATATAGAGGCATTTCTTCTAAGAGTGAAAGCAGAATGTGCATGGACGAATTCTGCACTTTCACAGAAAAAGCATAAATCATTTAAAGACAATACTACACAACATATTGAAAAAGCATGATTTTTTTCACTTTAATAAAAGCAAAATATAAGCCAAAGTAGTTTTTTTTTTTTTTTAAATATGCAATCAATTTCAGTGCAATGGTAATAAATTGGGTGTCCAAATTGGCTGATATTTCAATGAAAAACAATGACACTAATGAGAGTTAAGATCATTCATATTCACTTGATTATTCGGTTCGCTCACAAATGGCAGCTTTTCCTGAGAATGAACCATAAATATAAGTGTTTCACATTTTTCTGAAGGTGTTTAAACATGATCTTCAGTGTGTTCCCTTAAAAAAAATGCAGAAAGCCAGATCAAAATGTACAATATTTCTTAATAAGTCTGACAGTCGTCATCACCTTAAACTCGGACCACAGACTAAAAACAAACTGATAATTTGCATCCCCTGAAAAAAATAAAACTCACACAAAATCATCCATATTCTCAGTTTCATCTGGGAGAAGGAGATAAATGCCATTTCTCTTTTCATTTAACTGAAAATAGTAACACTTTCACACTTTACAATAAGGTTCATTTGTTTACATTAGTTACATTAATTAACATGAACTAATAATGAAAAATACTTCTAAAGCACATCATTAATCTTACAAACCCATTATTGAAATCAAAAGTTGTATCTGTTATTAATATGATTGATGGACCTGAGCTAACATCAACTAACAATGAAGAGTTGTATTTTGATTGAATAAATACTGTATGGGAGCTCGTTGTAAAGTGTTACCGATAAAATAATAGGGATACAGTGACCAGATGGTCAATATTATTGTAAATATTGCATGTTATTTCCAATTCAATCAATAGAAGAGATGCAATACAGAGATTCTCATAGCTCAAAGTCCTCCAATGATCAGACATATTAATGACATTTAACATGTTAAAGTAATTTAACTTGAAATCAGACACCAGAGAGAAACATATGGCAACAAAAGAATCTATTTATTCTGAATATGCATTACCAGTACAAATGAAGAGACCAAAAAACCTACACCTTGTTAGTTTTTCTTCACAAAAACGAGTTGGAATCAAAAAGACAATAGTTTGCTGTTCCATTTTATTCCTTTTATACATATGCAGAGATCTTTAAAGTTAAAACTTGACAAGAGAATGTCTCTGCGCTTGATATAAAAAAAGAAGAAACATTCAAAAACACTGCAGGAGTTTAAAGAACAAAAGACATGCAACAAAGTAAACATTTGATGTTTTACAAACCGCTGTATATGCAAAAACTAAACGCATCATTATATGAGGCTTTTCTGAGTGTGTTGCTGCTGGGCAGGCAGTGATGCGAACGGCGTGAGCGAAGGGAAGCGCTTCCGAAGTGAGGACGAGACTGCGAACCCAACACAGAAGCAGGACTAGGACGGTCCGGAACCTCTACATGGTCTCATTCTCAAGTCACAACCCTTTCCTTGCAGTGATTGTAGCCCTGATCTCTCCAAGCCTCCACACGCGCTCGGATCCATCCGTGTGAACAGCGGGTCACTTTACACGGGGATGCGACTGTTATAAAAAGAGCAAAACAAGAGCAAAAGGTGCACATCTACATATAGAAGCTAGCGCGCATTCACATTATGCTTGCGAGAAACTAAAATATATGGCCGCCCTGTAAACAAGCCCAATATGAAGTAAGAAACGAGAGTCGGCTATTCACAACAGGAGGGCATCAAAAATATATCCAAACGATTTCTGCATTAGTGTGCCATCATTAGCTTTTCCTTTTCTTCTAGAGAAACGCGACGGAACTCCAGCTGGATTTTTGGTTTCGAGTGTATAACGCACCGTGGACATTCGTGAGAAACGCATCCCAGCGCACAAGATATTACACAATTTACAACATGAACAGTGTCGCGTGACGTCAACGGAAAGAACGGACACGTCTGGGGTTTTTGGTATCAAAGCCGCCCGAAGAGAAGGCTGACGTGGGACGAAACTGGAAAAGAAAGCCATTTCACATTTGGGATTTGTTCACTTGTTCTGATTTCCGTTTATTGCATTCTCATGTGCGCTAATGAAAATCCTTCATGATGATGATGATGATGATGATGATATATAAAGGGATTCGTGTGTCTGTAAATGAATATCAGACAAACAGAAGCGTGACGTATGTGAATCTTATTTAAGATGCAAAATAACATGATGATAACTTGATAACTGCATTGCCTTTATTTCTCATTAAAGCAGGGAAATTATGATTTTCCCTTATGTAGTACATAAACATAATCTAAACGACCAAGGGCCAGATTTACTAACAGCTTATACCAGTGCAAACCCTGCTTTAGAGTTAAGAAAACTCCTGTCAGGATTGACTAAAGACACGCTCTGAAACGACGGGGACAGGGTTATTTTTGCGTCCCTTATTACATATGCAATTGAAGAAGTTTCCCTTTCAGACGCAAAATTTATGAGATGAGAGCGTTTAAATGAATCATGCAAGGTGATTTACTAAGGTTTGCGCTCGTCAATTTACTGGTATTTGCGCCATTATTTACCAATAGCATGTTTTAACCAGATGGTAATATGCGCTGCTCTTGGTAGATTGTGTTGGTCATTATGGAAATGATCCGCTGCGTCTGAGCTTTCATTTGTGTGTCGTCAGTAGATCACGCACTGAACTTTACACTTTTGGGGATTTTGCTCTCACGCTAATTTGCCCTGTTTGGTAAATCTGGCTCTAAATATTCAGGAGATTATTAAAGGTTATTAGACAAACAGAAGTGAAGTTGACTTCAGCTCAGAGGCAGTGTGAACCCAATCAACTGCTCTTCAAGCATAATACGTCTAATTATAATGTAAAATCTGTTGTGTAAATGTTACTAAAGAGATGTATAAAAGTATTTTGGCACTATGGTAAAATTGCAAAATGTTTCAAACATAACGTGATGTTTGTTGTGAGGACGAAGGCATTGAGTTATTTCTGGAACGGGTTGATCTGTCTAGTCTATTGTCTTGGTTTGCAGACACTGATGTTTAGAGAGGTAGCATGAAGATGAGGGATGATGATGATCTGTTGTGTTCACAAAAGTCCTTTACACACTGGAGGGAAGAGCGTGTGGCGTGATGCAGAGAGTCCGTGTGTGTGTGTGTGGAGGATCAGTTGGAGGTGTCGGAGTGAACGCTTCCGGGTCCTTCTGTGGGGGAGGTGACGGAGGAGGGGGTGGTGGGGTCCTGCCAGCCACCGTTCGCCTGGCGGAGAGAACAACACACACAGCATGAGGGACCGATTACATCACAATATCAGGATATCATCACAATATCATCACAATATCATCACAATATCATCACAATATCAGGATATCATCACAATATCAGGATATCATCACAATATCAGGATATCATCACAATATCAGGATATCATCGCAATATCAGGATATCATCACAATATCAGGATATCATCACAATATCAGGATATCATCGCAATATCATCACAATATCAGGATATCATCACAATATCACCACAATATCATCACCATATCAGGATATCATAACAATATCAGGATATCATCACAATATCAGGATATCATCGCAATATCATCACAATATCAGGATATCATCACAATATCACCACAATATCATCACCATATCAGGATATCATAACAATATCAGGATATCATAACAATATCATCAGGATATCATAACAATATCAGGATATCATCACAATATCATCAGGATATCATCACAATATCAGGATATCATCACAATATCAGGATATCATCGCAATATCATCACAATATCAGGATATCATCGCAATATCATCACAATATCAGGATATCATCACAATATCACCACAATATCATCACCATATCAGGATATCATCACAATATCAGGATATCTGTGACGAGGGGGGCGTGGTTTTCGCGAAGTCTGTGGTGAGAGAGGAGTCAATAAGCTGTGCGGTGAGTAAGTGGTTCAAGTGCAGATGATGAACACCTGTGTCTGATTGCAGTGATTGGCATGGAGAGACGGATATAAGCCGCACAGATTGAGAGTGCGGGAGAGAGAGAAAGGACTGGGACTTGTGCAGCGATCGAGGGAAAGAGTGTTGTAGAAAAGCACCGAGAGCTGAACCAGCGTGGAAAGAGTTTTGATTGAAATTGTGCTGTGCTGTAGAGAAACTACGGTGAATGCGCTGTGTGCGCGCCTATTGTTTTGTTTTGATTCTGAGTTAATAAAGTCTGTACGAGTCCCAGTATCGCCGACCCTGTGTTCTTCTTCCTCGCCCACAAACAAACTTTGCTACAATATCATCACAATATCATCACAATATCAGGATATCATCACAATATCATCACAATATCAGGATATCATCACAATATCATCACAATATCAGGATATCATCACAATATCAGGATATCATCACAATATCATCACAATATCAGGATATCATCACAATATCATCACAATATCAGGATATCATCACAATATCATCACAATATCATCAGGATATCATCACAATATCAGGATATCATCACAATATCATCACAATATCAGGATATCATCACAATATCAGGATATCATCACAATATCAGGATATCATAACAATATCAGGATATCATAACAATATCATCAGGATATCATAACAATATCAGGATATCATCACAATATCATCAGGATATCATCACAATATCAGGATATCATCACAATATCAGGATATCATCACAATATCAGGATATCATCACAATATCAGGATATCATCACAATATCATCACAATATCAGGATATCATAACAATATCATCAGGATATCATAACAATATCAGGATATCATCACAATATCATCACAATATCAGGATATCATCACAATATCAGGATATCATCACAATATCAGGATATCATCACAATATCAGGATATCATCACAATATCATCACAATATCAGGATATCATCACAATATCAGGATATCATCACAATATCACCACAATATCAGGATATCATCACAATATCAGGATATCAGGATATCATCACAATATCACCAGGATATCAGGATATCATCACAATATCAGGATATCATCACAATATCATCACAATATCAGGATATCATCACAACATCATCACAATATCAGGATATCATCACAATATCAGGATATCATCACAATATCATCACAATATCAGGATATCATCACAATATCAGGATATCATCACAATATCAGGATATCATCACAATATCATCACAATATCAGGATATCATCACAATATCAGGATATCATCACAATATCAGGATATCATCACAATATCAGGATATCATCACAATATCATCACAATATCAGGATATCATCACAATATCAGGATATCAGGATATCATCACAATATCAGGATATCATCACAATATCATCACAATATCAGGATATCAGGAAAGAAAATGGCTTGTCAGTCAATATGTTGTTGCCAAATCCATTATTTCAGTCCATTTTACTCCATTTTGGAATATGATTTAAATGGACAGAAACAACGATTTAGTTGCCAACAGTGAAAAATGAAACGCAACAGACAAAATTCTTTAACATTTTGGGGATGTGTGTGTACACACTTTCACTCACACACTACCGTTCAAAAGTTTGGGGTCATTTAGTTGTTTTTTTGTGCTTTTAAAAATAAAGAAATTTATGCTTTTAATTTAAAAGCAAGGATGCTTTTTTTTTTTTTTTACTGACAGTAAAGACATTTATAATGTTACAAAAGATTATATTTCAAACAAATGCTGTTCTTTTAAACTTTCTATTCATCAAAGAATCCTGAAAAATAAAATGTATCACGCTTTCCACAAAAATATAACCGTTTTCAACATTGATAATAATCAGAAATGTTTCTTGAGCAGCAAATCATCATATTAGAATGATTTCTGAAGGATCATGTGACACTGAAGACTGGAGTAATGATGCTGAACATTCAGCTTTGATCACAGGAATAAATTACATTTGAACATATATTCACATAGAAAACAGTTCTTTGAAATTGTAATAATATTTCACATTTGTACTGTTTTTGATCAAATAAATGCAGCCTTAGTGAGTAAAAGATTCTTCTTAAAAACATAAAACAATCTTTTTTTGTAAGTGCTTACAAAGTCTAAGAAAACCCTTTGTCTAGTAGAGTTTTATCAGTAGTTTTGTTGACAGCACAGGTTTCTGTCGCTCTGAAATGGTCCTCAGAAAACAGGAGTCAGCCTGTAAGAGCTCAGTGTGTGTAACGGCTGTCATTTGAACTCACACACACACAAATACTGAGAAACAACAAGAGAAAAGAATCAAGACTGAGAATAAAACAGGAATCAGGAAGGACACAGAGGGAAAGAAATGTGGAAGAAACACACACATGCAGCAGAAGCCATCACTAATCTCACAGACAGCGAAGCTACGCTACTAATGCTTTAAAGAAACTCAATTTAATGTACGGTTTAATTTAATCTACACTTAAGTCACAATAAAAATGCATTAGAGTGTCAGTGCGTTAGAAAATAAAATATCAAAGCAAGTGTCATTAATTGCAAAGAAAGACACACACACACTGTACAAGAACAGTGTATCGTGCCTCTTTGTGGTTGTGAAATGCTAGTGGAAAATGTTCATAGTTCATGTGGTGAACTTATCTAACGCAATGACATTCAGACATTTATAAATGTCACTTAATATTTTTGGGGCGGCTGTACATGTTTTTTTTTAAACGATATTTCGAACGAGCCACATTCAAAGTCTTAAATTAGCTGATATATGCATTCATTTTATATTGATGCAATCATTTGCTACCAATTTAAAAATAATATCTAATATCAAACTGACAAAAGAATTTCTATGGATGAGGATTAATGTGTAAAAACTTGAATAAAATAATTTTTATAGAGACTGCACTCACACAAGCAGTATTTAATGGTTAGAAGATTTGGACATAAAAAGAAATATTTTCATTAACAATGTAAATCATGTTAAGTTTGAATACATTTTAATGACTTTTTCTATATTATATAATATTAAAAACTATCATTCAAAAGTTTGTGGTCTGTAAGATTTTTTTAATGTTTTAGAAAGAAGTCTCTTCTGCTCACCAAGACTGCATTTATTTGATTAAAAGAAAAACAGTGAAAGCTGAATGTCCAGCATCATTACTCCAGTCTTCAGTGTCACACGATCCTTCAGAAATCACTCTAATATGATGATCTGAAGCTCAAGAAACATTTATGATTATTAGCAATGTTGAAAACAGTTGCGCTGTTTCTTTGTTTTTTATAAAAAAAAAAAAAAAAAAAAAAGCATTTATTTGTTTTGTACGGAGCCCCCCTAGTCCCACTTTGTCAAAAAAAATTATTATAACTATCTCGTGGCCTCAAGATAGAGATACTATCTTGAGGCCACGAGATAGTTATAATAATTTTTTTTGACAAAGTGGGACTAGGGGGGCTCCGTAGTTTTGTAACAATAAAATGTATTTTTTTCTAACAATTTAATGCATCCTTGCTGAATAAATGTTTTTTTTTTAAATGTTTCAAACTGAATTGTATGCTTAATTAAGTATGAATTCATCATCCGGCTTTGTGCCTAAATGACTGTCCTGTATTGAATGCTTTCTAAAAAAAGCTCGATGTGAATTTCGCAACGTTCTCGGTGTCTGTACATCAAAGTCAAGCCCGCAATTCTCTGATCCCGCAGATCTCCACACGGATCCAGGAAAACACAGGATTTGCATACATCCCCCCCCGAACGCGTATGATCTCATTAACATACGGCCAGCGAAGCGCGACAGAACGTAAGCGGGACAGAGACGCTGACCCCCCCCCCCTCTCGTTCTCGGCTCGCTGTCAAGCCCATTAGCTCGGCAGGAACCTGATCTGAGCAATGTGCTTGGATTGCTGTCCCGAGTCCACACTCCGCTCCCTGTGTGTCTGTCGTATTGATTTTCCCCTTTACCACACGGCTTGTCGCTGTGAATTTTCTCGTCGCGCCAAGTTGCCAGCAGCGCCCCTCCCGTTCCCCCGCTTCCCGAATACACTCAGGATGTCCTCCTACGAGCGTTTCACCACGGCTTTATTTTTAGCGTTCGATTGTCCGCAGAGTGTTTTTCTCTGCCGCCCTTTGGGGGATAATCAGGGTCAGGTGACTCTGGGGCACGACGAGGACTCATATATTTGCAGCCGGTGTCACCTGTTCTCCCCCGTTCCCGTCAGCGGGGTGTGTGGCTGCAGGTGCCGGGCCGATCTGATTGGATGTGATGGGTTCAGACAGACCCGGGCCGGTCTCGTGTCCACGTCTCGCTGGGCAGCGCCGCCCGTGGCGTTCACAACACACAGGCAATCAACTAAGTGACCACGATTCCCAGACAAGTCCCACTAAGTGGCATTCTGAGCCCTATGGCTTTGAAATAATTGGTAGAGGGCAAAACAAGAGGAAGGGGGAAAAAAAAGAAGTGTTTTTTCTCGCCTTACATTGATGCCCTGCGGACTGTACATCTGGTTTGCTGCGAGGCCGTCACTGTATCCTCCTGTCTGGCTGATAACATGGCGAAGGGTATCCACCTGAAACAAAAAACAACACGGCAAGGTCAGAGCGCACACAAAAAAAGCGCTAACGCAAGGTCGGATGAAGCGACGCACGCAAACAAAGCAAAGTCAGACGACACGTCAAAGAAGAAAGCAAGGTCAAAGAAAGCAAACAACAATAAAAGACAAAGAAAACACGATGAAACACAGACGTACAAACACAAGATGACATGCGAACAAAAAAACGCATTACAAAGCCAGTCTCTACGGCTCTGTTCTGAAACCTAGTGAGCTGCCTATAGTCCTAGACAGCATTTTAAGATGTGTATATTCCATACGCTGCCTTATAAGATGCCTCAATTCTACAGTAGCACTGTGGTAGACCCCAGAATGCATTGCATCAAACCAAAAAAGAGAAACTTTGATTAAAAATATACTTACACTACAGTTCAAAAGTTTGGGGTTGCTAAGATCGCTAAGTCTCTTCTGCTCTCCTAGGCTGCATTTATTTGATCAAAATACAGTAAAAACAGAAATATTATTACAATTTAAAATAACCGTTTTCTATGTGAATATATGTTCAAATGTAATTTATTTCTGTGATCAAAGCTGAATTTTCAACATCATCAATTCAGTCTTCAGTGTCACATGATCCTTCAGAAATCACTCTAATATGATGATTTGAAGAAACAATTATAATTATTATCAATGTTGAAAACAGTTGTGATGCTTCAGATTTTTGTTTTTTTCTCAGGATTCTTTTGAGGAATAGAAAGTTCAAAAGAACGGCGTTTATTTGAAATAGAAATTGTAACATTATAAATGTCTTTACTGTCTCTTTTGATCAATTTAATGCATCCTTGCTGAATAAAAGTATTCATTTCTTTCCAAAGAAATGCAAAATCTTACTGACCCCAAACTTTTGTTTATTTCTCGTGAAAAGTATTCATAGAGAAGTTCATGATCAAACGTTCCTATTTTACACAATATTTGTGTGTACCATGCATTGGTTTCGTTAGTAACATGCTAATGTCAAACAGAAGTCATTATTAGAGTTGCTGTCTATTGTAAAGTGTTTCAAATCTGGTTCAAATTCAGTCAGCTTCCTATGTAGAGAGGCCGTTCACAAGGTATCTTTTTCAACATTTCAAATTGACTTTAAAAAACGGTAAAACTGTATTTTGATGGTCCCCTTTAGACTATAAGTAATATTGCAACTACATGTTAACTGACTCGAGTATTAGTAGACTGCTTAATATCTGCTAACACTTTATTTTGATGCTCTCCAAACACATTCTACTAACTATAAGTCACTTTGCAAGTACATGTCAACTTATTCTACTAACCCGAACCCCTTATTCTACTCTAATGAGAGTTAGCAGACATGTAGGAGCAACGTTACTTATAGTCAAAGAATGTCTAAAGGGGACCATCAAAATAAAGTGTACTCAAACACACACACACACACACACACACACACACACACACACACACACACACACACACACACACACACACACACACACACACACACACACACACACACTGCAGTGTGTGTGTTGCTGCTCGGAGGTGATTTATTGGCACTGTACCTGTGACTGCACATTGGCTCCCACCTGAGAGCCCTGGTACGAGTCCCCGTTCAGAGACTGAACACTCATAAACAAATCGCCAGAGTTTGACATGCTAAAAGAGCCAGCAGAACCTGAGAGGTGCACAAACATGACAGAGAGGGACAGAATAAGCCAGAGAAAATGAGTCTGAAAACTTCCAAAGAGTTATAGTTAGATAAGCTTTAAGATCATAAAGCAGCCCGTAAAGAAGACGAAGAACTGTTGCAAAGCAGGAGAGATTCAGCTGGCAGCAAGAGGAAGCTCCACGCCACAGATCATAGCTCAGATTCGTGCAAGTTTGATTTTTTTATTGAAATCTTAATCATTTTATAATAATCGACCAATTGAGAGCAGATGCCATATTTAATTTGATGCAATTTAAAATGTATATGCTTAGCCATCATTTGCATCTCAATGTATTTCTAATCTGATATCTCATAAAGATGTGTGAAACTATTCTTTGCACTGAAAAAAAAAAAAAAAGATTCATTTTTACAATACATAACATGTTTTTAAATGTACACTATCGTTCAAACGTTTAGGGTCAGTAAGATGTTTTTTTCCCCACAGAAATGAATACTTTAATGCAGCACATTAAATTGATCAAAAGTTACAATAAACTAAAGACTTACAATAAAGACTTTATAATGTCACAAAAATTCTCTTTGAAATAACTGCTCTTTTTATACTTTCTATTCATCAAAGAATAAAATGTATCATGGTTTCCACAAAATTATGAAGCAGCGCAACTGTTTTCAACATTGCTAATAATCAGAAATGTTTCTTGAGCAGCAAATCATCATATTAGAGTGATTTCTGAAGGATCATGTGACACTGAAGACTGGAGGAATGATGCTGAACATTCAGCTTTGATCACAGGAATAAATTACATTTGAACATATATTCACATAGAAAACAGTTATTTTGAATTGCAATAATATTTCACTATATTATACTTTTATTACTGTATTTGTAATCACATAAATGCAGCCTTGATGAGCAAACAAGACTTCTTTAAAAAAAAAAACGTATTTCCTACCGACCCCAAACTTTTTAACAGTAGTGTATTTTTACTACTTTGTCATCTGAAGGATTGACGCCCCTAGTCTCTCCCTCAGTCTTTTTTTTTTTTTTTTTTTTTTTTGTGTGTGTAGAATTAACTCTCACTTAACTCTATAGACACATGTTTTCATGGCTTTAACAGAGCAAAAAGCTGTTTGTTTTACCTACACAAGTCCTCTGAGTTACACAAAGAGAATTACTGAGACCATACATGTTGTGATCCGCACAGCACTCATTCTGTGGGCTATAGCTTGACATGCAGTAAAGTTACATTAAAGAAATCAGCTTTACAGCAGCATCGCTACACGAGGTAAAGTCCTACGCCTCGCCAGTCCTCAAAAAAGCCCTGCCTTTTTTCTTTCTTTCTCCATTCTGTCACCTGATTGGTTCATTGCCACTGTCACATTTTTTCACCTGTGTCGCCTTTGGCTTTTGGCTTGCTTAGTTGGGGACATTTAATTTAATATTCAATAATATTATTGATCTGCCTGCATTGACACCGTTATATGAGAACTGAACTGAGCTGGATGATGACATCACGGTTTTCTCCAGAGCGGCTATACTATATACAGGTCCTTCTAAAAAAATTAGCATATTGTGATAAAGTTAATTATTTTCCATAATGTAATGATAAAAATTTAACTTTCATATATTTTAGATTCATTGCACACCAACTGAAATATTTCAGGTCTTTTATTGTTTTAATACTGATGATTTTGGCATACAGCTCATGAAAACCCAAAATTCCTGTCTAAAAAAATTAGCATATCATGAAAAGGGTCTCTAAACGAGCTATTAACCTAATCATCTGAATCAACTAATTAACTCTAAACAACTGCAAAAGATTCCTGAGGCTTTTAAAAACTCCCACCCTGTTTCATTCCTCAAAACCGCAATCATGGGTAAGACTGCCGACCTGACTGCTGTCCAGAAGGTCATCATTGACACCCTCAAGCAAGAGGGTAAGACAGAAAGAAATTTCTGAACAAATAGGCTGTTCCCAGAGTGCTGTATCAAGGCACCTCAGTGGGAAGTCTGTGGGAAGGAAAAAGTGTGGCAAAAAACGCTGCACAACGAGAAGAGGTGACCGGACCCTGAGGAAGATTGTGGAGAAGGACCGATTCCAGACCTTGGGGGACCTGCTGAAGCAGTGGACTGAGTCTGGAGTAGAAACATCCAGAGCCACCGTGCACAGGCGTGTGCAGGACATGGGCTACAGGTGCCGCATTCCCCAGGTCAAGCCACTTTTGAACCAGAAACAGCGGCAGAAGCGCCTGACCTGGGCTACAGAGAAGCAGCACTGGACTGTTGCTCAGTTTTGCATGTCATTCGGAAATCAAGGTGCCAGAGTCTGGAGGAAGACTGGGGAGAAGGAAATGCCAAAATGCCTGAAGTCCAGTGTCAAGTACCCACAGTCAGTGATGGTCTGGGGTGCCATGTCAGCTGCTGGTGTTGGTGCACTGTGTTTTATCAAGGGCAGGGTCAATGCAGCTAGCTATCAGGAGATTTTGGAGCACTTCATGCTTCCATCTGCTGAAAAGCTTTATGGAGATGAAGATTTCATTTTTCAGCACGACCTGGCACCTGCTCACAGTGCCAAAACCACTGGTAAATGGTTTACTGACCATGGTATTACTGTGCTCAATTGGCCTGCCAGCTCTCCTGACCTGAACCCCATAGAGAATCTGTGGGATATTGTGAAGAGAAAGTTGAGAGACGCAAGACCCAACACTCTGGATGAGCTTAAGGCCGCTATCGTAGCATCCTGGGCCTCCATAACACCTCAGCAGTGCCACAGGCTGATTGCCTCCATGCCACGCCGCATTGAAGCAGTCATTTCTGCAAAAGGATTCCCGACCAAGTATCGACTATTGAGTGCATAACTGAACATAATTATTTGAAGGTTGACTTTTTTTTTTTGTATTAAAAACACTTATTTTATTGGTCGGATGAAATATGCTAATTTTTTGAGACAGGAATTTTGGGTTTTCATGAGCTGTATGCCAAAATCATCAGTTTTAAAACAATAAAAGACCTGAAATATTTCAGTTGGTGTGCAATGAATCTAAAATATATGAAAGTTTAATTTTTATCATTACATTATGGAAAATAATGAACTTTATCTCAATATGCTAATTTTTTGAGAAGGACCTGTATATATATAAATGAACTAAATTAATAACCTTTTTTACAACAAAAATGAACCATCACTGAACTTGCTTAAGCTGGACTGTGACGCTATTTTCTTCTGGACACAATCTTTGTTGCATTATTTTCCTGTTATCTCTGTAAAGCTGCTTTGAAACACTCTGTATTGTAAAAAGCTCCATATAAATAAAGCTGACTTGACTTGATCAGGGATCCTGGGACTCGGGACGGGTTTCTGGTCTCACCTGCTGAGTTCGGGGTGGATGGTGAGTTGGCCTGACTGCCGTGTGTGGACACACTCGCTGCGCTCACAGCCGTTCTGGCGGCGTACATGTTGGCTTCTTCCTGGAACTTTCCGATGTTCTTCTTGTATCGGATTCTTTTGTTTCCGAACCAGTTGGACACCTGCCGACAAAAACATCATCAAGACATGTGATTTTAAACAGTGTCCTCTTGAACCTCATGGATACAAATCATGATGGACTATTAAAGGGGTCATATAATGGTACATGCACTTTTACAAGTTGATTGTACTGAAATGTGTGTTGGCAGTGCCTGTACACAAACATCATATAATGATAAAAATCCATCCAGTGGTTTTGTTTTAATCTCCTTATATGTTTTCCCCTGCCTCAAATCGAGCCGTTCGTTTTTGTGACGTCAATAAAACGGACGCCCCTCCCACGATTGTTGATTGACGGGAGCGTTTCAACACAGACCCGCCCTCGCACATGAGGGAGCTGTCAATCATAGTCTGCACGGACCGGACCGGCGCGGTCATTGTTGATATGCTGGAGCACTGTCTATGAGCAGAATGGCGTCTAAGCGATTGTGGTGTTCTGTACTTGGGTGTAATAACAAACACAGTCATTTTAATGTTCCTAAATCCGAACCGCTGAAGACGCAGTGGCTGAGTTTTGTTTTCGAAGGGAATATTCCACACGAGCAACGTCAATGCTCTCATGTTTGCGCGAATCATTTCACACACCAGACTGCTTTATAAAGGAGGATCAGTATAAAGCTGGATTTGCTAAGAAGCTTTGCTAAAAAGGATTGGTACCAGATATTCGTGTTCCTGCTGAACCTCCAGAAGAACTGAAGTGAGTGAAACGTTTTATTAAACTTTATATTAATATATTAATCTTTGCAAATCGCTAGCAGCACGCTTCACGATGAATGAGTCTAAGGTTTACACTTAGGGTACATTACGGCATGTTTTCTATGTATGACGTTCTCAATATAATTCATAATTCCATGTTTATACTGAACAGCGCGTTATGGTTATTGTGTTATTGTGTTACAAACGGTGTACGCACAGAACAGAGAGGCGGGGTGAGCAAAGCTCATTATCATTTAAAGGCATATGCACTGAAAAGGCGTGCTGAAAACAGAGCTGTTTTTGACCAGGTAAAATAAGTGTTTTCTTACAATACTAATGAGAATTTTTAATTAAAGTATATTACAAACTTTTAATTTAGACCCTAAAGAATCATATTAGCTTGTACAAAAATGGCATTATATGACCCCTTTAAACATAAACTGTTTTTTAGACACAGACATTTACAATGAGGAAAAAATGTTACACATATACGCAAATACATACATTATACTACCGTTCAAAAGTGTGGGGTCGGAAAGATTTGTTTCCTGTTTTTGAGAGAAGTCTCTTCTGCTCACCAAGGTAGCATTTATTAATACAGTAAAAACAGAAATATTGTGAAATAATATAACAATCATGAATATGTTTTTAAACTGTAATTTATTCCTGTGATCAAAGTTGAATTTCCAGCATCATTACTCCAGTCTTCAGTGTCACATGATCCTTCAGAAATCACTCTAATATGATGATTTGATGCTCAGGATTATTAATTTTATTGTCAATGTTGAAAACAGTTGTGCTGCGTCAGATTTTTGCAAAACTGTGATGCATTATTTTCAGGATTCTTTGATGAATGGAAAGCGTTTATTTGAAATTTAAATCCGTAACACTATTTTACAGTGTGCTTGTTACACGTTACATGTAATTCTTTATAGTAATTACTATAAATTATGCATAATTACGTATATACAACTAACTAACTAACCCTAAACCTAACCCTATAGTAGTAGTTCACATAGTAGTAACTGTAACACTGTAACAAGGACGACACCTTAAAATAAAGTGTAACCTAAAAATCTTTTGTAACATTATAAATGTCTTTACTGTCACTTTTGATCAATTGAATGCATCCTTGCTGAATAAAAGTATTGATTTCTTAAAAAAAAAAAGCATACTGACCCCAAACGTTTGAACGGTAGTGTATGATGCAATGCATTTTTTTTATCTTTAAAAAAAAAATGAAACTACTAAAATACTTTTTTTTTTGTTAGTTAGTAGGGCGTTTTCTTTCAATTAATGAATGATGGTGGAAGCAATTAGATACTGATAACTGTAAATCTGGACTGTTTATATGCATTTTAGGTAGGCTACCATTGCAATCAAACTTCTCAATTAAGACAATTTATGAGGTGATAGTTTTAAGACAAATCTACAGTACATCATTCTCATCATGTAGCAACACTAGAACAATAAAATGCACAGAAAAAGCAACAATTACACACTTAATGTTCATCCTTTGCTAAAAAATGCAAAGTTTCCACTATAGCTAAATAAGTGGCTGGTCGATGTCAAAACAACGATGGATGTTATGGACAGAACTGGCCAGAAGGACATAGGTCTAACCACACACACACACACACACACACACACACTAACATAAGACTAAAACGATCACTTATACCAATCTCAGTGTCACTGTGTGCTGGCAGCAATGATCACAGCACACACTGACAGCAATCACTCAACACACACACTCACTAACGCCCATTACTGCTAATACACCAGCGGATGAGGCTCTGTGCTAATGATAAACACCATTACGATGAAAAGCTAATCAATCCTGCGGCTAAGCTTTCCGTTCCCGCGAGAGGCTAAAGGTGTTTCTATATTACAGACGGCGCGACGGTCATCACTCATCCCCGCGAGCCTGACTGAAAACCAGGCCTAAATGCATCATACAATCATTTCAGCTAAATTTATTAAATAGTTTAGAATGCATTATGCATTTAGCGGAGCCGATGAAAAATGCTAAGAGGCATGCAGTGCCGTGCTGCAAATGATTTTGTTTTCCAGTTGCATGAGGTTGAACTCACGTGAGTATTACTGATATATTTCACATGCAAAACAGGAGGAAACAAACACCGGCTGTGTCTCAAGATGGCATGTTTGGACATCATTGGAAAGTGTGCAATAGACATTCTAAGGTATTCTTTGAAATCGCATGGTATATGAATATGATAAACATTCAGGGCAATGCTAGCCTGGTTAAAACCAGAGCATTCTCAGTTGTAACTGAGTTATGGTCTGGCAAAGCGTCATAGACAAATCATTTCCAGAGGGGCGTCACCAACGGACGTCGCGGATAGACCTAAACCCAATCAGAGCGATGAAGGAGATGACGTATGCAGAGCGGCGGAGACACATCTCCGAGTGTTGTTCTTTGCTCGGTTTTTAACTAAAAGGAAACGTTCAAATGGCTTAAAACAGACGCGATAGCTGATTGGAACGAGTGATGTTCGACGGCGGCATCCATCTTTGTAATGTAGGCTACAAAATCTGCTTCAAAACCCCAGCGCTGTCGTCATCGTGTAAAGCCCGCCCCAACGTTTCTGATTGGTGCCGCGATTTCGGCGGATTGGAAATGGGCTTGAATGAGCTCTTTGCCAGACTAACTTTCAGAGCAAATCTAAATTTGCCGGAAGTTGTCTGGGTTTTCCCAGGCTAGGGCAATACTACACTGAATAGTAATGTTTTTGAGGATGGTACCTGCGAGACTGTGATGGAGCATTTCTTGGCCAGCTCCTCTTTGGCCTCTTCGCTGGGATACGGGTTACTGAGATGGGAGTAGAAATATTCATTCAGGATCTCCGTGGCCTGTTTGTTGAAGTTTCGTCTTTTCCTCCTGTGCAGACAGAAAGAGCGATGGATCAGATGTGCACATCTTGACAGAACTTGTGTGTGAGTTTGTTTAGTTGCAGTATTCCACTTTCATTTGAACGTTACTGTAAATAGCATATCTGTGCATAGACTTCAGTTTATAATTACATACATCATTTCTGTCTGTTTATTCACATTAATCTGTGTATCTTCTATATTTGTATTACTGTACTGTTTTTATTATATTTCATTTGAATGCATATTTTTATCATTCTTTTTTATTGACTTTATACCTATTGTACTAGTTAATCAATGTTAGATAAAGTAGTACAATTGAAAAAATTTGATAAATTAAACCTAGCATGAAAAGTACCATAAACAAACTTGACTATTCAACCCTGTTACCAAAGTTACTGTAGGAAAAATGATCAAACACTTTTTTGTGCTGTCAAACTATATTTTATGGAAGCTTGTTTCCGCCACAGACTGAAAAATAAAAAAGGTAATTGCAACTTTTTATCTCACAATTCTGACTTTATTTCTCAGAATTGCGAGATATAAAGTCAGAATTGATTGATATAAAGTCGCAATTGCAGGTTATAAAGTCAGAATTGCGTGATATAAAGTCGCAATTGCGTGTTGTAAAGTCAGAATTGTGAGATATAAACTATTCTGAGAGGAAAAAAGTTAGTCTTTTCTCCCCCTTAGAATTGGCCTGATAACTCGCAATTGCGAGTTCATTTCTCACAATTCTGAGAAAAGATGTCAGAATTTCGAGATATAAACTCGCGAGTAATAAAGTGTGAATTGTGTAATAATTCACTGTGTAATAAAGTGTAAAAATGTGTAATAAAGTCAGAATTGTGAGATGTAAACTCACAATTGTGAGAAAAAAAAGTCACAATTCTGTCTTTTTTTCTCGCAATTGCGACTTTATTTCTCAGAATTCTGACTTCATATCTCGCAATTGTGAGATAAAATGTCGCAATTATTATTATTATTTTTTATTCAGTGGCGGAAACAAGCTTCCATAATATTTATATTATGTTATATTATAAATAAATTGTAGTGCTATCAGATTAATTGCATCTAACATGAAAGAATAAAAGTTTGTGTATATATACTGTACATACATGCATATATACTCACACAAGTTATATACATAAATACATATACACTTATACATATATATGTGATTAATCGATTTGACAGCAGTAATTTTCCCCTTACTTTCTGGGGAATATACAGTTGATCAATAATGGCATACCAACTAACTACTGTAGCTCTTTACTGAGAGATAGCTTGATACAAACTGAAAATGCAACCCTGTAACCCATTTATTTTACTTTATTTTATTTTGATGTTTATTGGAAAACAACAAAACTGCAAATTAATCTCAATCCCAAGCGGTAACACGAAATACATAAACTACACGAAACAGGACATTTAATATTCAGTTTGACCTCCAGAGATTGACAACTTAAGAAAATAAGAAAGATAAACTGCCTTCCTATTTCCACAGGATAAGGCGCACGTTCCTGAAAAAGTGCCAGATGAATTCAAACGAGCAAAGACAAATTCTGCAGGCAGATGGAAAAGAGGAATAAAGCAGACCGCACACAGACTCGAAAGTGAAGAGCTTTAAAACGACAGTAAATTGAGCTTTGGGTGCCAATGAGTTCAACCTCCTCTCGGCATCACTCATCTGTGGGTTAAGAGTGTGCGATTGGAGCTCGTCTCGGGGGCTTTTACATATGCAGCTCTGAAGGGTGAGCCGATTTCCTCCCCAAAACCCCTCTTCACTAAATGCAAATGAGCACAGCATGGTCTCAGCCGAAGAGAGGATTAATCAGAGGAACCGAGCATGCTCCAAAGACACAGAGAATGGGTTCGGAGTGCTGGAAGGAAACATGAAGCTCATTTAAATGTTATGCCTCCGACTCCAGGCTTCCAGTGCGATTTATCCGCAAAGAAATGTATGCAAATCCCAGGCCCGTTTCAAAGAGAACAAGCGATTACATTGAGAAAGGGATGGACTCAACACGGGAAAGCGTGTGTGGGTTTGGACGTGGCCCTGAAAGCGCCGAGTCTGGGGCGTTCGACTCCCCCCCCCGGGAAGGATCAGGAACGGGAAAACGCATGTGTAAACAGTAAACAGCGGGAGCGTTTGTTTACATGGACGTGGTAGTAACAGGCTTAGCGCTTGTTAGAAGAAGAATGAGAAGAAATGCGCCAGAAAAGCGACACACTGACCTGGCGTCGAGGAATCGGGACCTGAGGATCATCACCGCCTCACAGGTGCTCTGCTTCAGCTGCATCTGGATGGAGCTGAACTTGCGGTGGATGATGCCCACCATGCGCTCGATCTCTTTGGGCGAGATGGGCCGTGTGCGAGACTGTTCCCTCAGCAGGTTCATCACATGAGTCGTGAACTCGTTACACGCCTGGACAGAGGCAGGAGACAGACGCATGTTACTGTAACAAGCTATGGTTTAACGGGCTCATTTCTTGGAAAATTACATATATGGAAATAGACACACACACATACAACAGTGGCCATAAGTGATGTCCGGAGGGGATGACCGTACAAGTTCGAATAAACCATCAAAATATTATTAAATTTGAAGGGAGCACAAAACACTAAACTTGGTTACGGTATTTATCTGACAAAATGCTTTGTCAAACTACAGCTACAGGTTTTATTTTACTATGCAAAGAAAAAAAAATGCAAAGAAAAATAAATGCACAGGAAAAAGCATACATTGACTACAGCATAATCAGTTATTAATATTTCGGTGGTTCTCTCTTGGTTTGTTTGGATGCGTTCATAATTTCTTTGAATAACAGCCTGGCCAAAAATTATGTCGGCACTATTTGGCATGTTTCATTGCGTTATCACAACTAAGGACAACTACACAATATGATGAAACGATCTTTCACAATTTCTTATTAATATTTGAATAAAGGGTGAAGGTGTGAATTTTCCAAGGCTAAACATCACTTTTGGCAACTACTGTGTGTGTATATCATATATATATATATATGCATACACACACACACACACTATATCATGTGTGCAAACATACTTGGCAATAAAACTCATAATTCTGATTTTTAAAAAAATTACTGAGATGAGTCAGGACATTTATTGAAACTAAGCTATACAACTGACTCTTTCAGTAATTATATGTTATGAAATCACAAGGGTGAGCTCATTAACATATGAGCGCCCACATTTACATAGCAACGACAATTCAGTATTAGGCAACTTTTACGGCAGTAACTCTTTTCACTCATTCTACAAGTGAAAAGGTTAACCAATCACAACACAGCTCATTTACATACAGAAGCAACAACAGTCTGGTTAACCCCAATGGTCAGAGCAGATGAACAAAGGCTAAGACAAATCCTTGACTAACTTTATAAATGTAAATTTTATTCAAAAATATCAAGAGCTTATTTCTATTTTCAAATAAATTCTGTTCTTCTGAACTTTCTATTCATCAAAGAATACTGAGAAAAGATTACACAAAAATATGAAGCAGCTGTTTTCAACACTGATAATAATCAGAAATGTTTCGTGAGCAGATAATCATCACATTAGAGTGATTTCTGAAGAACACTGAAGACTGGAGTAATGATGCTGGAAATTCAGCTTTGATCACAGGAATACATGACATTTTAACAATATATTCACCTCACCATAGCAAACAGTTATTTAAAATGCTAATATTTCTCAATGTTTTTACTCAGCAAATATCAGCCGTAGTAATACATACAATTATATCCAATTATAACGTCAATATCTCTGCATTCATATTCCAGATCCACACGTGGATCCTGAATGAAGATCCAGATTATGCTCGAGAATAATGTAGTGATGTCCATATAAACTCATTCATCTCTCGAGCCCTCATTCCTCCTGAGCAGATCCTTCTAGAGTTCATTAATCACGCATAAATATGAGCCGTTACGCTTTCAATATTGTGACTTAATTCTGAAATGGCCTCATTGGCGTGAGATTGTCATTACTCACAGAGAGACACAAACAGATGAGTAGGAGAGCAGAGCGTGTCAGGAGAACCGGGGCTCATGGGAAGGCGACAACAACAGTTACAGAAGGGATGATGAAGGACGTTTTGGGTCTTGTGCTGGGTGGTCCGTGTGTGTGTTTGTGCTCCTCTATGACAAATATGAATGTGCTTTTGTGAACAAACACACAGAGGACACCTGGCCCTGTCCCAGAATGCATTTCAGTATATCACCTCTCCTATGCCCGACCGTTCATCATCACAGATGGATCTACTATCCACGGCGAGAGCCGCTACAGCAGAGACGGAGGGCCCTATTTTAGCCATCTAAGCGCATGGTCTAAAGCGCACGGATCAAGTGCACTTAGGGTATTGTCTGAATCCACTTTTGCTAGTTTAACGACGGGAAAAATGGTCGGCGCACCCGGCGCATGGTCTAAAATGGTTATCCCTATTCTCTTAATGAGTAATGGGTGTGTTTTGGGCATAACATGCAATCAGAGTCTCATCTCCCATTCCCTTTAAAAACCAGTTGCGCTCGCCCCATGGCGGATACGCTATTTACACGGAGAGTTTTGCAAACGGAAAGACTGAACGCTTCTCTAGCGAGGAAACGGATCTGCTCGTGTGTGAGGTTAAAGGTCAAAGCACAAGCAGACCATCTACGAGACAAGCTTCCACCATATCTTTATGTACACAATAATAATCATTAATAATTGTAATCCTTTTATTTTAAATATTTGGCTATACCTGTAAAAGTGTGCTACTGTGCGTCCCTGTGTGTGTAATAAGCAGCACGTTGTGGACCCGCCTATAGGCGCATATTACTAATGTGCCCTTTAAATAACAAAACAAATACTGCCCCGTTGACTTTAAACCAGGTTTCAGTTAGTCAATGTCGCAGTTTATTTCAGTTCCTCAAAATAGCAACGCGCCAACAATGTGCCTAAACACACATCGTTTTCAGACCAGCCGCCGGTGGGCGCACAGATGGGCGCAAATGCATTTGCTATTTAAACAACGTGACGCAGGGCGTGAAAATTAAAACTGCGTCAGACTGAAACTAGCAAAACACACTTGCGTCGCTTCTGGCGCTGCATTGCACGCGTGTGTGATAGGGCCCTAAGACTCTCGCTTAAACATAAATGATACTCATGATGATGTTGATGCTTTTTTTAACCATTAATACCTACAGCAGCCTGATATGAGCAGCACTTCTGTACATACAAACCAGATTCACACACATTCCTTCAGGAATTTAGATTCTAAACAGAAAGTTTAATTTCAAGCCACTGGATTACCATATTTCCGGAATATAAATCACATTTTTATCATCTGAAACGTGCCACTTATATTCCATAGACATCTAATGCAATTAACGTCAAGCATGCAAAACACGCAAGCTGAATGAAAGACGTACATGACCTCACGTTTATTTGTATCGCGCATTTAACACACGCCGGCAGATTCAGTTTCGCGCAAAATAAGATTGGTTTAGGCATTTATGATAAATGTTGTTTATGATGAATGACACGTTTTATAGTTTTCCATCATGTTCTGTTCTGAATGCTATTATATGTAAAAGATTTGTTGTGGAATGAGTGGAACTAAAATACATGTTTATAGTGTTGTTTATAATGTTTGTATTTAGGGCTGCACGATTAATCGAATTTTAATCACGATCACGATTTTGGCTTCCCACGATCAAATTCGCGTGATCGAGCGATATTTTAAATGCGTCATTCAGTTCACAGAAAGCTTTTTTTTTGCCAATCTAGCGCACCGTAAACCAGTGTCTGATCACGTGCCTCCATGAGCCCAGGTGCGCGAGAGAGACCTACGGTCTGCGTGCGAGCGACAGTGCACGAGAGAGACCGCGAGTGTGTCTGCGTGCGAGCAACAGCGCGCGCCTACCGATTGTGTCGCGCGCGAGAGAGACTGAAGCCTTGTTTATACTCGACGCGTCCGCAAGAGCGCGAGTCTCCGCTGACTGCGCGCGGACCTCTCCAAACGGACGAGGCGTTTATACTTGACGCGCTCGCCGTTGTGCTATTCTGTGAAACGACAGGGGGCGACTCGGAGTAATTCTCTTCTAAACCACCAGGAATCAGCAGTGAAGAAGTAGTTTGCCGTTTATTAGTAGTTTATTAATTGCTGATTCATATAAAAATAGTATTAAATGCAGTAGGTTTATTGTACTTTCACTGCATGTAAACTAAACAACTGAAGCCTTATTGAAGAGTGTTTAAACCTTAATTTCATCAGCAGGGCTTACTTCTGCTATTGTAGGCTTATTTTCTAAATGTAAGCAGTTACTTTAGACAAGTGCAAACTGGGTGCTTAATGCAAATGTGTTCCTATTCACAAAATGAGAGGCTTTTATGGCTTTTATGGTCGCATCAATACAAATGTATCTGTATATAGAAGGACCATAAACATGCTGATACAGACGTACCAGTTCGGCCAGATTCGGCTCGAAGTCGTTCATCTTCGGATGCGGCGCCGCGCGCGATGTTACAAAAAGTGCCGTGCACACCGCCAGGCGAAATGGGGTCTTGCGCACCCAACGCGCACGACCGCCCACACCGCTATTACGTCATTTTTGCCGCGCGGACCTTCGCGCTCTTGCGGACGCGTCGAGTATAAACAAGGCTTGACGGTACTGATCCACTTGTCCGTGCGACACTTCAGTCGCGCCGCACTCCACTTTATTCCTATGGGTGACGTCACGCGACTTTAACGCGCCCGCAAAGCATCCCGGGAAGGCGGCGCTTCATTTGAAAAAATGCTGCGCGTCCAAAAGCTGGCCGATGCCCAGCTTTATGCAAATGAATCCGTCAAACGCGAAGCGTCTATCCAATAGAAGTAGAGCATATGGAGACGGGGGGAAGTCTCTCGCAAGTCCTCTGTTCTAGACTGGCCGCTGGCTCAAAACCCCGCCCATAGCGGTAAACACGAGGAACGCCCATCAATGTACAAATGTGGGGAGGCGTCACGACACCACGCTTCAGTCGTGTCGCAAAAGTGGATCAGTAACGTGAGTGACAGTGCGCATGAGAGACCGAGTGTGAGCATTAGTAAATTGCATTAGTAAATTGGTACATACTACATATATATATTTACTATTTATACCATGGTCTGGGTGAATACTCGAGTGATAGAGGACACCTAAAGTAGTTCTGGTGAAACTGCCTGTTTACCATTCGAAATTAATAAATAAATGCGCTGCCTACAACAGCTGTGTGAGTAACCATAACAACAGGCAGTCAACGTTAATTAGATATTATAGCCTACTACAATGAGCGACTTCGTTCGTTATTTCATCTTCAGTCTCTCACGGACTGACGGAGCCCAGTAAGCCCGCAGACTGCTCTCGCATCGATGGCCTGTCACCGACTTTATTTGACGGCTCTCCAGTCCAGCATCGGAGAGTCGACCTACAGCGGTGCTTCGGAGGCTGTGGTTAGTGTAGACTAGTGTAACACAAAGTGTTTTATGTGCAATAAAAAAATAACTATGCCTACCTTTGTGTTTCATGAAAAAAAAAAAAATGCATTTTTGAACCTGAAGGGTTCTACAAGCTGAGCGGACTATAAATATCTCAAGTTGCTAAATAAATCGTCAGGCAAGTTATTATTTGAAAAAACTAGATTTAGCCTAATTAAAATATAAACTAATGTTTTAAAAATGTTTTATTTGGCAAGTGACCATGGTATAAGCGGGTTAATGCCCTTCGAGGTGACCGTTGTCAGGTTTTAATGGACTTCGGCGGAGGCAACCGTCCTCCGCTGCGCGTCGGCCGGTTTACACCTCGCCGTCGTCCATTAAAACCTGACAACGGACACCTCGTCGGGCATTAACCCTTACATAAGAGGCATGGAAGTTCGATTAATGGACTCCAATAATCAGTCCTACAAACGTCTTGTTTTGACCTATTGTTTAACAAATAGAAATAATTTGAGCACATAAACTTTCACATGGAGAATTAAATAGATTAAATTTATGCAGTAAGACTTCACAACTAATCACTGACACTGTAGGCCTACCACAACATTTTACATTTATTAAGCGTCAAATAACAATGACTCTGAATTTCATCCATTAATCGAACTTCCATAGTGCAGTTCTGCCTTGAAATGTTCTCATTTGGTTACATTCTGTTATGGAATATTTGTTTTTTTATTGATTGTATATTTTGCGTGTTTTATTCACATCCATTATGCAGGTACAATGCAAGTTTATATTTTGCTTCCTAAAATAGATTTACACAATGTAAAATGTAAAATAGTGCCCTGTTGAAGTTTTGCTACATTTTCTTTATTGTTTTCTTTATTCTTTAAGGAGATGCACTGAATTTTGGTGAATAAGAGGACCTATTTTATTTAGATACACATACATTAGCAGAAATGTAGCACAATATGGATGTGAAAGCAGTTATAATTAGCCTATGTGGCAATAAAATTTGTTTTGGTTAAAATCAACAAATAATCGTGATAATTAATCGTGATCGCAATATTGATCAAAATAATCGTGATTATCATTTTGGCCCAAATCGTGCAGCCCTATTTGTATTATTAACCGGTATTTTACATTATGTCATAATAGTGTGTGACTTTTACACTAATGCGACTCATCTGTGTTTTTCTGCTGTCAACAAATGCAATTTTGACCTCACTGGCAGGTGCGACTCAAATACAGAATATAGTATTTTTAAAGTCTAACTAGAAATAATTATATTCACTATGAAAAATTCCAGGACTTTCTAAGATTTTAAGAGAATCAAGATAATAAAGTAAAAAAAAATGGTAATAAAAATACTAGCAACCAGTTGTTAACTAAAACAAAAACTATTAAAAACATTTCTGTAAATTGAAATAAAGCTGAGAAATACAAATATTAGTTAATGTTGCCTTGGCAATAAGCTGAAATAAGTTTAAGTTGAAGCACTAAAACTATTAACTGGAAATAAATAAAACTATCACTAAACTAAAACTGAAATAAAAATAAATCAAACCAAAATAGCAGTATAATAAATCACATAACAAAATGACAAAACAAATTAACTAAAAAATTTTAAATAAGAGCTAATTGAAAATTGTCACCATTATGTTCAATTGAATTCAGTTCTAGGGAGTTTTAGTTTGTTGTCTTTCTTGTCTCGTCTTCCTTGTTCCTATTTCCCGCCACTCATCCGTCACCATGGACACACACAATCATCAGCTGTTCCCCGTTTAGTTAATCATCTCTGTGTATTTAAGTGTCGTGTTCTCTTCAGTGTCCGCTAACGTCTATGTTAAGTGTGTGTTGCCTGTCATGTTCGCCTGTCTGTTATTAAAACCTCGTGTTGGAATATCTTAGTCTTCTTCGCCTGTTTGCCAGCAACCACTTTGTGACAAAAATATTGATATAAAATACAATACAACTAAAACCTAACCTAACCTACTTTCATGAACATGTCTGTTGTAGTTCAGATGAAGAAGAGTATTTTCTGCAGTGCTCCTGAATCTACAGCATCACTGCCACAGAAGTGATGCTTCAGCAGAGCTGTGCGCTTCAGGTCTGAATCCAATGTGATGAGACAGAAAGACTCTGACTCTGTGAAGTGATACAACAAGACAACAAATAGCCGAAGCGTCTTTCTGTTGCACTGTCCTCTCCAGCTGCACGCAACACACACACACACACACACAGCGTGAGCAATGCAGTGTGATTCATCAACCAATGAGGCCTTCTGTTTAATCAATCAATTAAAAGGCTCAGAAATATGCCTGGAACTCATGAGTAAATGAATCAATCTGATGATGACTCACTCACTCAATGATTCAGTCCAAATGAACGGTTCTTAATAGAATAACTAAATACTGTAGCACTTTATTTTACTGTCCTGTTCTCCATGTACATACTATGTACTTATTATAGTAATTGCAATAACTGGGTAATAACTAGGTACTAACCCTGAACCTACACCTACAGTAAACCTAACCTTAACCCATGTACTGTATAGGTACCTTATGTTACCTTGTACAGTAAGTACACTGTAAGTACACGTACTGTAAAATAAAGTGCATCCCAAAATGCTAGCATTCTGAAAACTAACAATGGCTTAAATCAGTGTTATTTTAGTATTATTTATATACTATTACAGTTTATAATCTAATAAGATTAGCTTTTATTTTTATACGGTCAGTTTTCATAAAAATTTTTGTTACATTTTTAGTAATTTGTCTTTTTATATATATATTATTAATTCTGTTAAATTTATTTATTTATTTTCAGTTGTATTTTTTATTTATTTAATTGCAGTTTTATTTATTTTATTTCAAGTTGGTAATTTTAGTGCTTCAATTCAAACTAAACAAAAACTGGAAATGTTTCCGTGGCAAGTTTTTCATCTAATATTTATATCTTATGTTATTCCAGCTTTATTACAATTAAGAAAAATGCTTTAATAGTTTTACTTTTTGTTAAAGATAATAATAGGGATGCAAGATACGGTACTGTATATCGGCCACCATATCTATATCGGCCGATATATGTTCATTTTGAATGTTATTAGCCTGATAAGAAAAATTGGCCGATTTATTAAAGCCGATAAATAAAGGAGTATTTCCTTCAGCTGAGACACTTCAGATGTGCACTGTTCACCGTGATGGTTTTTAATTGCTTGAAATATATTTGGAATCACTTCAAAAAAGGACAATATAGTTATGTGCTGTAATATCGGCTACATAAAAATATAATGAGAACATCATTATACTTGTGTGCTTGGGTCATGGCTTTAAATGGTGAGACTTTTGTTTTTGTAATCAGGCTCCCAAAAATTATATAAAATTTGGATTTAGATTTATCGGCCAATATATCGGTTACTGGCTTACAAATATAAAGAATTATCGGTTATTGGTATCGGTCAGAATTTTCATATAGGTGCATCCCTGTGCATAATCCTACAGTGGATACAAAACTAGTTACCAAAAATGATATTTTTTCTTTAGTAAAGAAATTGTGCATCCTTAAAACTACGAAAAGAATAGGAGAAATAGGAAGCAGAATCGTTAAATTCCTTTCCAATCCCATCTATATTTATTAACCCCCATAACAATTTGAACATTCCCGTGTGCTTCCCGGTTTTCCATAAGCGTGTGAACGCTGGGCTGTCAGTAGCAGCCTCTCAAACATTAAAACAGGAGTGTGTGAGAGCCTCTTTCTGTCAGCAGAGCCCCACTGTAACCCTGCCTTCACCGACAGCATCTTAAACACAGTCTTCACATCATGATGTGATCTGACACATTTTGGGATGGAAATGCTGCCTGCTGAGTTACACTTACGCACACACACACTACATTAATGTATGACAACGGCAGTCAAACAGATGTTGTACTAATCTAATTTAAGAGATATTACAGTCAACATGGAATCAAATGAAACTGTTTACTTCAGCACACGCTGCTGGTGTCACTGCACATCTTTTATTTTTCATCAAAATGCTTTCCAAAATATTGTCTGGTTTTGTGTATGTTCTAAGATGATTAAGATTCCTGTGAAATTCTCGTTCATTCAAATTAATAGCATAGTTATTAGGGATGCACGATATATCAGCCACCATATCGGTATCGGCCGATATATGTTCATTTTTAATGTTATCGTTGTCGGCCCAAATTTGGCCGATATATTAAAGCCGATAAACAATGGATTATTTCCTTCAGCTGAGACTCTTCAGACGTTCACCATGATGGTTTTGAATTGCTTGAAATATGATTGGAATCACTTAAAAAAATGAAGAAAAAAAAAAACTGTAAAGTGCAACATGTGCAGCGCAAGTCTGTCATATCGGCTACATAAAACTATTAAGAGAACATCATAATTGTGTGCTTGGGACATGGCTTTTAATGGTAAGACTTTTGTTTTTGTTATCAGGCTCTCAAAAATTATATAAAAATTTGGATTTAGATTTAATCTGCCAATATATCGGTTATCGGCTTTCAAATATAAATAATTATCGGTTATCGGTATCGGCTAATATTTTCATATCGGTGCATCCCTAATAGTTATTTAAGCATAGTTTACGCTAAAATACCAGTTGCTTCTGTAAACTTCACGTAGCATCTCCTGCAAAAAGCTCTCAGAATGCATCACTGATTACTTTGTACAGTATGTGTGATTATATCACATTATTACCATGTTGTTCAGCATGGGAATTTGGCTGTTGGCTTTTGCAGGCTTGCTGACCTGTTCGTATTTCTCCAGCTCGGTGTGGTAGATCTGGCGGATCTGGGAGAGTTTGGCTCTGTAGTCGGAGTGTTCTGCCGAGTTATCGGCCCCGACTCCTCCCGAAGCCGCTGCCGCTGCCGCCGCCGCCGCGGATCCGCCGCCTTTCTCCGGCCCGGACACGCCCTCCGCCAGGAGCATGTTGTCCAATCGCATCAGCTGGGCGTCGGGAGGCTCCTCCTCCTGCGCGCCACGGATACTCAACACTGGAACCAAACAAGCACATGAAAAGGTTATTCAAGGCAGACACTTTAAAAGGGGACATTTGTGACCCTGGACCACAAAACCAGTCACAAGGGTCCATCTTATGAAATTGAGATTTATACATCATTCATCTGAAAGCTTTTCATTGATGTATGGTTTGTTAGGATAGGACAATATTTGGCTGAGATACAACTATTAGAAAATCTGAGGATGCAAAAAAAATCGAAATATTGAGAAAATATTGATATAAATATATCGCCTTTAAAGTTGTCCATTTATGTTTGTGATTTTGCTGCATTCACTCACAAAAATAAATGTTTTATATATATATACAGTAGGAAATTTACAAAATACACTGCAAAAAAAATGCTTTTCTTACTTAGTAAAAAATGATTTTCTTGTTTCCAGTCCAAATATCTAAACATTCTTAAATCAAGAAGCATTTACTAGATGAGTAAAATGACATAAGAAAGTATATCTTGTTTTTGTTTTCTGATTTTTTTTTGTTAAAACAAATTAAAAAAAACTTTTCCAGTGTTTAAGTGCTATAATCGGGTCCCTGGTGCTTCTACCAGCACAGAACACATGAAAAGTGACTTAAAACAAACTTTGTTTTGGTGAGGCTTTCTCTGCAAGCATGTCAAATAATGAGCCAATCAGATTTCGCTCTCCTTCTGACGTAGGAAGGGGATCTTATTATAATATTACCGGCCCTTAATCTGCACGTTTACACCCACGGAGCCGCCATTTGGTTTACAACAGTGTGACCAGTTCTTCTAACACAATGGCAAAAGTTGGAGCAAAACATGAAACTGTTCTGTCGTTGCGGCACAGACGAGCACTGAACACTATTTGACCAAAAACTGTCACAGCCGTCTTATAAAAACATCAGGGAAACTGTCAACTTAAACATGACGATACATGCAAGTCGATGAGAGGAATCCTCCACAACAACTACATACATCAATGTATCCACTAACCATTCAGAAACGTCCATGTGCGTCTAACAGTCGCAACCACTTCTGAGTCTCTCCTTTCACCTTTAAATATACACGGCGTGTCTGACCGCATCGATCCACGGGGAATCTGCTCTTCCTGATAAATTGTCTGAGTCCGAAAACAAAAACTGGCCAAGACTGAAGCTGACTTTGCCAAGTTGTATGATGATATAATAAAACTTCATCTAATTCATATCACGAGTGACGAGCTTCCCCACTCAGCGCTGTAAATCTCAGTCCGAGTATCCCTGCGCTCTCCTGCTTTGACACTAGAGGGCCTTAGTGTTTATATTTTACATCAGATCGACCATCTGATCTTCAGTATTAAAACACAGACACACTTGACCATAGACTGGACACACACTTAAACATACAAAGAACAGGAAATGAACACACACTCAATTAGTTCTCCAATGAAATCAAGTGCTCTTTAATTCATATTATAAATAAATTAACTATTTCAGAAAGAAACTATAATTTGTTTGTCGCTTCAATTTACTATGTATATAAATATTTGATATCTTACATAAATATACAATATAATATTATATAGAGGATACTCTAAATATAATACTATTTATTATAAGATACTGCAATATTATCATGTAGGATTTTAAACTTTATTACTAATCATGATATGTTTCACTCTATTTTTAGTTCCAATTCAAATTTAAAATGCAAATGAATGGCACATCTCAATATAAATTCAGGGACTGAACAGTAGAATATGAAAGGCTTTCTCAGTTAGCACTGAATGGCACACAATCCTCCTGCCAGGTTTGATCTTCCTTCCATTTTAATTATCAGTGACATTCTCCTCTCTCATCCAACGTCACATCCAGTTAGCGAGTCAGAGGTAGATGTAGTAATTTCCTCACAAGTTCTGACACATGGGCAAAAAAAAAAACGACATTGAGACTTCAAGATTAACGCTGATTATGGGGCAATGCATTGTCTGGGAGTGAAAGGAAACAGGGAGGAGAACACTTCATTAATCCAGAGACAAAGCCCGTGCACTGGAGCATTAACCCCAGACCACTGCGGCCCGGTGAGAACGAGGCCGGCTGCATGGCCATCGGGAGGGGGAACGTGACTCTCACCTCCTCTTTAAGTCAAAATGCAAATGCAAAGAGTGCTGGCGAGCAGGAAAGGTCAAGAGTTCACGACTCGGGCCCAGCGGGAGCCAGACTGCGCAATTCTGTGTTGCTGAGCTTCACGGGCCCGAGAAACATCCTGTTTCATTAACCAACATGTTTCATCCAACCTGAAATGGTGGTGTGGCTTCAGATGGGGAGAATCTCACAGCCTATGCAGATGACATGGATTAACATCATGGTTCTGAGTGACCAAAAATCATATAAAATCAAATAAATAACAGAAAATATTACATGGATTAACATCACATGTCTGAGAGACCAAAAATAAAAGAAAATAAAAAATGGCATGGATTAACATGTGTCTGAGTGACCTAAAAAAAAAAAAAAATGAAATAGATTAACATCACATGCCTGAGTGACCAAAAAAAAAAAAAAAATATAAACAAAAATAAAACTAAACAAAATAAAATAACATTAAAACAAATAAAATAAAACAAACAAAATAACAAAAAATAATGTTACATATAACAAAATAACATGAAATAAAAACCTACAAAATAAAAACATGAAATAAAACAAAACAAAATAACATTAAATAAAATAACATTAAATAAAACTGAAAGAGACTTAAATAAAATAAAACAACAAAATAAAATAAAACAAAATAACATGAACAGAATAAAATAAAATAAGATAATATTAAATAAAATAAAACAAACAAAATAACAAAAATACATGTTAAATATATCAAAATAACATGAAATAAAAAACTACAAAATAAAAACATGAAATAAAACAAAACAACAAAACAAAATAAAATAACATTAAATAAAACTGAAAGACACTTGAATAAAATAAAAAACTAAATAAAATAAAACAAAATAACATGAAATACAACAAAAACTTAATAAAATAAGATAAAATAACATTAAAATAAAACAACAAAATAATATAATATATAAACAAATAACACGACACCTTTGAAAAACTATAAAGCCCAGGTAATGTAGGCTAAGTTTTCATTGAGTCTGTGTTTTTTTTTTTTTTTTCTCACACATTCATCCGTCAGGTGGAAATTGTAAATCTGATCACATATTAAAGTAACAGCACACGTCTGATTAAGACAAACTTTAAGGAATCATTCATATCTGGAGCACAAACACTACTCAAAAAGCAATCCAATACTACGCCATAAAGCAGGTGTTTCTTATTTGATACAGCTCCTGTGCTCTCACTCGACTACTGAAAACACACACACACCAGAATGTAAAGCGGTTTGCCTGTAGTTCACAACTCATAAACAGCACATTTAAGATCCCCAGTTCATTAAAGCATTAAATCAAACCAGTTACTGTGAATGAATTGTGTTCATAACCTGAAGTTTCTAATGTAGGCTCTCTGAGCAAGAACTCTCAAGTTGATTTCCTAAAAAATGAGAATAAGGATCCTATCACACAAGTTTAGCACATGTTTTACGGCACTTTTAGAAGTAAAAACATAGACTGTGAGCACAAGGGAGTCTTGACAGAAACTCAAGGCCAACAGAATTCCTCCCAACGTTATAAAACGTCTAGACATGTCAAGCGAAAATGGAACATAAAAATTCCCCCGTTCACGAAACGATTAGCTTTCCCTCTGCCAAGTCCCGGTTTCACATTCACGGGTGTTTATTTGACTTGGCTGGATGAATCTCCACCATCAGTCTGTTAAAACCAAAAGCTGTTTGGCCCGTGATGGACACAGAACGAAAAACCCAGAGCCAAACGCAATACGATATACACGTTTGAAAGAAAACAAAATGGCACGGGATCAAAAAAGTCAATGGAAAGAAGAAACATATTCTGAACATACAAGCATGAAAACCTTTATGGAGAACCATAGCAGTTTCATGAGGTCATATAGAGCAATACTTCAAGTGCTGTAAAATCAAAAGGCAGGTTTACAAGCGTGCTGTAACAGAACGATCTGGCAACATGACAGAGCAGAACCTGAGCCTGTTTATAGTTCTGCACGTGTTTGTAAAAGAAAGGGAGATTTCAGCCTAGAAACACACGCTCGACTACAGCATCTGTCGGGACAGGAGGATCCGCCGCTTGGGCCGGATGTCATCCCTCATTGACAGCTGATTGTTACCCAGAGCAAAAGACCAAACATCGAGAGAGCAGCTGCTCTTCACACAGCCGTCTGCACACACACACACACACACACACACACACACACACACACACACGGGACATGCATCGATCCACCAATCAAACGCTGTCATTTCCAATGGCTTATCCTGCAATGAATTAAAACAGTGACGTATGATGTCATGCTAGGCATAATAAAATAAAATAAAATAAAATAAAATAAAATTAAATAAAATTAAATAAAATTAAATAAAAAAATATATATTTTTAATAAAATAAAATTAAATAAAAAATAAAAATTAAATAAAATAAGTTAAAAAAATAATAATAAAATAAAATAAATATTTTCTGAAGAAAATGATTCAGACTCTAGGCTTGTAAAAACATCATAATAATATGTCTTTATATCTTCTGAAGAAAATGAGTCAGACTCTAGGCTTGTAATACAAAAAAAAAAGAAAAAAAGAAACAATAGAAAAGAATTACTTGCAGAACAAAGTCAGATCACACAGAAAAATAGCAGAACAGCTCTCCTCAACAAGCCGTGTGATTTGAAGCGTCATTCATATTCGTAGCACAAATAGTGTGGGACAAGTGCTGAAGTTTAATACTTGGGGTTTGGGTTTGTCCAAATACTGTTCTAAATGAGCTCCATTTTCTAATTATTTCCTCCATTTCTTTTCCATTGATGGATTACACTTTAAATAACAGTCCTTTGTGCCCTTCTTGCAATTGACACTTGGCTGAAGAGTCCGACCGCACGCAGGAATATCCTACAAGACCACGTCTCGCCGAGACAAATGATGATTTATTTATCTCTCTCGTAAACTAGAGCACATAATTAAAACCACTGAATGGATTATCTTAAATAAATACAATTAAGCGGGATGAGGGAAAAGGGTCCTGCATGCACAGAATGGGCTTGGCTCTGGGTCATAATTACACGACTCACTGAAGGCCACTTTACTCCATAATGGCAGGCTAATTGATTCCTGCTAATATTTCCCAGTGTCGGAGCTGCATGATTCCTTTCAGCAGGGCGGCGTGGAGCGGAGAGCTCAACGCCTCGGAGAAAACACATCTCTAGCCTTGTTAACGCCGTTTTCTCGTTTATCTCTCAAAGAATGCTTTTTCCCTAACCATTTTCACTGCATTCAGAACCAGCCAGCTCTGAGATGAATCACATTACAACACAAGCGGAAGTGTTTGAAAATCAAGATTATATGTGAGCCTGGACCACAAAACCAGTCATAAGGGTCTTCTTTTTTTTAAATTGAGATTTATAAATCATCACAGCTTTCCATTGATGTAGGGTTTGTAAGGATAGGACAATATTTGGCTGAGATACAACTATTAGAAAATCTGAATATTGAGAAAATCACCTTTAAAGTTGTCCATTTATGTTCATGAAATCGAAATTTTTGATATATTTACGGTAGGAAATTTACTAAATATCTTCATGGAACATGATCTTTACTTAATACATAAGTGAAAAATGTATCATTTTGACCCATACAATGTATTGTTGGCTATTGCCACAAATATACCCGTGCGACTTAGGACTGGTTTTGTGATCCAGGGTCACATATATGTACTTTCTTTATGAAGGAACAAGCAGATAATCTCATGAATCCCATAAAACTATTGACCATAATTCCTTCATTAAGATATGAGATCAACTGAATCGTGTAAACATCTCAGTCTAGACATTTACTTGACATTACTGAAGATTTACTCTGCTTGCACTTGTTTTGTCAGCTGTTGCAAGTTACATCCCACATGCACAACAGGAATTATATTTGCAAATAGCAAGGCTCACTTTGCCAGATCTGCGTTCAGAAGGTCGAGGAGATTGGCTGGTTTTTCCTTGAGCCACCAAACCTAAACATCAGATGTTCGATTCAACAGATTGTTAGAACCGCTACAAAACAAATGGGAGTTCATGACATTTGCTCAAGCCCACAGCGTGTGGCCTTTTACAAATCAAATCAATATTTAATAAAAACCCAAGGCCACAGGCTGACCAGACAATGGATTTTTTCCTCCGTTGGCTTGTTTATCGGAGACGATATGTTTAATTTCCGAGAAACCGAGTCGTGTTGTTGGAGCAAAGGCACATGCAGGATTTATGCACCTTTTCTCAAAGTGGCTGCTCTCCAAAAGCCTTTTTTTTTTTCCCAGCATGGAGGGATGTTTAGTACTCGGAGTTCTCTGCATTTTCCATTAGCCAAACATCAAGTGGTTCTGCTTCAAGCCACGGCTCCCGCAGATACTGAAATATTAATTGAACTTCTATAAAAGGAGGCAGCGATGACTCCAGCTGAACCCTGCGACTGCGGCCCCGTCTTACTTCAACAAGCACAAGACACCAAACGACAGTTTGAGGGTAAACGATGTGTCCAGCAGGACAAAAGCAGATCGTGTGGCTTCAGCAGACACCTCCCTCAATCTGTGAAGAGAATTGGTTTCTTTTTTGACTATGGAAGCTTTTTTCGACCACAGAATGAAAGATACGAAAGGTAATTGCGACTTTATATCTCAAATTCAGACTTAATAACTCGCAATTCTCACTTTAGCTGCGTCCC
>NW_026606766.1:322500-405000 GCF_029890125.1 Rhinichthys klamathensis goyatoka | reverse complement strand
AATTTAAAAATAAATAAATAAATAATAATTGAAATATTGACCTATTAACAAAAATCAAATAACAAACAAAAACCCACAAAAAACTATTATGGGCCAACGCTGATATGATCAGAGTACAGTATATCTCTATCTGGATTGCTAGTGTACACATTTAAATTTACTAACACAGTCTCATCCCAAGACGTCATCTGTCTGACGCTTTTGACCATACGTCAACATCCGACGTTTTAGGGTACCCTTTAACATCAGTTAGATGACGATCCTAGGGCGTCATCTACTGACGCTTTACCTTTAGCGTCAGTTAGATGACGTGGGGTAGCTTTAGGTCTGGGGTAGGGTTAGGATTAGATAGCGTCATCTAACTGACGTTAAAGGGTACCCTAAAACGTCGGATGTTGACGTATGGTCAAAAGCGTCAGACAGATGACGTCTTGGGATGAGACTGGGCTGAATATACATGGTCAAAATATAAACCTGAGCTGTATGAAGACTGGATCAAGCGTCCATTTCTAAGCGGCCCCCGAGGGCCCGAAGGCCCGAGACAAGCGCGTGTCATTAAAACCTGCCCCGCAGCTCTTTATTAAAGTCATTCCTGCGGGACGCCACAGACACGTCAGTCTCCGAAAGAGCCAGAGAGGGCAGGGTGACCAATGACACGCCACTAATTCATTCCCCATCAGAGGGAGTCAGCTCGGTTTCGTTCCGCACACATCACCGGCACAAGCTCCATATCAGACTCAGATCCTGCGACTGGCAATCCCGGACTCATAAACGGTGCTGGTGCATCCAGGTTTGTGGAAATCCAGCACCATGTTCACCAGCACCACGTCGACATTGAGCAAAGCACTAAACCTTATGTTACTCCAGGGAAACTGTCCCGACTGCATATCAACGTCACTCCGGATAAACAGCATCTGCCAAATACCAAACTGTGCTACTAGACGCTCTAAACTGAAATCGATTAAATCTGAGTGATTGCCAGTGCACAGGTTGCTATCATGATGATGTGTGGGTGGTAGTTAGGGTGTTGCTAGGGTGTTCTGGGTTGTGGTTACTAGGTTGTTTTGAGTGGTTTCAAGTCACTCCTTCCAGCCATTGGTTGAGCCAGTTTACTCTTGAGGAAGTCAAACTACCAATAGATTATTTATATTTGACTCTACAGAAGCGCTGCAAGATTTCTCAAAATTAACCAAATTTGCAATATAGCGCTTAGTGCAATTATTTAATTGCAAAGGCTCACTGTGGATTTCCTCCAAAATAAAAGCTGGGTGGATTATTGCTTCAAAATACTGTAAGTTAAGACAACAATACATATTCATATTATAATTTCAGAGCTGTCCTGTAAAATAAAATTACTATTACATTATTTTTCCTATTTTACAGTAAAATAGAATTACTTATTTTGGCAGCCCAAGCACGGCAAACCTGGAGCTTTAAAAAAATGCATTTTAAATTGTAATTTACACTTTTTACCAAACAATTCACAATTGAATTGCCTGAATAGTGGAGGACTACATATTAAACTAGCACAAGAAAGTATTTTAATATTGAAAAAAAAACATACTTTATCTTTAATAACCTAAAAACCTCCATTTAGACAATACAGGAATACAATAGGTGTAAAGTGTGAACGATGAGTGCATAAACAGGATGAAAAACAGTGTATGCAGAAGTAAAGCATGAAGTCTCACAGGATGTCGACTGGGATTCAGCTTTTCAGCCTCTCTGTCGAGCGTGCGCATGCGTGGCACATTTCATAAAGCATCATTCTCTCAGCCAACAAGTTTATGTAAAAGTGATTAACCGTAATTAAGCCATAATTACTCTGATTAGCCAAGTCGCAGCAAATTACAGCAGCCCATGTGAAGCACTGTCGGGACGAGGAGGCGTGTTTGAGCGCTTTACCCATGATGCACTGCTCATCTCACGCTCTGTGGTGTGGAGGGATGTTTGGATGATTCCCACTTTTAAACCCTCTGTCTAAGTGTAATTACAGGTGTCCAGTGCACTTCAAAAAACTTCAAAATTGCACATTGACGGTTTTCAAGACAAGAATAAACAACGAGACAAGGCGACACTGAAATTATGAAAGAAATCGATTAGAAAACAAAATTGATAGAGCTGCACGATTCTGGATTAATTGAGAATCCCGATTTTTGTGTGTGTGTGTGTGTGTTTCAAACAGAGATCACGATTCTTCCGCGATTCTGAACACACAGATAACTAAAAATAACATGTAATTTACTAGAGATTCTGACAAAATGTTAATTGCTGCAGTGCAGTCTATTTAAAACGTTTAATGAATCTGAATTAATTAATAAAAAAAAAATCGTTTTGAATGAATGATTCAATGACCCACTCAAAGACTTCACTCTTTTCATTTCTGGATGAATCAGCGTTTTTGAACGAATCTCTTGAATGGATGATTCAATTAATGTTTGAACAGTCACGTGTCGCCACCTACTGGTGTAACGCTGTAATGATACAGTCTTTATTTGAAGCGCCACGTTACTTTCGAAAGGTGATTCACTCTATTTTGATTTCTACTGCAGACATCAGTGTTTTTATCTGAACTATTAACTTTTAATTTAGTACTTCTGTGATAATTTGAGTATTTGTACCACAGAAATAATGAAAACGTGTGGTTGATTATGAAGCTGTTCATACATATACATGACAGATTTGAATGTTTGCTGGGATTTTGTCAAAGGATTAATAGACACAGGCGAATCTTTGCCATTTAGAATCAGATCGCGAGATCGCCATCTTTTAAAGATTAATCGTGCAGCTCCACATATTGCCATCCATAGGAATTGGTGTGATGGTGGAAAGTGAATTGTTGAATCAGAAACAAAAAAAGTTTCTTTTAAATGGCACACAATTTAGAAATCCTTCAAAATTGCTTTATGATGCAAGTCATTTGTTACACAGGCTATAAGTGCAACTAAAGCTATAAATTGAAAGTGAAAAATAAAACTGAAATCGCAGAATTTGGCACACACTAAAACAGACAGCAAAGGGCCCTGCATACACACATCCGTCAGGATCAGACTTCACAACTCCAGAACAAAACACTCACCAGCCAAGACACTGACCTTTCCAGTCCAACACAGAGGCTGCAGAATGAAGCCAGTCTTCAATATTTATTGTACAAAGCACACACACACACACACACACACACACGCAGGATGGGTCGTAACGCCAGCAGAAGTCTTGACGCATGCCAGCAGTGACGGAGGCCGAGCAAATCTATCTCATTTCATTTGAGTCTGGCTCCTCTTTTCTGGCACATAAATAATGCATCAGTCGGAGGCCTCGCTCTCTCTCTCTGTCTCTCTCTCTCTTTCTGTCTCTCTATCTCTGTCTCTCTCGCTCTCTCTCTCGGGCCCCTGCTCTCCCCGTTACACCGCTCCGATTAATTACACACTTTAATGAGCTGCATTATTAATGGGGCTCTTACTTGGCAGTTTAAGGAAACGCAGCGGAGCGCTCAGCGCTACCAGCTTCTAATTCTCATTAAAACATCACACGAGGCTTATGGGACGGCACACAACATCCAGGCCTACAGGATTTAAACTCCTCACATGAAAAGAGGATGGAGAAATGAACTCTATGGTCTCATGAAACAACATCATGAGGGAAGATTCAATAACAGGACGTAGAGCTGAGCGCTTAATCGTTAAATGATGCCGATCTCGATTCAAACACTCACGTGATCTCATTCCTAAATGACAATGATTCGCCTGTCTATTAAACCTTTGACAAAATCTGCACGCCGCTGAGCCAGAGAGAGCAGCTGTCATGTATGTGTATGAAACAGCTTCACAAATAGTCTTTTACAGTATCATTATTTCTGAGTTACAAATATTACAATTATCACAGAAGTAATTGGATAAAAGTTAATAGTTCGGATAAAAACACTGATGTCTAGTGATCAAAATAGAGCGAATCACCTTTTATAAGTAACTTGGCTCTTCAAATATTGTCTCGTTACACCAGTAGGTGGCGACACGTGACTGTTAAAAATATGCATTTGTCATTGAATCATTCATTCAAGAGATTCGTTCAAAAATGCTGTTTCATCCAGTAAAGAAACAAGTGAAGTATTTATGTTATGAGAGTCATTGAATCATTCACTCAAAACGATTTTTTAAAATAATTAATTCAGATTCATTAAACATTTCAATAGACTGCAGCAGTTAATTATTTGTCAGAACCTCTAGTAAACGATACGTTATGATCAGTGTGCGAAATACCCGTCAAAATTCGGGGGGGTCCCCATCTCCCGATTGTTGTGCAATACCGATCTAAATTTTCTCTATGCAGTACCTATAACATTTCAATATTTCATGGATGCAAGCCAAGACAATCAGTCTATAGCCTACATGACAACACACACACGCTTATCAATTTTTGATAACAAAATGTAATTGTGTAACAAAGTAAGTTTTTATTTAAACAAATGTAATGTTACTGTTTATTAATGTTTTTACTCTACATTTGTGCAATTTTTGGAGGATTTATGATATATTTTAAATTTATATTAAAGTAAAAAAAAATAATTATACAAAAACAGCTTTTTTTATGTAAAATTTTTATTTAACCCAAATTTCTAAATTTAATTTATGGGGATAACATGGATAATTTGACATGGTTTGGTGTCAAATATTTGCCCATCTTTTGGAAAATGCAGTTTTAATAGATGGCTATCGAGCTCCACTGCTATTTGACTAACTGAAAGAAACTGTACCTTTTCACAAGTTTTAGTTGGATTCATATCTAAATATTATGAAATCACAATTATAACAATAAAAATGACTGTCAAAGTTTAGCATTTTTTGTCAATCAAACCAGAAAAAGATGTTTACAAAGAGAAAAGTTGAGTTTTTAGAGTTTATCATTTATTTCAGTCTTCTTCTTTTTTTATATAATTGTACAAGTAATCTACACTTCAGTTACTAACTGTAACAGAACAGATATGAACAGTTATATTGCATATTGAGAATGCTCAATGCTCACTAAACACCCCAATTTTCCTGCCTTAATGTCAAGCCAAGGGTTGCGGTCTTTCCATTCGCCCACCTGCTTTGCTGTCCAACCAGCCGGCAAGTCTCTGCTTAGGGTTGCCAACTTAGAAAAAAAATGCGGGACAATCGTGGTTCTTTACAGGAAAATAAGGGACACTCAACATATCTGTACTGTATCACACAGTATGCTATATGTCATTTCAGGTTTGTATGTGTTTAAAAGGTTCTCAGACATAAACACATTTGTTTTGCTTAACCTATTTATGTATAATTTAATTCTAAAACAAATTTTAAGGTCATACAAAAAAGTCACATTACACACAAACCATATGATCATAGGACATCACACAAGATTTGTGTCAACACAGAAAACATTTCATCACTGGATAGTTTTTTCGTTTATTGAAATTGTGGTTTATGTCAGCTGAATGTGTTCACAACCCGCGGTAATTCAGGATATTTACTTTACAATTGATTTACTATAGTGTAAATTTAATTTTATTAATATGTGCGAGGGAGAGAGCAAGACAGCGCTCGTGTTGTTTGAAGACGGTGAGAGTGCGCGCGCGCGGCCGGGGCTCTCTCTCTCCTCTCTCTCTCTCTCTCTCTCTCTCTCTCTCTCTCTCTCTCTCTCTCTCTCTCTCTCTCTCCTCTCTCTCTCTCTCTCTCTCTCTCTCTCTCTCTCTCTCTCTCTCTCTCTCTCTCTCTCTCTCTCTCTCTCTCTCTCTCTCTCTCTCTGTGCTCCTCTCTCTCTCTGTGCGCCCCCCTACCCCTCTCCCTCTCTCCCTCTCTCTGTGCAGTAATTTGCAAACGCTTTTTAGAGAAATGAAAACAGGTCGCACCACAACAACCATTATTTGCACTCGCACAAATGCTCCCAAATATATTTTTAGGTCGCACAGATTAAATTTCAGGAGCATATCATGTGACCAAAATGGTCGGAATTTCGAGCCTTGTAATAGCTTAGGCTACTTTTATTCAGCAAAGAGTGACACATTAAAATAATCAAAAGTGACAGTAGACATTTATAGTGTTACAAAAGCTTTTTTATTTCAGATAAATCTCCTTGAACTTTCTATTCATCAAAGAATCCTGACATTTATTTTTAATATTAATAAAATCAGAAATGTTTTTGAGCAGTAAATTCACATGAGCATATTATTCCCTCAGGTAGATTTCATGTTTTCTTGCGTGGCTGGATGGATGTTGTTGGAATCGAATCATGAACAATATTCACGTTGTTTGAAATCAAAACCCGGACAGTGAAAGGGATAGCCGTTAGCGCGAGTCCGGATCGACTCGGGAGCGACCAGACAGCAGAGGATTCTGTTCGCAAATCAAACCATGATTTGTCCCAAAAGAATGATTCATTCTCAATTTAGAGTTTGTTATTCGTATCGGTCTGATGCGCGTGAGTATGGGCTGTGATAGGGTCGTGATAATTCTCAAGTGTCGTGTTGCTGTTGTATTAGTCAGTGGTTAGATCGGCGTGCAGTCAATAAACGGGACAAATAATAGATAGGCCCAATATACGGGACGTCCCGGATTATATGGGAAAGTCGGTACACAACCCTACTTGTTGCACTAGCAGCTATCATTACCTCAGAACCTGCTGCGTCTTCGGAGCACTCGGCCTCAACTAATCGTTGTTCTTCTGAGTCGCTGAGTGGGAGAGGATCCTCTGTTCTGGTAGTGAGTGGGCCTGCACCAGTATCGTCTTTCGGTGCCTCTTCATCTCTGAGTGCCACCTTTTTGGATGTGAACCCAAAGTGTGTGAGTGATAGCCTACACTCTGGTTTAAATTTCGCTTGCTAGCCATTTTTAGTGACTTCTCAAAGTTTCTTCTGTTTGGCGCATATGGCTAATTTGCATACGTGCACAGGACTGGCTGGCTCCGCTTGGCAAAAAATAAACATATTTGTGATTGTGATTGTGAATACATGTTTTTAATTCTGAATATTGGACATGTGGGGAGCTTAAAAACATTTTAGTGACCATTAGTGACAATAAATTATTTATTTATTTGACAAAATTTGAGACCCCCTTCAAATTTTGCTTTTGAGGCTTTCAGGGGGTCTCATGGGTTAATCGGGGGGGTCGAGCCCCCCCGGACCCCCCCGTATTTCGCACTATGGTTATGATGTTTAGTCGTCTGTTCAGAATCGCGATCTCTGTTTGAAAAACAAAAAAAATCGTTATTCACCAATTTATCCAGAATCGTGCAGCTCTATAATAGGACGATCGATCACATGGTCATTCCACTATGTATCCACTACTTAGGTCTTTTAACATACTAAGCAAGCATCAATTTTATATTCAACATTTAATAAGACACATTCAATTAAACCACAGTTAACGATTATGGTCAAAAACCAACAACCACTGTAAATATCACTAAGTAAAATGTCAGCAAAATGATCAAATACAGCAACATTCAATAAATAACTACATATTAATGCCTTAATTTATTAATTAATGACAAGACACACTTTGTTGGTTAAAGTAAATGACTCCAGAGGTCAGGCAAATGACATTAAAACACAAGACTGCTTTTTTAAAACCGAGAAAACAGTTCCAGGAAAGAAATCAAGACATTAAATGTGTTCCATGTGGCCCACATTAGCACAAGCATTTTAATTATACCTTTATTGAGAAAGAGTATTTTAAGCCTATAGGCCTCAATGGAGCAGCTATGACAATAAAATGCACCTGACATGCATGAGGAAAACTCTGAGACGGTAAAACTAAGCACTGCGAGATGCACCGAGATATCTGCACTTGGATTGAGGCATTGTTGTTCATATTTGGAGCTACATAAATATCTTTTTCTTTGTGTTTGCCAGTGAAGCTCTGTCTGCGTCTGTCTGATAGCGTCTCTGAGATGAGCTTCACAGCTGCAGAGAGAGAGAGAGAGAGAGAGAGAGAGAGAGAGAGAGTCCCGCGGGTCTCCTCCGTTTGTGCTGGAGACGCTGGCAGAGAGACTTTCCTCCTGCCATTCAGAGACATGTAACACAACACATCAAAACACGTCACCTTCCATTAACACACAACCCTCCGCATAAACAGCAGAGACTTCAAAATGACCAGAAATACCCTGAGAACGACATCTCAACACATCCGCAACACAGCAAGACGGAAGCACGACGCAACACTTGCGAATCGATGCGAATAAAAACAGATTTTTCTTGTTGTTGAAAAATTCAATGCTAATTTATCCGAAAAACTGGGGGAAAAAACACAAAAAAATAATAAGAAGAAACATAAAAAATAAGATCATATCGACAGATAACGATAAAACAATCTCTAATATTGGCCGATAATCAATATGGAAAAAAATCTTTGTGTTTTAAATTAACTTGTAAACATTAGATGATAGAAAAAGTTCATCTAAATGTAAAAAAAAAAGGATAAATTAGAGTCCAATTAAATATTCAATATTGGCAGATACCGATAAATAAATAAATAAAATCTAAATTAAACAAATCAATAATATTGGCAGATAATCAATAAACAATATGGAAAGAATTCTAAGCTATTGGGTATAAATAAGTTTGTTTTTTTAAATAAAACACCAAAAACAAACATCAATCATTAAATGTGAATCGAGGCATCACAATATTATAAATGTACAATTTGAAAAATTAATACTCTTTTTGAGATTTGACTGAGACGAGTTAATAAATTATTATTGTTTTAAATGAACTTGATGATACATCAAGTGATAGAACGTTAGATGATAGAAAAGGGAATATTTAAAAAATAAGAGAAATAATGGATGTACCGATAAACTTAATAAATCTCTAATATTGGCCACATTTCAATATGAAAATGTTATATTGTGCATCCCTACTAAAACTATTTAACTATTAACTATCCTAAAACTATTCAAAATGTTTTGGGTAACTGAAATAAAGCTGAAATAAAATTAATTATAAATATAAGATCAATAAATTTAAACAAACAAAAATTAGAAATGCTGCCTTGACAATCAACTGAAATATAAGTTCAGTTAAAAAGTTGAAATATAAATACTAAATTTGCTCAAACTGAAAATAAATTAAAGCTCTATAGCAATACAAAAAATAAAAACGATTAAACATGAAATTTCTAAAACAGACTAAAATGAAAACTGAAAATATACAAATAAAAGCTAATTCAAAATATTTATAAATACTATAATATTGTATACATACTAAAATAACACTGTTTCAAACGAGGAATGTCTATTTTTCGGTGACAGTCGCACCCTGGTGAAGATGTGTGTGTTTTGGCTGTGAATGAATCTGCTCCATCAAGCAGAGGCCTCCCACCATCCTGTCATCTCAAACCCATGAATAGTAATGCGCGACCCCCACACACACACACACACACACACACACCAAGTGTCCACAGTCCGGGCGGATGAGAATATTTCTCTCCGGACCCCAGACACACAGGCCCTGGGGACAGACCCCATCAGCGGCGCGAGGGCTTCACCGGACACTCATTACACCAGCACTATCTGGGTCACGGAGCCGATGCAAATGTAGGTCACGGGAAACTCCCGTTGTCAATCAAGACGCACAAGAAATGATGAAAGGCTGAGAGTGAAAGATCACGCCTGCTCTGCTGGATCACAGGTCATCCGAGAGGGGAAGAGATGAATTTTAGAAGAGCCTACATCAGGCGAGCAGGGGTCAAAGGTCACGAGACACAGAGGACACCTCCGGCAAATTAAAACCTCGGAGTCAAAGTCATTAACGGCTTTAATTTGATCCAGTCCAGGAGTGAAGAGACGCTTGGTCATGTAATTAGTTTGGGGTCAGTAGGATTTGTTTATCTTTTTTAAAGAAATTAATACTTTTAATCAGTGAGTGTGCATTAAAAGTGACAGTAAAGACATTTATAATGTCACAAACAATTTTTATTCTTTTGAAATTCTGACAAAAAAAATGTATCACACTGTCCACAACAATATGAAGCAGCAACTGTTTTCAACACTGATAATAATCATAAATGTTTCTTGAGCAGCAAATCCTCATATTAGAGTGATTTCTGAAGGATCATGTGACACTGAAGACTGGAGTAATGATGCTGAAAATTCAGCTTTGATCACTGGAATAAATTACATTTGAACATATATTCACATAGGAAACAGTTGTAAGTAATATTTCACAATATCACTGTTGTGTTTCTACTGTATTTTTGATCAAATAAGTGCAGCCTTGCTGAGCAGAAGAGACTTCTACGGAGCCCCTAAAGGGACGTGGTGGTGGAAATTTTTTTAGGATGGGAGATTTTTTTTTTCAATCTTTTGCGTTCCCTCGCAAAGATATTTGCGTTCCCACGCAAAACCTGTTGGCAGCTCGGACAGACACTTCCTGTTTAATGTCCCGCTGGCAGTGTTTCAGAGCTCCGTACGTTAATGGAGCGTTTCATAGTGTTTGAACTTGGACTCTAATATAAAGAAATGCGGTCAGTGCTTAACTCAATGTGTTCAGTGAAGTTGGCAATATATTCCATGCTATTCGAACTTCCCGGATCAATATTCTTGAGCTAAACGTTGTTAAAACACAAACGACACCTATTTACAATCACAGTAACCTAGACAACGAGATACCACCCAATTCTCCTCAAAACGAGCTTTATAATATAAATGTCTTTAACCGGCGAGACAAGTCCGAATAAGGGACCGTCTGCAAAGTGCAAATCCCAAAACCCTTCTGCACATTTTATATGATTTAACATATTCAATAGCTTCACTGTGATACAATGTAGGCTACTGTCACCAAATTCAGTTCCAATAACTTTACCCTTTTTAGAAAAAATATTCAGTAACTTCACACTGTTTTCTGTGTGAGTAAGCAAATATAATGCAAAAGCTATGGTTGTAACTATTATGTTAGCTGCGTACAGTAGCCTAGCCTACCAATATAATTTGTGTAAAGAATAGGCCTACTTATTTTTTTATGTGCAATTACTTCCCAAACTAAGTGTTGTATAACCAACATTAGAGCACTGATGTGTGAACTAAATTTGTTGTGTTACAGTGAAGTTATTAAATATTTTTTTTATATAATATAAAATATGCAGAAGCAGTGCAGTATGACCAGTGAGTTTACCATTGATGTGTAAACTGAATTGGGTGGTTTGTAACATTGAAGTTAATGACTATTTTTATATTTTTGACTATGAGTTGATGCTGTAGTCGTTTTTGGGGTTATATTGCACTTTGCAGATGGTCCCTTCGGACTCAGCCGCCTGCGTGCTCATAGAGATCCATTATATTAAAGCTCGTTTTGAGGAGAATTGGGTGGTATCTCGTTGTCTAGGTTACAGTGATTGTAAATAGGTGTCGTTTGTGTTTTAACAACGTTTAGCTCAAGAATATTGATCCGGGAAGTTCGAATAGCATGTGAATATATTGCCAATTAACTGAACACATTGAGTGCATTATATTCGCTGACCGCATTGACCGCATTTCTTTATATTAGAGTCCAAGTTCAAACACTATGAAACGCTCCATTAACGTACGGAGCTCTGAAACACTGCCAGCGGGACATTAAACAGGAAGTGTCTGTCCGAGCTGCCAACAGGTTTTGCGTGGGAACGCAAATATCTTTGCGAGGGAACGCAAAACTTTTGCGTGGGAAGGCAAATAACTTTGCGAGGGAACGCAAACATTTTGCGTGGGAACGCAAATATCTTTGCGAGGGAACGCAAAGTTTCTCGGGGGAACGCAAAAGTTTTGCGAGGGAACGCAAAAGATAAAAAAAAAAAAAAAAACTCCCATCCTAAAAAAATTTCCACCACCACGTCCCTTTAGGGGCTCCGTAGACTTCTCTAAATAACTCACTGACCCCTAACTTATACTTACATCAAAGTTTGCCATTCACAATCCATTTTAACTCTATAATCAGACACATTTACAACAAGTGAAACGGAATGTTGTCGTTTCAGAGGCGGAGCAAGTTGTTACATTCTCACACATGACTACAAAACGGTACACAGAAATCACGGTTCGGTGCGTACCTCGGTTTTAAAGTCACGGTTCGGTACGTTTTCGATACAGCAAAAAGTAAGAAATGCCAGAGAAATTTCCTATTTGTTAAAAGAAAAAATATTTTTTAAATAAGTGTGAGTTTTCCTACATCTTGAAACTTTCAGGTTTATATGGCTGTCATCTTTGAAGGATGAACAAATAATGTTTTGGTCTGGTCATCACATTAAAAATAACATTTAAACATATGAAGAGTTCAGATGCAAAAGCCATTTGAAATTTTCTTCTAGAATGATCATTTTTATCAAGCTTGTATATTTAAGTTCAGTAATTTCACTTAAATGGCAATGAAGATTACCTATTAATTGTCATTTGAGTGAAATTACTGAACTTAAATATACAAGCTTCATAAAAATGATCATTCTAGAAGAAAATTTCAAATGGCACTTAGAGGCTTTTGCATCTGAACTCTTCATATATTTATTTATATAATATTTAAGTTTTGAAGTGCTGGAAAAAGATGTGTGAAGTACTTTAAAGCATTTTACTATTCCAGCCAAACTGGTTACATTTAGTGGTACTATATTAAATCCATGGTGAATGCTGCTGGTCTGTGGACGTAAAGTATTACTAGTTAGTTCATTCACGGCACAACGTTTCTCCTGGTGTCCACGTCAGCGCTGTTTGATCTAATAGAGATCTACGGTTAATAACGGAGAAATGTGAATGCTTCTCACTAGATCTCGCATGTTATTACTTCAGTGGCGAATTCAAATGTTTTCTTTCCTGGATCTTAGCGCTGTGTAGTAACAGTGTCGCTTGATCGAGATCGGCTTGCGCTGCACAGATGTTGCTGGTCCGAACTGATAAACGGGCCGTGAAGCACATAATGAGTGGCGCAGTTTCGTTCCGCTTTCATTACGCTTGCCATTTGATGTTCCGCAACGAATTTTGTCGGCAGGAAAAATGGTCCAAGGAATCGTTCGGTTTGTATGCGTACCGAACCGGAAGCCTCGAACCGAAATGGTTCAATACGAATACATGTACCGTTACACCCCTAATACAAAGACAGAAATTCTATTTAGAACGCTGACGAATCAGTCAAAATAAGATTCCGTTGACTTTTCTGGTTCCACTAACCCTCACTGCGAACCCCATCTTAGCGAAGCCCACTAATTAAAAGTGTCTCTCTGTGATTGATTCCAGAGGCTAATAACATCCTGGGACGCTTTTGTCTTATTCTGAGAAACTTGAACGCGTTCCGAAGTAACCGACTCCAGCTGTCTCTGAAGGATTCCTCCAGCGGAATGATAAAATCACTCTGACCTAGATGCTGCGGCCCTCATGAGACTCTCTCTCACAAGCCTCCCTGCCGCTGCGCTCTATGAATACGTAATTCTAATTTATGAAGCAGGCACTAGTGTGTGTGTGTGTGTGTGTGTGTATATATAAAAATACACAGGCACGCACATACTCTGATGCCTCTATGCATGCATGTATGCCGTTGTCCTAGTCAATCATCGCGCTCCATCGTGTTGTTCTCCTTCAACAGAACCTTGTGATGTCGGTAGAAAAGTGTAGCGGTGCCGGCGCTGACGGAGGAAAGTTCCAGGAAAAAACTGACAGTCCTTGTTCGGATAGAAAAGGCATGATGGAGGAAAAATAAAGAATTCAGGAGGAGCATTTCAGATGCACTCATTGTGTTCAAGCTAAAAAAAATAAAATAAAATAAAAACATAGAAGGAATACGAAACGCTGGCAGATGTGTTGGGAAAGGATACACACACACACACACACTTGCTGCACAGGTTTGACAGTCTCTAAAATAATCTTATGTTAATGCTGACGGCCTTTATTTACCCTGAAGTGCACTCGGATGATCGTAGGAGAGAATCTTTCCCAATCAGAGAGAAAGAGAAAGAGAGGATTGAGGAAGAACTGCGAGTGTAAAACAGTGAGAGAATCTTTGAGCGCCGGCAATTTGTAGCACGGATGACAATTTTGCAGTTTCCCGAAAAGACGCCACTTTATAATTGTGCCGAAGCGGCATCATGGAAAGATGAAGACTCGTTTACCTCACGAGAAAGAACCTGACAGTGATGAACACTTGCTAGCAATAAGGAAAATGTGCCATTTTACCAGACAGAATTACAGAAATAGGTTCATAATGACAGAGTTGCTGAAGCCCCATTCACATTTCACACTGACAGCCGTTCTTACCTGACCAGGTGCTGGATCTCTGCTCTCCTATTGGTCTAAAACAGCACTGACTTGCTGCTCATTTGCATTTGCAGTTCCAGAATCAAGCATGGATTGTTACTGAGTGACAAGTTAAAGGAATAATTCGTTTGAAAAATGAAAAGCCTTTCATCATTTACTCAACCTCATATCATTCTAAACCTGTATGAATTTCTTTCTACAGCGGCACACAAATCTATCAGTGCAAAAGTAGTTGAACTCTTTTAGTGCAGCTTTTCCCGTAAACTTGTGAAACTACACATTGCATTGTGTATGCGGTTTCACAATGAAGCAATTCACTTCAATGAACATAAGAACCAATCAAGTAATAATACTATGGTACTTTCATATAACCATGGTTCTAAATGAATTCCATAATGGCATTTGCATTGCAATCCAAGGTATTCCAAAGAATACCATAGTATAATAGTGGTACCATGTTCACAAAACATGCAGCCATGGTCAAGACAAACTGCAGAAGTTCAAACTGAGCATCAGAATGAGGAAGAACCGGGATTTGAGTGACTTTGAGCGTGGGATGCGTGTTGCTGCTAGACAGGTTGTTCAGAGTATTTCAGAAACTGCTGATCTACTGGGATTTTCACGCACAATCATCTCTAGGGTTTACAGAGAATGGTCCGAAAAATAGAAAATATCCTGTTAGCGTCAGTTCTGTGAGTGAAAACGCCTTGATGATGTCAGAGGTCAGAGGAGAATGACCAGACATGACCAGACTGATTCAGCTGATAGAAAGACAACAGTAACTCAAATAAGCACTCGTCTAACCGAGGTCTGCAGAAGAGCTTCTCTGAACACACAACATCTCCAACCTTGAAGCAGACAAGCTACAGAAGCAGAAGACACACACACACACACACACACACACACACACACTGAGAACAGAAAACTGAGGCTACAATTCAGACGGTCTCACCAAAACTGGACAATAGATTGGAAAAATGTTTTCGATTTCTTCTGCAACATTCAGATGGTCGGGCCAGAATTTGGCGTAAACAGCATGAAAGCATGGATCATCCTGCCTTGTCTCAGCGGTTCAGGCTGCTGCTGGTGTAATGGTGTGAGGATATTTTCTTGGCACACTTTGGGCCTTTAGTGCCAATTGAGCATCATTTAAACGCCACATAAAAAACCTGAGTATTGTTTCTGACCATGTCCATCCCTTTATAACCACAGTGAGCACATCTTCTGATGGCCTCTTCCAGCATCATAATGCTCTGTCACAAAGCTCAAATCATCTCAAACTGGTTTCATGAACATGACAATGACTTCACTAACTCAAACGGCCTCCACAGTCCAACCCGATACTAGCGAGGTGTACCTAATAAAGTGGCCGGTGAGTGTATATTACATATACATGTGTATATGTACAGTATGTTTGGCTCTTTGACAAACTGCTTTTGTTCCTCGTTTGTAAGTTGCTTTGGGTATTTATAATTTCACTAACCCTCAGCCTCCTCACACTAAATCCATGCGTTACTTCAACCCTGTCACAGTGAGTTTGACATTTATATACTTACAATTTGAATAAATAATAGAGTAAATCCTGATAGTATCAAACCTTAAAAAACATTATAAATCAAACATTATTAACAACAACAAAAAAGTTTTAATGGCTGAAAGCCAATGAAAAAAATCAAATCAAATCTATAAAAATGTGACAAAGCAAATTTTATGTTTACAAACGACAGCTTTAAAGAATCTTCCCAAGCATCCCTGCTCTGCACCGCCCTTGGCAATGACATAAACATCAAATCTGAGTGAAAACGGCCATAAAATAAAACGGATCGTCACAACTCCATCTTCGCCTCATAACGTTCACACCAGATGATGGGAGACATTCAAATTATAAATGGGCAAAAATGACAGGGGCTTTCATAAAAGAAAAGAAGCTCATTTGCCTTTAAAGGTGACGGGATTTCCATAAAAACAAAAGAGCTGGTGAATAAACCCTTTAATGACACCACCAGGGCCTTTCGGTTTGTCGCATTGTCCCCATGAAGCCTGGAAAGGCAGATGTAGAAATTGATTGCTCTTTCCAGGGGACTGGAGGGGGGTAGAGCGAGCTTTCTAAAAATAAGGCATCCGAACGCTGTGTATTGTGTGTGTGTGTGTGTGTGTGCGCTCTATCTGCCGGTGTGATAAAGTCACTAGCAGCCCTTTATCGGCCGGTGAGGGGAAATATGCCTCCGCCAGATTACAGCCCAACACTCTGCCAAGGTTATAAACAGCCTGTTATCTGCCGCGCAAACACACAAATCCACACACTATCAGCACCCAAACATATGGGCCACACACACACACCAGACCTCAGCCTCTGACGGACACGCCACATACATAATCGCACGCGTGCACGCAATACGCATTATACTGACCCTAAAGTCAATCACTATTGAGCGCACAAATAAAGCATGCAGTGTGTTTGTTTTGCATTTGGCGCATGTCTTCACCTCAGAGAAAGGTTCTGGCAGCACTAAAAGGGCCCGGAGTCTATTCTACTGCTCTCAATAGGCTCTTTCTTCCCCGTCCCGTCTCATTCTGCGGCTTTTGTTGCTTGTTTGTGTTGATCTGCATGGCAAATTAGAAGAATCCGCTAGCACTGCGCAGAAAACACATTTAATGGAGACAAAGAGCTGTCATCTCGGAGCAGAGTGAACGACGGCTGACAAACACACACTGGCTAATCAATAAGGAGCGAAACATCCGCAGACGACGCATTCAGTCGAAATAAAAACAACTTTGGCATCCGTAGATGGAGAACTGAAGAAATACAGCTCAGAGAGTTATCGTGTGTGTTCATCGATAGCCTCCTCGGTGAGATCACGTTGTCTCCAGCACCAAGGTGTGTGTTTAGACTCGAGGGAGCTCAGATGAGACGTCTTTGAGCCGTGGTGAAGCGACCTTGGCTATCCTGCGCTAGATTCCTGTTCTCTGGGCTTCAGCGCTGATGTTAAAAATGGCTTCTCCCTCTAGATTAATGACTCAGGAGGGAACAGACCATCAGCGAGAGTCAGGATAGAAGAAGAAACACCACAAACTGAAGGGAAACAGAATGATTTCAGGAATATGAGACTAGCAAAAACAGGCTCACCGTTTCTCTAGGCCAGGGGGTTTCAAACTTTTCAATGTCAAGGCCTTCTTAAATAGAAAAGCATGAAGAAAATGCTTGCATTATTTAAAGAAATCCGTTTATTCTGTGTGAGAAATTACCAATTCAATTGTAAAAGACAACACAATGAAATAATTGTTTCCCAAATTAAATATCACTAAAATAATATCTATAAATGAATATATCAATAAGTAGGCCTAATATATATATATATAAAATTTACAAAGAAATATCTAGAATTTTTTATTATGTGTATATATACATATAATTACATAAACAAATGTATAATCTATAAAATATATTTATTTTGTGTGTATATATGTATACATTTATTTTTTTCATAAATAATATATCATTATATATACACAGTATACATACAGTAGTATGTATATATATTTGTGTATATTATATATATATATATATATATATATATATATATATATATATATATATGTTTGTGTGCAGATTATAAAAATGATCACCTATTGGTCCCCTTGCTAATTTTTTTTCTGCAACTACATTTTGTTTATTATATATATATATATATATATATATATATATATATAGGCCTACTATAATTATTTACATATTTATAAAAATATAAATTCACCTATTGTATCGCCCCCTTGCTAATTTTTTTCTGCAACTACATTTTGTTTATTATATATCTATATAAATAATCTACACATATATATTATATAAATATATACTATAGTTCTTTACATATTTATAAAAATAAAAATTCACCTATTGTATCGCCCCCTTGCTCATTTTTTTCTGCAACTACATTTTGTTTATTATATATCTATATAAATAATCTACACATATATATTATATATATATATATATACACTATAATTATTTACATATTTATAAAAAATAAAAAATTACCTATTGTATCGCCCCCTTGCTCATTTTTTTCTGCAACTACATTTTGTTTACACTGGTTACAGACTAAATCAGCAACATTTTTTTAACAAGCCCTAACATTTTCGTTTGTAGAATGAATTGCACAGTGCGGACCAATTATCTGCAAAAGACAGCATGGTGCGACTGACCGCTCCGATCGCACAGCCCTGCATGAAACTTTGTGAAGAGACCCATTTGAATATATTACACTAGCACAAAAACTGAATATTTCATACACTTGAAGCAACCAAAGTGTTTGTGCTCCCTGTAATGATGAGGCATGGAGAGAGGGAACGGAGGAACGTCCTGATAGATGAGTACTGGTAGACAACTACAGCAGAGCGTTAATGAGTGGAGGGTTAAAAAGAAACGCATCACGTTCCTCTTGTGTCTCCTGCACTGCCAGTCGATCTGTGATCTGAATATCTCTGCCTTCATAAAAGATTCAAGCACTATTGACTTCCTGGTTTGGCTTCCCCTGCATAGCATCAACTTCAACCGAATCTCCACAGGAACAACAGCACACACCTAATGAGGATGAGGAGGAAGAGCTTCATACAGTATCCTGTTTACTAACAGAAACATGTCAGAGAAACAGCCCTGCTAAACACGAATATGCGGATGACGTGTTTTAAATATGGATGTGCAAATCTACATATTACTAGCCAGTGGGAAGAAGTAGTCGACTAGCTGGTTTTAAAGTCACCATGAAATCAAAATTCTTGTTTTTTATGGAATATTTCAGTGTTTATTTTAAGATTTATCCATGCACATCATTAATGTTTTAAATTCATGTTCCTCGTAATCTTGAATCAGAATATCTTCCCCTCCCTCTTCTCTGATGACGAGGGCGGGGCTATAACCTGTCACTCACATGAGATCCACCAATAGAAAACCACAACCATCCAATCAGTTCCTCACAGACAAAATCAAGCCCCGCCCACATTTGTTCTTGTTCCAGAAGCGTTTCACTCGGATACACGTCACAATAGAGAAGAAAAGACGAGCGCAACTTCTGTTTCATGCCGACTTTGAAAGAAGCTCTGTATAAACAGGCTGATTTAGCATCACATCCTCCAATTTACACGTTTTTATGGGCCGTTCACATGTTCAAAAGCGTTTAAGGGCGGAGATGACATCTTAAGACAAATCAAGCTAGTCAATAAAGGTGGATGATATGATCAAAATCATATTTCATGATAACAATATAGTTCATATAGCAAGCTGGAATGAGTAAACGCCAACAATATTCATCATTTTTGTTTAACTATTATTTTAAAGTGTATCATGTAGTTAAATACAGCCAAAATTTATTTTTTAAAAACTGTGTGATTCACTTTAATGCTAAAAACATAAGATCATCAGAACACGGATAATTAAAGTTGCTGAACATGCAACAATTGGATGTCCGACTCCAGCACATTAATATGCTAAAAGAGAGTTTATGAGCATTTCCGCTCATGCTGCTGATTTGAGAGTCTCGTTCTATAAAGTTTAAGATGTCACCGCAGGGTCATAAACCGGACCCAGCACAACGCGCCGTCCATTTAAACATACCAATAAAGTCTTTTATTCCTGGACCTGCGATAAAGCGCTCTTTGAAACGGTCATCCTGGGGGTAATTGATGACTTTATTGTCATTATGGTCTTTCTCAGGGGACTGTTCCTGCTTTAACCATTCAGACCAGAGACCGTGACACACACATAACGGACACAACATACACAACCTCTTTCACGGCGAGAAACTGCCATCACTGTCCATCCAGAAGATGATTTTCATTCTGCACGTCCTTCTCGTAATCAGTCGCCTTATTACAAGCGCACACACCAACCTTGAGCTCAAACTGGGATGTAATTATTTAGAGACAATTTGCCATTTGGCACATATAAATCATGTGAAAACACATCTCAGTGTAACAGGTTTAATCACAGCGGGCGGCTTTGATCCCTTATTACACACTAATAAGCTAAACAAATTCAAAGAGTTTAGAATGTGACATTACAGTCATGTCAATTCTCCCGAAAATATGACTTATTTATAGTATTAGTTAAATTATAAAATACAATTCAAAGTAAACCTTATGGTAATATTTTTTTACTTAAAAAAAGAACAGCAACACGAAACAAAGAAACTGCATGAATCTCTCTTCTACTGAATCTCTCATTACAGTTCTGCTTTGCAAAAGCTATAATTATATAAGATATACTGAATATCTGATTGGTCACCATACCAGTAATCATATCGCATAAATCTGTCTGAATAAAGGCACTGGCAGCTAACTGGAGTCTGGACACATTTCCACTGATAACACACTGCATTTTATTACCGAACTGTTCTGAATATAAGACGACCCTGATTATAAGATGTAACTTTTGGAAAAGGCTTTTTGATAACAATAAAGAAAACCTATTGTGTGTATTATTATCATTTAAAAGTCTAGACCCTGAATATAAAACAATTTTTTTTTTAGATGTATTTCTAAGAAAAAAAAAACATTTTCTAATATTTCGAACAATACAGTCCAACAATCATTCATCTATCCATCCATCCATCCATCCATCCATCCATCCAATCGTTCATCTATCCATCCTTCCAATTTTTCATCCATTCATCCATCCATCCAATCATTCATCCATCCATCCATCCATCCAATTATTCATCCATCCATCATCCATCCAATCAATTTTCCAATCATTCATTCATCCATCCATCCATCATCCATCCAATCATTAATCCAATCATTCTTCCATCCATCCAATCATTCATCTATCCATCCATCCAATCATTCATCCAATCATCCATCCATCATCCATCCAATTATTCATCTATCCATCCAATCATTCATCCATCGATCCAATCATTCATCCATCCATCATCCATCCATCCAATCATTCATCCATCCATCCATCCTTCATTCATCCAATCATTCATCCATACAATCATTCATCCATACATCCATCCAATCATTCATCCATCCATCCATCCATCCATCCATCCATCTATCTATCTATCCATCCATCCATTCATTCATTCATTCATCCAATCATTCATCCATCCATCCAATCATTCATCCATCCATCATCCATCCAATCATCCATCCATCCATCCATCTATCCATCCAATCATTCATCCATCCATCCAATCATTCATCCATCCATCATCCATCCAATCATTCATCCATCCAATCATTCATCCATCCATCATCCATCCATTCATCCATCCATCCAATCATTCATCAATCAATCAATCAATCAATCAATCAAAAAGGAGTAAAAAATAAGTTCATATAGTTTTAATAATTGTAATAAATTGAAAAATAAATAAATAAATAAAGAGTTTTTTTGTTTGGTAAACCTCATAAAACATCTGGTAGATTTCTTTAAAACCAGCAAAAAAAATATTTGCTAACCGGAGAAGAAAGATAAATTTAACTGATATATTCTGTGAAAAAAAATCTGAAACAACTGCGCTTCAAGAAAAGAAAAACAAGACGGAAAATCTGAAGTTCTTTATGGATCTGCGCAAGAAGCTTTTGTTTTCCTGAACTTTGGCTGCTGAATCCAAGACTGTCGAGAGCTTCCTGAAGTCAAAAACCCAGGACAGCTCGACAGCCCCGGTGTGGAAAATCATCACAGACTTTTGGACGAGGCACAGATAAACAGAGCGATGAGAAACGGTCATATTTCTCTCTGACGACAATAATTTCATGAAATCACCGTGCATTGATTAACAGCAGCTGTCGATTTGTTATTCTCCAGTGTCTCTCTGTCAATGATCTGATTGTAGACGCGAGTACAGACATCAGACATGGAGCTGACAGAGTATCTTCCCACCGCCGGCGTATTGACAGCATGTCGAGTAATGCAGCAACATCTATTTTAATTCAGCGCTTGAATATTAAAGTCTGTCAGAATGAGTCATGGCAAACGAGGGGCAAGTAAGAAGCCATTTTTCAATCTAATAGCCGTTTCTTCTCCTCTACTTTTGGTGTGAGCTCTGCAACTTTAATTAAACTTCTCAGTTTACAAAAACATGAATATTTGATTCAAACACTAAAATTACGTCAAAAGAAAAGCACAGAGAGACGTCTAACTAAAGTTTTAAAAATGTAATATTGCACAGACATAATCGACTGTGAATTACATGCATATTGACAATGCCATTATGTGTATTTGACCATTCTAGCGTGATAAGCCTTAAAGGACTAAATTATGGTTATTATTATCATAATATGCAAATAAAAATGTTAAACCATGGCTTAAAAATGTACAGTGTGAAATCTTAAATACAAAAGAATTCAGTACTAACCAAAGAAATGGAAACAATGCAGAATGCATCAGTTTTTGTCTTTCGAAATGCGACGGGCGTATCTGATGCGAGTCTGTTAGTAATGCAGCGGGTCAATAACAAACGTTTCAATCTAAAGCATTTGGGTTTAATTAGAGGAGCATCTCGAGACCCCACACATTAATCACAGAGCACAAGTGTGTCTCTCATATGACAGTCACACAATCACATTTCCCATGTACTGCAGCACAGACACACACACACACACACACACACACACACAGACACACACAGACACGCACAGACACACACAGACACACACACACACACACACACACACACACACACACACACACACACACACACACACACACACACACACACACACACACACACACACACACACACACACACACACACAGAGACACAACAGAGAGATGGAAAACTGTAGCTCATCCCACAATACTTTGAAGAGGGACCGTCTGGGTTATTAAATCCACATGAAACACTTGAATCTCATCCATATTTCCAACAGATACAGATCTGGACTTACTAAAAACATTAGCATAAGCCTTTGTGAGAGTGGAAACTAGTGTGATTATCTTTCAGGAAGTTTTGTAGCTTCACACACCCTGTGTGAACAAAACATCACCATATGAGGAATTTCTTTTTTAATATAAGAAATTGTGCACGGTACCCTTTTTATTTGGAATATACTATTAATGTTACAAAAGATTATATTTCAAATGAATGCCCTTCGTTTGAAAAATTATGAAGCAGCGCAACTGTTTACAACATTGATAATAATCATAAATGTTTCTTGAGCAGCAAATCATCATATTAGAGTGATTTCTGAAGGATCATGAGACACTGAAGACTGGAGTAATATATATATATTTTAAAATATATTAAAATAGATAACAGTTTGTAATTCTATTTCACAATATTACTGTTTTGACTATCAAATAAATGCAGATTTAAATAAATTCAGGTTAGTTTTTTTCAAAAACACTACACAATGTTTGAACAGTAGTGTAAATGTTCACGTCCAGCCCTACTGGGAAGTTTTGACTATTTGATCCAGCAGTTCCAGGGTCGTCTTTGGTCTGTCCTTGATTCGGGAGTGCAGTCAGTGAAGCTGAAGGGGGTTTGGGTTTTGGTTCTGAACTACAGAGCGCACTTGCTCCCTCTCCTGCATAAAGAGAAGGAGGGAACGCAGGAAACACACTTTAATAATTGAGCGGAAGGCTACAGGCAAGGCCTGTCTGAAGGGTAATACTCTGAAAGATGCATGTCTCTGGAGAAACTGGTCCAGATCACATGGGCATCGCTTCAAACTTCAAGATCAACCCCAAAAACCCTTTAAAGTCAACATGAAAAACTGTTCACCACCCATTTGACTTTCATAATGTGGGATATTTCTGAGTGGAACAGGGTATTGAATGGGAGTGCAATTTGATTTGATCCATTTGGGAACTAATTGGATGGTGAAAATGACTTTAGGGTGGACAGAAATCATGAGCACAAAGTCTAAGATGATTTAAATAAGATCTGGACAAATATTCACAGAGACGCAGAGTATTTAATCGAGATAAAAAAAAAACGATATCAACGAACGAGAAGCTTTAAGGGGACACAACATAATTATTATATTATGTTTAGTGCTATCAAATCGATTAATCTCGATTAATCACATCTAACATAAAAGTTTGTGTTTATATAATATGTGTATGTATATAGCCTATATGTGTGTGTGTGTGTGTATATATAGCATAAATATCCCACATTATGGGTAGTAAATAAATGGGTAGCCTAGTAAATAAACCTAAAAAGCTATCCGTAAAACATGCTGATGTTCCTCCTGACGCAAACGCTGTTCCTGGATTTATCTTGAAGTGTCACATCTCTGATGTGTTGTGTTCGACTGGCCTTGTCATTACCGCTCAGACCTAAATTATTGATCGTGAGAGTTCATCAGCATCACAGTCACGTCCTTGAGCTCGTGATCCGTCCCCAGTACAGCCACTGAAATAATTAGGAGGATTTCTCATTAAGGGAGGATGAAAAAAGAAGGAGGAGAGAAACAGCGGGGGCTGTGGGTGTTAAATATCTCCCCCTGAGAGTCCAGAGCGTTCGGATCATATCCGCTGAATGACAGGCCCTCCACCGCAAAACACACACAGAAACGGGAATAAAACATCAATACAGAGAGAGAGAGAGAGACAGAGAGAAGCTCTAGCTCTGCCAAAGTAATGAAGAGCGCTACAATCTGAAACCAACATTTATCAGCAGTTTATGTAACAAATCCAGTCGCTTGAGTCCTCATGGCCAGCAGAAAATACTACTAAAACTTTAAAGCGCATACTGTTAAAAAATGTGGGATCAGTAAGGCATTTATAAATGTTTCAAAAGATTCTATTTCAAATAAATGCTGTTCTTTTGAGCTTTCCATTCCTCAAAGAAGAATACTGGAAAAAAAATGCATCACGGTTTTGTCGGGTTATATTTAGCAGCACGACTGTTGTCAACATTAATATTTCGAAATGTTTCTAGAGCAGCAAATCGACATATTTGAATGATTTCTGAAGGATCATCACGCCTGATATGACTGATATCATTATTGCTGGGTTCACTGCAAATGGAAGATGCGTCAGTGCTATTGTGTGACTTTATGGCACAGGTATTCAAACATACAGAATGTGCATATTTACCTCAAAAGTAGTATTATGGCTATTCTGAATGTATAGCCTCGGCCAACCACCTCGAGGCATCCTGCTCTTGTTTGTCCAAATTCACAATTATTCAATGATATGCTCTGCATTTAGATTTGCTGGTTAGGAAGCATGATACTGTATATTTGAATTAAGGATTCATTAAAAAGTAATGGGAATGTGTTTTTGAATGCAGCACCGGAGCCTGCCGTTAACTCATCAGAGGAATATGAAGTGCCGTGAAGAGCGAAGGTCCTCACGGGGTCTTCACTAAACAAACGGCCCTTCTCCACGCATGCAAACACGCAAACGCACATCAGGAGTGGCCTTCATTTGGCTATTGAAATATTCTCCCGCTCTCTGGTGTGCCGAAGCGGCTCAGAAGCACTGAGACACGGAACACTAGTTGTGTTGGCAATTATGGTAATGGGATGCTATTAGGCCATGATTCCGTATGAGTGATCTGGGAGAGGGAGCCCCGGCGGAGCAAACGATAACAGAGCGTGTGCTTCTCCTTGATACTGCTCCAGCTCCAGCATTTGCATAATCAACCCTCCCAGTAATGAGGGGTGTGTCCTGAAAGCACGCTAACACACTAGTCTTATTATTTCTGCAGTTTTATAGTATCTATACTGTGCACATTTTCTGAATGCATGGGAAACCCGAATGACCTGCTACATTTGCTAAATTGTGCCGTATGCAACCGCAAACTGCACTGGATAATGTGTCCCACAATGCACTGGACCTGCATGACGATGAATGAATTAATTAAAAGTAATTAAAAGTTTCCTCTGTGACTCATTATGTGATCATGCTGCAAAATTATTATGTGATTTCAAGGGTTCTTAATTTTGGAGTCTCCTACAATAGGTTTACATGCATCCAAGGTTAAAACAAAAAAACACTTTCTCATTGTGGTGTATATATGCATTATATTATATATATATATATATATATATATATATATATATATATATATATATATATATATATATATATATATATATATATATAAACACATGTATATGTATGTATTTATATATATATATATATAAAACTGTTTATTTATATTATTTTTATGATTTGAAAATAATATCTAAAATAATGTGCTCTGCTTCACGTTCTATTTTTTTTTTAAAATTATATAGGATAAAGTATACTGTGCAGTGTTCAGTATGTAGTAAGCTATTACTTGATTCTGAACACAACCGGAGTCTTCATTACAATACAGGAATCTCTCTATATCTCTAAGCCCCGCCCCCAACGTCCTTCAACACACACTCCCAAAGGAGACACACAACTCTGATGAATTGATTGACACCATTTTCCATCTGCTAGTGCTGTCAGGGAAAGAGATACAGGGGCCATTTCTGCTTGATTTCTACACACACACACACACACACGCTTGAACAAAACACACAACACACCCATTTACCAGCGTCAAAAAACGGAAATCATGCACATCATTAAAATACAACAGCAGGATTTTATATTAAGTTCTATCCTTACAAAATGTCATATGATGGTGTCATGATACAGTGATTGAATGGTACCTGGTTGTTCTTCTGAATATCTTGAACTAGCTTAAGGTGATCTACAGTATCTGGACCGACTGATCTGGGTTGATGGTTTTAAAGCGGTTTTGGGCAATTGTCAGCAAACGAATGACCGGCTATAGACCTGCAAACCACCTTTTTATCTGTTTATTTCAGCAGGGAAAGCTGAAATAAATAAAGAAAGCTGAAATAACGTCACCGCACAACTCAATAACACGTCCACATTCGTCACGCTTCTATCATGACAACTAAATCAGCGCAATTAGCAGGCCATGCTAAGCGCTAACTATTCCATCAAAAACAGACAAATGACCTAAATCACACTGTACGAAGAGGAATTTCAATCTCTCATTTTATGATGAACAGAATGTGATCTTTAAATACATTGCTTTTGACATTTATGATATTAATGAGAGAAGCTAATTGTATTGTGAATGTGTCTCAATTTGCTCTTTGGCTCAAAACTATGTACCTTACCTTTCGAATGTCCAAATTTGTGTTTATGATGGTTAGTGGTCTGATTAAATAAACTTCTGAGTATAGGGATGCACAGATATGAAAATTTTGGACAATACGATAACCGATAATCTTTGTATTTGAATGCAGATAACCAATATATTTGCCAAAAAAGTTAAATCCAAATTTGTTTATAATTTTTGAGCTGGTTTACATAAACAAAAGCTGTTTTTGTCCCAAGCACACAATTATGATGTTCTCATTATAGTTGTATGTAGCCAATATGACAGATTTGCGCTGCACATGTTGCACTTTACCATATTTTCCTTTTCAAAGTGATTCCAATCATATTTCAAGCAATTCAAAACCATCATGGTGAACAGTGCACATCTGAAGAGTCTCCGCTGAAGGAAATAATCCATTATTTATCGGCTTTAATATATCGGCCAAATTTTCTTATCAGGCCGATAACATTAAAAATGAAAATATCAGCCGATACCGATATGGTGGCCGATATATCTCTACTTGTGAGTTGAAAAATCTGTGTTTTCCAGGGCCAAAAGTGTCCGTAGTTGATGCAACACATACTATCTAGAAGAAGAGGGAGAGGAATGAGACACAGCCAGGAAAACTAGTCCAGTGCATTCACAAAATCTCAATGCGCCTCCCTCAGTAAGCGTCTCTAAATCCGTCTTAGCCAGGAACTCATTACTTTCTGTGCCACAATCAACATCCTCAGCCCACTATAGCACCATCAACCTGACTCATTCCTCAAACACCACCGCAATTTCCAGCCTAGCAACCACACGCTGTTGATTATTGACCACAATTGTTGAAGCCACAATGACTACTCGCCCACCCACACACACACACACACACACGCACACACGCGCGCACTCTTTTCTCCAGCAGTTTTAATTTGACACCCTGAGCCGGGGTAACGAGGTGAGGAGAGAGAAGCCGCAGTGGAATTCATTAGCCGCGCCACTGCAGGGTCCTCTCTCCCGGCGTTAATGACATCGAGGCTGGAGAAAAACGAGACAGCCCAGACACAGGATGAAATAAACATGAGCGCTGTCAGCAGTGAAGGTTCGGGCTAAAGGGACGGCGAGAGCGGGGTCTGAAGAAGACCTCCAGCCCCCGAAAGATCACACCAGGAGCCTCCGGGACCCTCGGTGTGATTCCCAGCCGCATGTTATTACGGGTAAAAAGCAAAAACAGATCTGACACGAGTTCCTGTAGCACTTATACCGCGGTACACAGTGCATTCGCATGTGGGCAGGACAACTTTTTGCTAGTTACGTGAGATACTACTGACAAATAAACATGGAGAAATGTGCAAATGCAGAGACGATCGCCAAATAAGTCAAGACAGAAATGGTTATTAGGGGCGGAGCCAAAAGATGGCTGCCTGAATGAGGATCATCCAATCAGAACCCAGAATCTGTTTTATAATAATAGAAATTTTACTACAGCACAAGGCAAAACAACGTTTTTTTTTTTATAATAAAGACCAGGGTTATTATTATTATTACATTTTGGTTAGTCGAAAATAAACGTTAAGTAAAAAAAAAAACAAAAAAAACTTTGGATTATGTAATAATAGACATGGCCACCAATTAAATGATTAACGTGAAAGCCGCGCTCGGACCCCGCTGTTAATGTGCCGCTGGAATATATTAAACGCACAGCCGTCTTTGTCAGCTTCACTACAGATCAATTGAAATGCCAAGGAAAGGAACATGCATGCAGGAAATGGAAATGTGTGTGTTGGCTGCGGAGAGAGAGAGAGAGAGAGAGAGAGAGAGAGAGGGCTCGTGTCACCTCTGAGTGGAAGAGTGTCTGGCAGTCTGAACAGCGGGAGAGTCAAGACCGAATTTGCCCATCAAGTGACAAGTTAAACTTCAATTAGACGTTTCCTTTCTGTTTACATTCACGAAGAAACGAATTCAAAACCGTGGTATTGCTGATGAGCGGGTCTAGGCGCAATCGCACGTCCACATTTTCACTAATTTTGCTGGAAAACCTTGAGAATTGAGGAATGTAAGCATGTTAAAATGTGTTTTTGTCTGTTTCTTTCATTCAAGGACCACTGCAATACACCTCATACTGAGCAGAACATGTTAAAACCGACATGAAATGAAAAATTCACCCCATTTTGCAAATGCATGTGATTTTTTTTTACCTTGTGATGACCAAAATAACTCAGTCTTCCAGTGAAACGTCAGACTTCTCTCTGGTGGTTTTTGGGTGCATTTTTAAGTGCAACACCAAGATTTCAGAATCTAATCGACAACTGACGGACTGAATCAAGTCCCCAACCAACATTTTTTTTTTTTTTTTTTTTTTTTTATAATCCGTTACACTCAAATTAATCGTATCTTACATAAAAGTTTGTGTTTATATAATGTAGTACACAAAGTTGCAAACTGTACAAAAACATATTGTATATGTTAAAATGCATGTGTGTACACACACATATGTATGCAAATTTATATGAAACTGTATATGTGTGCACTGTAAACCCTAATTCATTAAAATAATTAATTGGTTTGAGTAGGACAAACTTAAATTAAACAAATTAGTTCAGTCAAATTAACTTTTATGAGTATTTAGCACTTTCTTTTTCTTTCAAGTTCACTGAACTGATATATTTTAAGTAAACTGAACTGTTTCATTGTTTTGAGTTTTATGAAATTATTTATTTTAATTTAGACGAACTTAAGTTTAACTGAAACAGCTGGGATGTCTATTTCCCAGCATGCTTTGGCGATGGCACTCGAAAGGGAGAGTAAATGCTAAAATTAAGTGTAATATAATGTTTTTTTGTGTGTAAGATTAATGTTATGTGTGAGATTTAGTAGTGATTCATGTTTTGTTATGCTAATTTAGAAGAATTTCTGTTAATGTTGGCTTTAGGATAGTTACCATCATGGTGACAAGTGGTGCATGCAGCTTGATTTGAGAGCAAAAACTCCATATATATTGCTGTGCTCATACAGCAAGTGTTTCTGTATAACATACTATTGCTAATATGTTAGCATTTACTGTGTTAGCAGATTAGCTTTTTAAAGCTAACTAAGTTTATACTAATAAAAGTATTTTTTGAGTTCTGCCAACTTATTTGGGTTTACAGTGTACTTCATAGATTTAAGTTATTTTAACTGAATGGAATTAGTACTATTAACTTTATTTACCCAAGTTATCTTAACAATAAGTTATTGAGTTACTTGAACACAAATCAAATATTTTTTTAAGCTTAAATTGTTTGAGTTAATAAACTTAAATGATTTAAGGCAATCGGTTTCCTCAAACGGTTTGAGTTGAACTAACTCATCAGGTTTTACAGTGTGTGTATGTATACTCACAAACTATATATATATATAGGCTACATACACACACACACTTATTGTACTTATAATATTTATACAGGCCTATATATAAATATAATATTATATATACACACATAGCCTACTATATAAACAAACTTTTATATTAGATGCGATTAATCGCGATTTGACAGCACTAATATATATATAATTTAATAATGAAAGAACAGTACAGTATAAAAAGTTAGCAATTTTTGCTATAGAGCAAAAACAAAGTGTTGTCTCACCAAAAATAGAACATGCTAATGCATAAAAACATTACAATTCTATGGAAATGTGTGCAGTTTTTTTGATTATGTGGGTCTGTACTGTAATCTGTCCTCTGCTTTTCTTCATCAGGACAGAGTATGGAAGCAGGTCGTCACTGTTGTGTTGGCAGTCAACAAGACAACATCCCTCAAACCCAACGTCTGACGTCAGTGTCGTGGGAGAACTAGTGGAGGTCAGCGGAGGAGATGACCTCTCTTTCCCAACCTCTCATGCTCACACGCTGAAGGAACGGTCTTGACAGTCAGGATAACCGGACTAAAATGACAGATGTGTACAGTAGACACCTGTCTTTCTTCATCGAGACGCTTGCATATCGGCGATCGGCACTGAGCGCTGACAGGTTTAACAGGGAGTCAGAGAGCAAAGAGAGCAAACCGCGCCGGCTGTGACATTTAGAAGAATACGTCCAACCGTCTCATTCACATTCCTAATGAATTAAGAGTCGGCTCTTGATTTATTAGGCAAAAAGTCATATTTGGCAAAAAAGTCAACTCTAGGTGTAGGTCAGGCAATTCAACGCGTGTTTGGCTTGGCTGTTTCGACGACTAGACGTGTTTTAAAAGGAATTTCACATTCGCTGAGCCCTTCCAATTCGGCAATTAAGACGTCGTGAAAAATCTCCCGGCCGCGTGTTGAAGGAGTATCGTATGGAAGAGTGAAGAGATGGCAGCACGAGTCTCTTTATCCGACCACACCACAGAAAGTGACAAATTGGCCTAGTTTTGTCTTTAATTAATCACAGCAGCCTGACAGCAACCTGAGCTCGACTGCATCATTAGTGCAGTGCTACCGGTGTGTGTGCTTGGGGAGTTTGTGGCAGAAGACGATTCTGTTCATTAACTCGTCCAGTTCAACAGATCAGAATAAACACACTCCAATATGACATCTTAAGGAGGGTTTTTTTCATTCAAGCAGATCAAGTAAAAGATCTAAACTATATTTAGCTAATTATTCACCTTATTTTGCCATATATGAAGCCATTTTCTGTCAAAGTGCGAGGCTTCTGATTCAAGTAAATAACTAAGAATAACAAAGTGCAGTAAAATGTAAAACTAACCAATGTGTTTAATTACGACAAAACATTTCAATGATATGATAAGATATAACGGTTTGCAATAGCGTAACAGTGCCCGTCCACTTTTTCAGCCGGGTTTGTTCCGGAAGTATTTTTTCCATTAATTTCTCCCATAGGGATTCCAAAGAAGTCTTCGTTAAGCCTTTGTTTTAATTTAAGCCATGAACCAAACCAACCAGCTATATGAAGTGAATCATAACACCACTTTGATTTAAAGCAAAAAAGTATTTGAAAATCTGACAAAAATACAAAAGGTACAAGGCTGTGTACTTAACGGCCTTAGTGAGGAAAAGAAATACAATCCCATGAAGCATTGCAAACAGCATAGTCAAATTAAAAACTATGGAAAACTACGCATTTAAAATGTTAATAATATCTAATAACAATATATTTTAAGTTTATTGCAAAATGCATTTAAATATATTTGAGAACATAGGGAGATTACGTCATTCACAGTGCTTTATGTGAGTGGGCGGGGCCAACAAGATCTTTTGTCACGTGTTCCTTGTTCTCTCTGATTGGTGGGATTTTCTGTACAGAATCAGGGGTAATGTAGTTTACTATGAATTCCACTGTTAAACGAATAACTTTAAAACTACGTTGAAATAATGCGGGCTAACGTCTTCAAGAGAAGCAAATACCAACGATTAACAACCCTCGTAGCTCACGGTAAGGTTGTCTTTAAAGGTTTTTAAGTTATCGTTAAAAAAATATTTTCCTATGGAGAAAATGAGTGAAGTTTTTACTTTCGGAACCAGACTGTTGTGCTCTTTATCATGAAGCACAACAAGCCCTTTTAACGTTCTTATGTTCAAAATAAGGTGGATAAAAACCAAGGTAATTGGGGCTTTTACAAACACCGGTTTCGCTATCATGTGTGGAAAGGCCTGCCCTGCTGCACTGTTTTTAATTGTTAAGCTAAACATGAGCTGTTGTTTCAGCGTGTCACGCATGGGTGCTGCATTTTCAAAACCTGTCTTCTTTTCATTTTGTCAGCGCTGTGGCTCTGTGGTTGGATGCTATTGTGTGACGTCTCACGTTTTTAAAATCATGAGCAGGTTCTGTGTGAACGGCCCCTTACGCCTGTCACTCAGAAGTCAAATAAAATGTTGTCTAATTGGACAAATCATCCAGGCGAATAAAGAAAAAGTCATTTCCGATGTTTGAGATCACAGTTTACCATTATATTGGTGCAAATGTTATTTTATGTGCAAAACAGCAGTGAACAGCAGATATGATGTATTTAAAAGTCAAGCCAACCAGAAACAACTTTCCGTTTTGGGGGCGTGTCAATTAAAAGGTGGAATGCAAATTGGTACTGATCAAGATCAATTTTAAAGGGATACTCCACTTTTTTTGGAAATAGGCTCATTTTACAACTCCCCCAGAGTTAAACTGTTGAGTTTTACCGTTTTCGAATCCATTCAGCCGATGTCCGGGTCTGACGGTACCACTTTTAGCATAGCTTAGCATAGATAATTGAAGTGGACAAGACCATTAGCATCTCTCTCAAAAAAATGACTAAAGAGTTTCAATATTTTTCCTATTTAAAACTTGACTCTTCTGTAGTTACATCGTGCACTAAGACCGACGGAAAATGTAAAGTTGCGATTTTCTAGGCTGATATGGCTAGGAACTATACTCTCATTCCTGCGTAATAATCAAGAAACTTCACTGCCGTACCATGAGTGCATCAGGCGTAATGATATTATCCAGCTCAAACACAAACTTATATGGTCACACAGGAAGTAACCTAGCTGGGGACTATTTTCAGGCACTGCGTTATATCATTGCGCCTGCTGCAGACATGGTACGGCATTGAAGTTTCTTGATTATTACGCAGGAATGAGAGAATAGTTCCTAGCCATATCAGCCTAGAAAATCGCAACTTTACATTTTCCGTCGGTCTTAGTGCACGATGTAATAATTACAGAAGAGTCAAGTTTTAAATAGGAAAAATATTGAAACTCTTTAGTCATTTTTTTGAGAGAGATGCTAATGGTCTTGTCCACTTCAATTATCTATGCTAAGCTATGCTAAAAGTGGTACCGTCAGACCCGGAGATCGGCTGAATGGATTCGAAAACGGTAAAACTCAACAGTTTAACTCTGGGGGAGTTGTAAAATGAGCCTATTTCCAAAAAAAGTGGAGTATCCCTTTAATCGTGAATGTTCACTGCATAAATATGTTTGTACACATATTGTGTAATAGTGACTACATTTCCCACAATTATCTGTGGCAGCACAATAATGATCAAATAAAGCGCCTAATCCACATAATTTACTCTACATTTTGGTGAATTAGCACTAAAAACGTCTTTGTTGGGAATACAAAGGGATGAAATTTCCCAACACTTCCAATTTATTCTGACCAAAATTACGAACAGCACGTCATAATTACGATTTCCAAATCATTTAGCAAAATTTTGAAAAATACGTGGATGTAAATCCATCTATTGTCCACAAACAGTTTCAAATCATTGTTTATGATTAATAAACCTTTATTTTCAAACAAAATGATATTGCTCGTTGTGCTGTAAGAATATCAGAATCAATCATTATTCTTGTAAAGCTCATCAGAATCTTAATATAGCAAATATCAATGCATAAATTTATCCCTCACAAAATTGTATTCCTCACCTATGCTCATTTTGTGTTCTTTCACCTCTACTTGTTATCCAGCACCCAACAAATGTCCTGGTTTAGTGCCAATTAAACATTCTTCTCTTCATGCTTCAGACCAGAGATCACAGGCATTCACAGAGACTTTTTCCACCCGATGCTCTTTCAGTTTCACCCGTCTGTTGCAAAACCGGCAGCGGAGGACCAATCACAACAATGAGACATGTCAGTGGACAAGAATAACAATGAAACGTGTCAGAGCTGATTAATAAAAGTACCGTCAGCACGCCGGTCCTCAACACCTACTTAAGGACGGCCGTAACTCACGTCCTATCAAAGGGAATGTGACTTCTTAAGAACATCATTGAGATTCTGGCCCGGTGTTGTTGAGAGGCTGGATGGTGGGACGTTGAGTGACGGTTTGAGGGACTGAAGGACAGATGGACAGGATCCCACACATCACAGCCGGGGCGTATGATTGACATCTCGTCATCCCATGAAAAGGAAAGTTCAGGGTTCATCCACGCCCACCTGGACAGACGTACTCAGAGAGGCATCATGAAGAATGAATAAAGAGACGCCGAATCCATCATCCATCCAGGAGATAAACCCCTCCAGACTCACGTGTTCAATAGCTTAGCTCACAATGTGTAATGATCAGTGTACACTGGAAAGAAGTCTCTTCTGCTCACCAAGGCTGCATTAAAAATACAGTTAAAACAGTAAAAATAGTGAAATATTATTACAATTTAAAATAGCTGTTCTCTGTGTGAATATATTGTAAAACTGTCATTTATTCCTGTAGTCAAAACTGCTTTTTTTAGCATCATTACTCCAGTCTTCAGTGTCATTCTAATAGAAGCATTTCTGATTATTATCAATGTGACAATAGTTGTGCGGCTTCATATTTTTGTGGAAACCGTGATGCAATACCATTTAAAAATTTGAGGTGCATGAGTAATATTTAAAAAAAAGAAAAGAATTAATACTTTATTCAGCAAGGACGCATTCAATTGATCAAAAGTGACAGTAAAGACATTTACAAATAACACAAAATATTTCTAATTTCAAATAAATGCTGATCTTTTGAACTTTCTATTTATCCAAGAATCCTGAAAAAAATGATCAGTTTCCACAAAAACATAAACCAGCAAAAACGTTGTTTTTTTTTAACATTGATAATAATAATAAGAACCATAAGTGTAAAATACGTCATCAAAATTTCAAGCTTCAAAAAGGACGCATAACCAAATATATTCCCAGTCTTCGGAAGTCATACGACAGCTTTGTGTGACAAACGAATTTTATGAACGAATCTGACCTTTTTAATATACCAGTTGATTCAATTCACAAAATGATTAAATCACTGCTCCGATTCTCACAGCAAAATGATAATTGCACAAAGCCACAGACCCCAGAACACCTGGAATATACAGTAGTATAGTCATGTGGATTAATTGTGTGACATTTGAATGATATTTCATGATCCTTTTTGGACATGCATTACAATTGCATGCAAAATCTTCAGAATTTCTCCTGTTGTAAAGAAAGTTATAAAAGTTTGGCCTTCAGTCTTTCCTGTGTGATCTTCATGCAACAGCTGGACAGTACCTACAACAGCTGGAGTGCTTGAGACATGTATACACACCACTTTTATACAATCATTATAGGAGTTTTGTAGGAAAAAGCACAGCCTGATCACAGATCTCCTCATGCATATTGTGTGCAAAGACATTTTTCAATGTGGCAATGCTCCGATCTGATTGGTTATCCGTCATGTTCACAAGTCTCCAAACTGCTACCATGATGGCTTACGAGGAGAAAATTGTTGCTAGCCCAATGCATTGCAAGCACACCCTCTCATTGTGCACGTTTAATGTGCATTTTTGCATTTTACTACGACAGTAACAAACCTTGAGTACTCAAAAGAGGCAATAAACTGCAAAGTGGCTATAGACAACAGGCATAAAGTCTGGCTAAACAAGACATTTAGTCCAAAAGTGTTGAAATCGCTGACAAAAAAAAAAAAAGTGAATTAATGGAGGTCTTTAAAATGCTCTACCTTTGACTCTGAGAAGACATAAAAAAAGATGGCGTGGGAAAATGGCTCCAAATAAGCAGCATTAAAATAGATGCAAGCACACAAATAGCTTCAGCACAGCTTGTGCTGACAGACCTGAAAATGAAAAAGAATGTTGCCATGTAAAATTTCCTACACGCTGTTAATATTTTATGAGCGCTCGTTTTGACACCAGGCTGTATATTCCTAATTTGTGTTGCTGGCTGGCAACACAAATGGGTTGTGAATAGAAAAGAAGAGGGGGAAAAGAGGTGAGGTGGGTTTACAGCAGAGGAGCGATGGGTAACGAGAGGAAAGAAGATAAGAGGCGACTGAAAGTGCTGGAAAATGGACTGCACAGGCACGACGGGGGAGGTTTCGTACTCGGTGTGCTACACAAAACATCTGAAATGGCCCATTTAACTGCTCCGTATTGTGGCGCTCTCGACGGCTTCATTTTCATACTCCATGATGGTGGAAGATGGATTGAGCACATGAATCTCAGCGAGATGAGCTCTTCATCAAGGTTACGTTAACCTCCAGCCTTTATCTCGCAGGAGATGAAGTTAGAGGCGAGTAAACAGGAGAAAGCCATCATCAGATGAGTTCAGTCAGAGCACCAGCAGATAATGGCACTTTCATTGTGGTTCTCCCAATGCAAACCAGAAGATTCCTGCAGATGTTCTCAGTCATTGCCAACTTTTAATGTCTAGAGCTGTTCTCTTCATAGTGTCAGCAGGCTCAGACATGACACACTGTAAAAAATAATCCTGTAAAAAAACGGTAAACTACTGGCAGCTGTGGTTGCCAGCATCATACCGTAAAAATATGGTGTGTTACCGTTTTTAAAATTAACAGCTAAATACCGTTTTGTCAGCTACAGCTATATGCTGTTAAATTCATCTCAGTCTCTCAGTCTCTTCATCCGATTGAAATCACAAAAACATCACTGGATGTTTAAAATGTAATATTTAAAAGTAATAGTTTACAAATAAATGAATAACAGGCAGAGCTGCAAAATGACCTCATGCAGAAACTAAAATGTCTTCTCACATGTACATGGGAAAATATGGTATTATACTGTTAAATAACAGTGTCATACTGTTGCTGGTCAAGACGAAATTTGAAGCGACCAAGTTCTCCCATAATGCATTGCAAAAAACAGTAACTTACAGTTATTACATGAAAACAGCATTTTGCTGCTAAATTTCCATGTAAATTTCCAGGAATTTTTTACAGTGCACATCTATGGATCGCCAGAAGGCGTCTGATGCATTTTGCATGGCAAAGATTCAATATCATTGACTAAAAATGGGAATTAAACGACATGCATTATATATTGTTAGCCTACCAACTCCATAAAGATCACACAAACCAATCAAACTGGGGCCTCAATTATAAAACTTATTTATGATCGGATTTGATCCTAAATTCAACATCGGGAATGGCATTTATAAATGCAAAAACTGAAAATACGTGTACACATTCTTTGCGCTGATATACCTCTGAATAAAACAAAACGACATTGATTATGAAGATGTATAGATAAATAGCCAATCAAAATACGCATTTACATCATTATATACACAAACGAGAACATTAAAACTGCTGTGTGATAATTATGTCAGCGTAATTAATTATTAATGATTTGCTGAAAATATTTTTTTTGGGGGGGGGGGGTAATTTCTGTTTATTCGTTTTCATTAAATTCTATTAAATTGAAGAACGAAAATAACAAACTAAATAAATGAAATCTTAATACAAATGAGTAGATCTTTAACTAAAATGAACTCTTTCTACGGCGGCGTAGAGCCTCTGCTTTCACCTTCATGCATTGTTTTTTTTTATCAACACTTGAATTTAAAAAAGCATTTTGAACAAAAAACTGAGAAAAGCGTGTGTTTGTCAAAGACTTCGTCCGGACGGGATTCAGAACGATGATCAGAACACAGATGGAGAAGATCGAGTCCATCAACACCTCAAAGCTTCAGTCGTTTCCTCTTCATGGGTTCAACATTTCATTCAGTAACGATAGACAGTTTTGATTTATATGCCGTTTCATGTTTGATGATCGCGTTATTTTACGTGTGCGCCAGCAATGCTTCTATCGCTTGTTTCTGCTTCTTCTTCTCCTGTGTTTTGATCAGGAGCTTCTCTACTCTTTCAGAAGATGCGTAATAGCGCCACCTACCGTATAACAGAGAAAACATGGAAAGCCGGAAATATCAGTCAATGGCGGGGAAAGAGTTAAAGTGAAAACAGAAAATATAACTGGTGCATAAGGAGGATTTATAAATCCCTTATAAGAACAATTCGGAAACTGTCACACGTTTACATTAAGGATCATTCGTCTACGCACGTCTTTACTGACACACACACATTCAGAAAACATTCACACATGGACCAAATGAACTGAACTGACAACAAACACACCCCTCCAAAAGATCAAGAGTTTGAACTTGGACGTAAATGGGAAGTTTTTGTTGATGCCCCAAAATCTGTCTTGCATTTACATTAGGCGAGTGAAATCACAGACGCATCAGTCATGAAGCGGGTTCTGTTGGAGCTGAATCTGGCGCTTAATGAAGCATGGCGGAGCAGAGGAGAGCAGCGTGTGTGTTAGTGCTCATCTCAGTCCACATGACTCATGACTGTATTCTGGGACACCAGTCAGAAAGAAAGAGTCACACAACTAAACTGACTCCAGAAGAAAAACTCAAGCACATCTTGTACATTAAAAACTGTTTTGAAGGAATCTCTCTGAACAGAAAGGACTAGGAGACATACACATTTCACAACTGCTGATCAAAGGCTGTAGTTTCATGATGTAACACGAAGACTGTCCACTCAAATGACAAGCACCGGTTTCATCTTCCACATCCCTGACAGCACAGAGGTTTGCATGAGGTCTTCAATAGTGCTGAGTTGTGACAACGCCATTTTCCAAAAACTCCTAGGATTTAACTGAGCATCTACTTTTCAAAGCACTTCACAGCAAGATCTGTGAGGATTTATGTCATCACATGCATGTAAGAAAGGTGAGATGGGATCATGGACCATAGAAGGTCGGCTTCCAGCATTAAGCAACATTAAATGTTGCAATTATGCATTGCATGCGGTTCTGCTTGAAACCGGTTCCTGCGTGTGCAGAAGGAACTTCATTCTTCCGGAGCCTGTGATGGCACTCGCGTCTGTACCGGGAAACGGGCCAAAACCGCCGCTCTCTGCTTCTCCCAAACATTTGTTTCCTTTCAGGGGGCACAAGCTCCACATGCTTCCTTAAAAAAACATTTCCGTGCCACGAGCACTGTGTCCAGGGGACTATTTTAAGATGCTAAAAGAGACACAAGAGACCAAACACTTTCACAATGAACTAGTGCACTAATTGGTGTAAGTGTCCGTAGATTTATTGTCAACAATATGTCAAAAAAGAAAAAAAAAATTCTCCATAAATATCCACTTATAATTTGAATCACTGTCTAAAAATGCAACAAAAAAAATGAGTGAAATGTGCATAAATGAGGCAATTATTGAGACTCGTTTTATGCAAGCTATGTGTCATGTCTATGGGAATGACAGAGGACTGGGGGAAGTGTTATTTTAAAGACACATTTTTCGCTGGACACAATGGAGAGACTGGCAGACATAACGACAGACTGCGCCTTATTACTGCCATATATTAGCATGTCTAATTATGAGCGATTTGCATAGCCAGACAATCCAGGAGAGAGAGAGAGAGAGAGAGAGATGGTGTTTTGTCTCTGATCTCTGTGGGGAAGCACACAGGAACAATCCTTTCTGTATCAGTCAGTTATACACACCACAGTTGTAGTTCAACCTTGCAACAAAGGATGGGTCACAATGCTTTACTAGTCTTTTAACAAACCATTTAGTCATTTAGTGAGGTCAACTAGATTATATACACTACTGTACAGACGTTTCGGGTTGGTAAGTTTTATTTATGTTTTTGAAAACTCTTCCGCTCACCGAGTCTGCATTCATTTGATCAAAAATACAGTAATATTATTGCAATTTAGAAGAACTGTTTTCTATGTGAATATTTGTTAAAATGTAATTTATTCCTGTGATCAAAGCTGTATTTTCAGCATCATTACTCCAGTCTTCAGTGTCACATGATCCTTCAGAAATCACTCTAATATGATGATTTGCTGCTCAAGAAACATTTATGATTATTATCAATGTTGAAAACTGTCATATATTTCTGGAAACCATGATACATTTTTTTCAGGATTCTTTGATGAATAGAAAGTTCAAAAGGGCAGCATTTATTTGAAATATAAATATTTGTAACATTATAAATGTCATTACTGTCACTTTATAAATATTCTAACTGACCCCGAGCTTTTGAACAGCAGTGCTGATTGTTTCATACATTTTTTGTTATATTTAGACAGTTTCCAGCACTGTAAATCTCTCTTGACTTCAAATCATTCATTGCACACCAATCAAAATCCAATAATAACTAATCAAAAAGGGGCCTCATTGTAAAAATCGTGAAACCTAAGAGACTCCATAGTCATTTTAATGGCTTAAAAACAAACTTTTAACATTTAAATGTCAAATTGCATGTCTTCGACTATGACAACAAACTTTCAACTTAATAAAGTGCTTTTAATGTCTTTCATGAAAAATGTTACATTACTGTTTGGGTTCTTAGAGATCCCAGAAATAAACATGAATGCAATGAATTTTCTCTAATTCTGCCAGCTGTTTATTTGCGCTCCAATGCTGTTGACGACAAATTGAAAGGCGTCGAGAATCATTTTGGAATTGTATTGTGACTCAATGAATCAAAATGAATCATGTGAATGCTGTTTAAATGCTGTTGTTTTAAACAACTATTAATAGAGAATCCTGGGGGGAAAACTACAGAATTATGAAGCAGCACGACTGTTTTCAACATTGATAATAATCAGAAATAAGCAGCAACTCATCATATTAGAGTGATTTCTGAAGAATCACTGAAGAAGACTGGAGTAATGATGCTGAAAATTCAGCTATGATCACAGGAATAAATGACATTTTACTATATATTCACATAGAAAACAGCTCCTTTTTTTAAATTCTATTTTTGGTTAAATAAATGCCGCCTCGGTGAGCAGAAGAAACGTCTTTAAGAACATTTTTTTAAATCTAACAAACCCCAAACTTTTGAACAGTTGCCACAAACACAGTTATACTTAACATGATTCTAAACTTGAATCCCACAAAAGGCAGTGCACACACACACTTTCAAGGGACCGATGCGTTAGATGCAGTGTTTCACCTAGTTAACTATTGATGCAAATGAAAAAGGAAATCTATGAGAGCTTGAAAGAGGTGTGGATGCAGAGAGGTGGTGAATGATGTATGAAGGAGCTGGATGAGGGTTCAGATCCATGCATCCTAAAAGCCCGGGGCAAAAGTGGGATAAATGTTGATTTTGTCCAAGGAACACCCGGCAACTGACAGTGGGACTAAACTGCAGCGAAAGGCAGCCATTAATCTCGGTCTAGTTTAAGTAGTGTATATTAATTTGTGTCATTTCCAGTACGTGCAGAGAGGCCTCAGTCTCTCAGTCTCTCTCTCTCTCTGTGTGTGTGTGTGTGATGGAGAGGGGGAAAGAAATGAGATTTCCAACCGCGCATTAAAGACACACGACTCCTCCAGGGTTGGTATGGCAACGGCGCTCGCGAGAAGCACTTCACGTTCACTTTAATGCGCATTACAAATTTTCAGATTTGATTATAGTCGTAACATATCAAGAAAGCTGGCAGTAACGGAGGGCCGAGCGTGTCTCCACCCACCAGCTTTGCGACGCGCTGTTGGGAAGCAGCGACACAAAGCAAACGGGCAGATAAAATCACCACAGCGTCTCTGTCTAATGCACCGCGCGAGCGCCATCTCGTCTAATGTGCTGCTAGCCGGTCATTCATATCTCAGTGAGCAGAGCCCGTCTGAGCAGAAGATACCATCTATTGACAAAAGAACCGATTCGGAGGCAGTTTACCAGGGTTTATTACGCCGCTGAACGCAAATCTGACATTTTCTAATGGGTTTGACTCTGCGGGCTGGCCAATAAATCATATATTAGGAACTGGAAATATTAGGCCTGCAACAAATTGTTGATAAAAATTGACAGTAGCCTAGAAGTAGACAATGGATTTGTTATTAAGACTGTTTGGAAATAAGTTTCTTCTGCTCACCAAGGCTGCATTTATTTGATTAAAAATAGAATAAAAAATAGTCAAAATTTGAAATATTACAATTTAAAAGTTGAATATATGTTCAAATGTAATTTATTCCCGTGATGAAAGCTAGCATCGTGTCACATGATCCTACAGAAATCATTCTAATATGATGATTTGCTGCTCAGGAAACATTTCTGATTATTATCAGTGTTGAAAACCGGGGATAAATATTCTTTGATTAATAGAAAGTTCAAAAGAGCAGCATTTATTTTAAACAAATATTAATGTTTTTTACTGTCACTTTTGATCAATTTAATGCGTCCTTGATGAATAAAAATAATTAATTTCTTCAAACAAATCTCACTGACCTCAAACTTTTGAAAGGTAGTGTATATGCATACAAAGAGGATTTTTTTTAAAAACGTTTGAAATGTAAGTTTCTGCCATTTTAACCCTCATGTGGTGTTCAAAACCCTATAACACCTGTGGTGTTCCCGGTCAAAAATGACCGGGCCATAAAAAAAACCTTATAAATCACTCATTATACCATATTTTCACCCAATCTTGGATTCAATCTTTTTGTCAACATGTTCTCTTTCAATTAGGACTGGTTTTATATTTTGATTTGCATCTGAATAATCATAGGCCTCATTTATTTGAGAGTAGGCATTTCATTTTTTGAGTAATTTTTTAAAAAAAATTGAATAATTTTGGAAATATTAAATAAAATCTGAAGAAAATTGGTACTGTTGATCACACTAGTCAACTTAACATTTTCACCAGGAATTTTGTTTTGATACTTTTGTTTTGTAAAAAATATGGCACATAGTCACACTTGTGGTGTTCCCGGTCAAAAATGACCGGCCTATAAAAAATAGCTTATAAGTCACTTATTATACCATATTTTCACCCAATCTTGGATTCAATCTTTTTGTCAACTTGTTCTCTTTCAATTAGGACTGGTTTTATATTTCTGTTTGCATCTGATTAATCGGGGGCCTCATTTGTCTGAGAGTAGGCATCTCATTTTTTGAGTAAAAAACAAATAATTTATGAGTAAATTTGGAAATATGAAAAAAAAAAATGAAAAAAATGGCTACTGTTGATCACACTAGTCTACTCTAATGTTTCACCAAGAATTTTGTTTTGAAACTTTTGTTTTGTAAAAAATATGGCTCATAGTCACACTTGTGGTGTTCCCGGTCAAAAATGACCGGCCTATAAAAAATAGCTTATAAGTCACTCATTATACCATATTTTCACCCAATCTTGGATTCAATCTTTTTGTCAACTTGTTCTCTTTCAATTAGGACTGGTTTTATATTTCTGTTTGCATCTGATTAATCGGGGGCCTCATTTGTCTGAGAGTAGGCATCTCATTTTTTGAGTAAAAAACAAATAATTTATGAGTAAATTTGGAAATATGAAAAAAAAAAAAAAAAAAAAATGGCTACTGTTGATCACACTAGTCTACTCTAATGTTTCACCAGGAATTTTGTTTTGAAACTTTTGTTTTGTAAAAAATATGGCTCATAGTCACACTTGTGGTGTTCCCGGTCAAAAATGACCGGCCTATAAAAAATAGCTTATAAGTCACTCATTATACCTTATTTTCACCCAATCTTGGATTCAATCTTTTTGTCAACTTGTTCTCTTTCAATTAGGACTGGTTTTATATTTCTGTTTGCATCTGATTAATCGTGGGCCTCATTTATCTGAGAGTAGGCATGGTCAAAAATGGTCACAATGGCCGACCATTGAAAGTGAATGGGAGAGACTGAAAATAACAGAACAATTTAGTTTTCAGGAGCATGTTCATTATTTTCATGTACACATATGAGCATGTGTGCTTGCAAACATCGAGCCCTTGGACCTGTGCATGTATCGATACATTTATACACACGCTATCCAGACACACACACGTTAAAACACACAAACTTTTTTAAATATTACACACATTCTTTTCCACAGAGAGAAATTTGATCCTACCCTAACCTGCATCTAATATACATTTATCCATCTGACATTACCACACACACACACACACAGGCCGTGATCAGATTTTTGACTCAGAAACTAGTGAGGAGGAGGAAATTCAGGATGCATCTTGCAGTGAAGATGTTTCTGAAGAGGAAGGCACCACTGAATCGGCTACGGAGCTTGAAACAACTGATGAGGAGCAGTCTTCCAGTGATGAGGGCCCAGCTGAGGTTACCGTTTCATTCTGGTCAAAAGATGGAACTTTGTCCTGGCCTTCATCCCCACCTATGAGGCAAGGCAGGTTTTCTTCTGAAGGCCTTCCTCTTCAGAAACATCTTCACTGCAAGATGCATCCTGCATTTCCTCCTCCTCACTAGTTTCTGAGTAAAAAATCTGATGAATAACATCATGTGCAGAGCTGTTTTGCCATTGTGCTGCCACAAATGAATGACAAGCAAGGTGCTGTGAGGCATTTTATATATGCCTGTGCTATCACATGATGTATATTTGTAAATATTGTCTAGTTCTGTGTGAGAACCTCACAGTTCCAAAACAAAATGTCATAATATTTTGTCTGGAAGCTGTGATGAAACAAGACCATGAAAGAAAGATTCTTTTGAAGCCGGGTCACTGCAGTCACGGCCAGTTTGTGTGTGTGTGTGTGTGTGTGTGCGTGTGTGTGCGTGTGTGTGTGTGTGTGTGTGTGTGTGGTAATGTCAGATGGATAAATGTATATTAGATGCAGGTTAGGGTAGAATCAAATTTCTCTCTGTGGAAAAGAATGTGTGTAATACTCAAAAAAGTTTGTGTGTTTTAACGTGTGTGTCTGGGTAGCGTGTGTATAAATGTATCGATACATGCACAGGTCCAAAGGCTCGATGTTTGCAAGCACACATGCTCATATGTGTACATGAAAATAATGAACATGCTCCTGAAAACTAAATTGTTCTGTTATTTTCAGTCTCTCCCATTCACTTTCAATGGTCGGCCATTGTGACCATTTTTGACCATGCCTACTCTCAGATAAATGAGGCCCACGATTAATCAGATGCAAACAGAAATATAAAACCAGTCCTAATTGAAAGAGAACAAGTTGACAAAAAGATTGAATCCAAGATTGGGTGAAAATATGGTATTATAAGTGATTTATAAGCTATTTTTTATAGGCCGGTCATTTTTGACCGGGAACATCTCAAGTGTGACTATGTGCCATATTTTTTACAAAACAAAAGTTTCAAAACAAAATTCCCGGTGAAACATTAGAGTAGACTAGTGTGATTAACAGTAGCCATTTTTTTCATATTTTTTTTCATATTTCCAAATTTACTCATAAATTATTTGTTTTTTACTAAAAAAATTAGATGCTCACTCTCAGATAAATGAGGCCCACGATTAATCAGATGCAAACAGAAATATAAAACCAGTCCTAATTGAAAGAGAACAAGTTGACAAAAAGATTGAATCCAAGATTGGGTGAAAATATGGTATAATGAGTGATTTATAAGCTATTTTTTATAGGCCGGTCATTTTTGACCGGGAACACCACAAGTGTGACTATGTGCCATATTTTTTACAAAACAAAAGTTTCAAAACAAAATTCCTGGTGAAACATTAGAGTAGACTAGTGTGATCAACAGTAGCCATTTTTTTCATTTTTTTTTTTCATATTTCCAAATTTACTCATAAATTATTTGTTGTTTACTCAAAAAATGAGATGCCTACTTTCAGATAAATGAGGCCCCCGATTAATCAGATGCAAACAGAAATATAAAACCAGTCCTAATTGAAAGAGAACAAGTTCACAAAAAGATTGAATCCAAGATTGGGTGAAAATATGGTATAATGAGTGACTTATAAGCTATTTTCTATAGGCCGGTCATTTTTGACCGGGAACACCACAAGTGTAACAATGTAACAAAACTCCCACAAAAAAATAAGAAAATTTTCAAAAAAACCCTGAGATTTAGTTAAACCGTTTGGGAACAAAGTCACTAAGTTTCAGTCCAAAGCGATAACATTAACTAGTATTTTCGGGAAAAAGAAAATCTTCTCCGGGTCAAATTGACCCGAACACCACATGAGGGTTAAGAATGAGAATAGTAGCCTACGGAATATAATGTTTTAATGATTTAATAGTTCAGCTAACGACTCGTTCAGCTATTTTAAACATATACTTCCAAATATGGAACCAAAAGTGATTAAAAAAGCAATTTTTTAAATATTCTACCTAAAAATATTCTCTTAACCGCCAAGCCAAGGACTTATAAAATAATATATCAAATATATTTAAAATTATGCAATTGTGTAATCAATTGTAATGCTAGAACTTTTTATTCACCATGCTTTTTTATTTCATCATTAGATCAACTTCACAACTTGAGAATGTTAAAAGAAGGAAATTAATATTAAATGAAGAATGAATATTGCCAAGTCCAAGTATGTCTCAGGCACACAGACACACACACACACACTCAACATCATCTTCAACAAGCAGCTCAATCACAGCAGCCCAAACTCGCCGTCGTGCTTAATTACCAAATAGCATCACAGTTAAATTCAAGCTATTAAGCCTCTTAATATGATTAACACATCTCAATTAGGCCACTGACAATTTGCATAATTCATAAGGTAATGTGATTGTGCTCCAGTGTATACTGAGAGAAAACGATGACAGATCTCTCCGTGGCTGCTGTTGCATGCTCGCCTAATCTCATTTCTGCAAAAGCCTGGCGGAGTCGTTCCAAAAACGCCACGCCGGCCGCGCTGCCAGTCAGTGTGTGTGTGTGTGTGTGTGTGCGCGCCTCTATTATGTGCTGGATTAGGCTTTAGCGTTTCCGCTTGAAGGATGATGAGCCGCTCTAACAGATGTGATTCTCATATCCTGCTTGTTCGCGCTCCGCAGAGATGCTGCATCAGCATGTGTAAAACGTAAAAAAATAAAAAAACACAGAATGAAAGACAAAGCAGCACATATTAGCACTGAGGCCAGCCGTGTGTCCGAGAACATTGACAAAGCCAGTGATTTCAGGCAGATCTGTTCGTCTTCAGGATTCAAACAGCGGAGGTTTATCAGGAAGCACGGATCTGTAGAAATGCCTAGAAATCGAAGTAATAAAATGCAACTAACCGTTGTGCGTCCAAAATAAACTTTCAAAAGGAAGCAGAAAAGAGTCCCGTGACTTTTCTCGTTGACATCCAAGCATGTGCATCCACTCAAACTAAACTGACTGCATTACTGCCTACTATTCTATAAATAAATACATGGTAGAAAGTGAAAAAGTGGGCATTTATTATTTTAAAATGGCAGTTTTCTGCACTTCATGTTGCATGTAAATGGCATCTAGTCTTCATCTTGGAAATAAATCCATTTGTTTTGCATTTGCAAAAATCATGGATGAACTCATATTAAATATTAAAAGATTTTAGGACGCAGTGTTGCACATCCTGCGCTGAATACTGCACAATTTGGCAGGTCATATTCTATGCAAGCAGAAAATTGGGTTACACTTTATTTTACACGTTACATTTGGTTACTGTAGTAATAACTATAAATGATGCATAATTACATGCAACTAACACTAAACCAAATCCTTCAATAGTAGGCTACATATTGTTAAGTATTATTTACACAGTACTAATGCATAATTACACTGTGACACCTTAAAATAAACCAAAAATTGTTATAGTATACCACAGCAATAGTGCAAAGGTAGTATGCTGCTATTCTGAGTATAGCCTTGGTATTAGATATCTTAAGAAAAACGACACAAAATTCCACCAAAATGAGGTTTTTATACCCTCTTGAATCTATTTTGTGACATCAAGCATGTCATTGTTAACGGCGCGACACACTCTTAAAACGTGTTAAATGAGCGCCTGTCTGCTGGTTTGAAACCGAGCTGCCGTAGATGATTTACTCCGTCTGTAATGAGCTATAGAAGTGTATACTGTGTGCACTGGTGTGTTCAGCCTAAGGAGCCGTAAGGAGTCGAGCTTCCCACAGGACAGAGAGAACGGCGTGCTGAGCGCTCGCAGTAATCATATCTCTGGCTCGTTTCAACACTGTCAAATATTCCTGCCCTGCCCTCTGCTCACCTCATTCTCACCCATCAAAAAATAACATTACATCACCCCAACCCCCAGGCGCTAAACCTTACACCGTTTAAACACATGCCACAAGAAAACTAGCCTTTTGTTGAGGTTCGCAGAGAGAGCAGACTCTGCGAGTTCAGATCTGTGAGATTTGACAGATGTTTAGAAGATTGAGATTTACAGTCGTCATCATGTGCTTGCAGATGGTTGTAATAAAACAACATCATTACAGTGTTGAAACCAATAACTAAATTAGCTATTCGGTTTCTTTTCTATTTCTGTTTTTACAAAGCATTTTACTGATTTAAAACATGTAGAAAAACATATTAGCTCAAATATAATTCATCAACAAATATTAGCTATTGAGAAAGGAATGTGTCACTGTCACACGCACTGTAAACAAATTTTATGATCAATAAGTTATAACCATGTGTTTTCCACTTTTTTTTTTACAAGTTATATGAGATTTAACTCATTTTTTAAAGTCAGCTTAATGTAATGTAAGTTGAAATGACTTAATTTAAGGCAGCAAAAATGTAAAATATCAGTTTGAGACTCTAAAAAAAGAATCACTCATAAGACATAATCTAAATGACCTATTCCAATTTTTTGTGACTTGTTTACGTGAAATGTGAAAAGCGTTTCATAAAAAAGCAAAGCAGAAAACTGTGTTCACTAAGAAGAGAAAACCCTATTCAGAACAGAATAAACAAATAACGTAAAAACAACAACAACAAACAAGCCAGTGAGTGCATAAACAGCTTCCATTAGGGCTTCATTTGGCGCTTTCAGAAGTTCACGACTATTCGTACGCAACGTAAAATCCCTGACAGCCGCTCAAACCCTCGCACTCCTCACCGGCAGAGCGCCGCTATACTGTGTCTTTGTCAAAGCTGAAGGTTCAAGGTTGTGTCACTGAACAAACTCTGACATTCAGCAATTAGATGCCTTGACAACGTTCTGAAGTTCCAAGAGATCCAAGATTTCCGCTTCCACACAGTCGAGTCTCCGTGTGTCAGAGACGCTGAGATGAAACCAAAGAGGGGAAGAAAAGAGATATATTTGCACTGCTCCTTTCAAGTGCTGGCTGGGTTATGTCGTTGTGTGGAATAATGAAATGAAAGTTTGCGTGGTGGTGTCGAGTCTGTGTGAGCCAACGGATCTGGCTGGAATTGTTTGAGAGTGTATTTTTGGAAAGCCATTTGGTGCCAGAGCCTTTCCAACATGATTCTGCTGCACGCCTCAAAGATCACAGACGCTCGGACAAGACACTGCCATCGTTTCATCAGCGTGTAAACAAGCCCACTGCTCCATTTCTATTTATAAAACATTTCTATGTTTTAAAGCTCATCACAAATTAAAAAAAGTGCAAGCATGTGGTGCATTAAAAAACTGTCATTCTATGCCAGCAAAGCAATAGTTTAATAGTTAAAGTAAGTGTTTTTTGTACTATTTTACCTGTATGATCGGAAAACAACATAGCTTGCATTACAGCGATTTTACCATGGTAAATGTGTACCAACCAAGTACCTAAAACCACCTTAAATCAATGCAAAAACAATAATATTACAAAAAACACCAATACTCAATACATTTTTTAATGTATTCATATTATTAATCTGAATATTAATATTAATCTGATCATCTACACTAATATAAAATGGGCAGTGTGTGTTCATCAATATACACACCATGCAAAGATGACAGTGTGTAAACATACACAAAGCCTCTAAATCCACCGATATGCGTGCACAAACATTTTTGCACGCACACATGAGTCTTTGCAAAGACACATTCCTCAGACAAGAAAGAAAATATGAGTGGAATGAAAGCAATTGAAGAGCGCCACGAAAATACGGCAGCGTCTCAGACGTGTGGACTAAAATAAAGTCTGCAATCTGCATGCTGAAGAACGCTTGGTCTTTAGATTTCCCCTTATATCCCAGTAAAAACACAGGTCAAAAGGTCGGGTGGTGACCCAGGGCCGGTCCTCCCCGCAGGTGTCGATTGGCACACTGGGAGGAACTGTAAAAACACACACTATCTGCTGACAGGACTCTACGTGATCTTGAGCTTTAAAAAACTATGATAACTACTGTAAACTTTAGCAAACACAATCAGATCTTTAGTCCCTCTCAATTGTGACATTATGTTTACAAATTAAAATGTTACAAATGCATTTCGAGATCTAAATTGCATTTCTTAAAAAAAGTTACGTATATTCAACACAGTACACTTTTAAATTAAAACAGTGATGTGGAGAAAGTAGACATGTCTTTTAATCGAAATCTATAATCTAACTTTTATAACTAGCTTGATAAAACAAACAAACATGCATTTTAAGCACCAGATTATGCAAATGTCACTGAAATATGCTGTTGGCTAAAGCACTGAGAGCATACAGTACACAAATCGGTTCTTTAAGATAAATAAATGATCAAATGCAAAATAAAGTAAAGGTGATCCTTTTTATGAGTAACTGAGCTGACATTACACTGTAAAAAATGATCGTGATTTTAATGGTAAAAATGCTACAGTGCAAAACTGTTAATTGGTTAACAGAAAGTTTCCTTACTATATACGGTAAATAACTGTGATAGATCTAACGGTACATTTAATGTAATTTTTTACTGTTTACAGTTTTTGAAAGTGTAAAAAAAACAACTCATTGTATAATTGACATTCCCACACTTCCCTGCGTGACACTTCACATTTGATTTATTTTTGTTGAAATAACAGTTTCTTCTTAGTTTTTTTTAGTTCTTTTCTATATCAGTTATGTACATTAGGGTTTTATGTTACATTTAATGTTGTTAAATTAATGTTTATTGCATTTTTAAAATTTCATGCGTTACCATGATGGTGTTTAATGTTTGTGCGAATAACACTGTGCAGCTTCTTTATATATGTATTAACTTTCTTGTGGTAGAGCTTTGATTGATCATGTGACTCTGATTGTCAGTGTATTACAATTGTACAAAACAAAAACAGATATTAATACTTCAATAGGTTGGTAAATTAACATTGTATCAGATAATGAAATACGGGTTATTACTGTAAATTTTAAGTTAAGTCTGTAAAACCAATAACGTTGATACCGTATTTTTGACGGTAAAGTTCTGGTAACCACAGCTGCCAGTTTTTTTCCGTAAAAACAACGGGATTTTTTTTACAGTGTACTACTAGTCATGCTTCAACTACATTTATTATAATCACTCTATCATAATAGGATATGGTGGAATCAAGAGTATGCAATTACTAATAAGTTTGAAAAGAAACAATCTTTTACTTTTTTTGTTAATCGCTAAAATAATATTATGCCAAAAAACTACAAAAAGACATTTCAATTTTACAAATCATTAGCAAATGTGCTCAAACGCAAAATTTAAGGCAACTATATTTAATTGTAATTTTGGTAAAATAAGTTTGACCCAGTTTTCAATAATAACTCTAAAAAAACTATATCAAGTTGCACTAGCTATTGTGCTAAACACACACTGATTCAAACATCATTCCCGCGTAGTTTTGCCACTGATGTCAAACATAATAAACAATTCTCAAGAGTTATTTTGATTCCTTTATGATTTCAAAACAAATAACCAGCGTACACCGCAATTCAGCATCTTCTGTTAAAACACTGAGTGACCAAAAAACAAACTCAAATTGATGGTATACTTTTAAAATCCAAAACATTTTTAGACCTGAGCAATGATCTGAAAAGATTTTAAAAAAGGGCTCATAGAGGCAGCAGGAGTGGGAGGAAAACTTTCTTACGCTCTCGAGCGAAGCTCAGATCTAAACACTCGAGTCAAGCTCAGGCTCCACGGTTTGGCCTTTCATATTTTCGCAGGAAAAGGGCAAAGAGGAGCAGTGCAGTCTGGGATACGTCCACATCGTCCGAACTCTGCGTGAACTCGAAAAAGAAAAACAAACGGCGGGGAGTAAACCTCCACGCATAACTGTGTCAGTCTCCTCTCGGACGCTCGGCAGAAACACCCCCGACGAGAGCCACCCACGGCTCACAGCTGGAACACAGCAGTCCCAGAGATAATGCCAGAGAAATCGGCTTTATCCTTCATCTACTCCTTTTTATTACATGCACTAATGACTGTGAAACACGCCGGAACCGTTTCCACATCAAACCGCAGAGCGATAGCGTCTCAATATCTCTCCAGCACAAACCCTTCGCAGAGATCCTCCACTGTTACTTCTTCCACCACTGTTTTCATCGTGACCGACGCCAGCAAATGAAACACGCTTTCCCTCCAAAAATGCACAAACACGACGTTCATTCATCGCTTCAGCCAAACGCAACTAAATAAACATTTCAGCGAAACAACTTATGGCGGTTTGAAATTTAATCCTGCACTTTCCTAACCAAAACATAGCTGGATTTTTGCACACACACACACACACACACACACAAAAAGTAAAGATGATTTAGCAGCGAGAGGTCAAAGAGGCTGAACGTTTTTCTTCATTTCCTCACTACGATCGCCACAAAACCACATTTACCCACTGAGATCCTCACTCTGAAACATCCACATCCAATGCACAATGTAGAAAAACACTTTTTCCTTCCAGCTGTTGTTGAGAGTATTTACACAACTAACATGTGCAAACCCTTCAAATACAAAACGTTTCTTTCACAGTGTTGACCAGACGCTGAAATACCAATGCATTTCATCCAACTGATGTCCAGTCGTTTCAGAGAATATGATGTGCTGGAAGGTTACACCACTTGCCTGTTTTTTCCTTGATCTCACACAGGACGTTGAAGAGCGCCGGCTTCATTCGGTGGCAGTTGAGCGCATGTTTTCTGAAACACAACACAAGGCCGCGGTGAAGCGTCTGAACGGCACAATATTTCACTCTGCTGTAAAGTCTTATTTATCTGCCTGTTGCCTGAACGTCAAGTGATCATGGTGGAATCAAAAGCACATATTGACCATTAGCTCATTGCAGTCTCTGTTTATCATATTTATGCTTATGCATTACATTAACAAAATTCCATAGTATTATTTCAGTAGTTAATAATTCATAGTTTTGTATCTTTGTATGTACTGTAACAACTCTGAAATACTATAAGGATATAATTATTGAACAGCATGTTTTTATTAAACACATCCATATGCAAAAACATTATGATAGATTCAAGTATTCATTTAGCAATGGTAATGGTTGTGGGGCGATTATATTTTTAGGTTACACTTTAATTTCTTAACTACATTAGTTTCCATGAACTAACAATGAACAATAGCATTTATTAATATAAGTTCATGCAAATATTTACTAATAGACATTATTAAAATCAAAAGTTGCATCTGTTAACATTAGTTAATAGACTTGAGATTGCATTATTATAAAATAACGTTCACAAAGATTAACAGATACTGCAACAAATGTATTGCTCATTGTTAGATAATATTATTTAATGCATTAACTAATGGAACCGTATTGTAATGCCCATTTTTAACAATTGTAGTTCTAAAATATACAAAAAGAAAAAAATGCTAAAAACTATTTGATGAATTAAGAATCTCCGTTTGGAACAATATTCATCCTAAAGGGACGCGGTGAGACTCGGTGCTGTCTGTCAAATTTTATCTTGGCATCTCTTTCATTTCTATTGACAAAAAATGAGCTCTGCGTGTCAGAAAAAGGATGTCTGTCACTACACAGCACATGTGTTTGGACACACTGACAACAGCAATCGTCTTATCAGTCCGTTTCTGGATGCCTGCTTGTCAATAACTCCTGATACGCATGTAAACATTTGCTAATTGCCAATTATTATAAAGATGTCAAACATATTACCTATATTCCCTTACTATAGTAACCAAAATATCACAGTTATTGTTACTACAATAGAATTGCTTTTGTTTTTACACTTGATTAGTGAAAGAAACTTAGATGCCAACTGACATCAAAACACAAAATAGACCATTTCATATTCATTAATTACGAGTTGTTGCAACAGTAACTAGCATTGTATGGTTGTTATCATAATTTGACAGTATAGGTATGCTTACAATTAAATTAGGTTAATTAAATATTTTTTGGAAGTTTATCTTTAAAAGTGATGGTGAAGTAATATATATATATATATATATATAATGTCTGTACTGTATATAATTGATATGTTATTAAACAAAATGTAAATGTAACATGTATATAATGTTTTATATAACTAATATACTGTATGTGTATATATATATATATATATATATATATATATATATATATATGTGTGTGTGTGTGTGTGTGTGTGTGTGTGTGTGTAAATGTTTTATTGTTATACACATATCATTTTTCATTTATATATTTAAATTAACAATATATTATTTATAAAAATGTATAGTGCATACATTTTTTTTTTCTGTCACGGGTATGCCTTTGGAATTATTTAATTAATTAAGTGAATATTTCTTAAGTGTATTTTATTTTATACTCTAATCAAGTGTCACAGGCGTCTTAAAGTTGAAAGTGAATATGAATATTCCAGATCTTTGTGTGTGATGAGTGACAGCTCACCTGGCCTGCGCCTCGTCCAGACTCTGGTCAGTGATGGTCATGATCTGTTGTAAAATGTCTCCAATGTCCTGCTTTCTCCCGTCTCCGTCGTTCGCTCCGGTGTTGTCCTGGATGTGCTGAGACAGGCCGGGGTGTCCACTCATCCCAACGGCCGTATGAGCGTGCATCAGGCGCGGCTGCTCGTCCATGTCGGCCCGCTCCGGTCCTCCGGTTCTCCGGTCGCTCTCCGGTTGCTCTCCGGTCGCTCTCCGGTTGCTCTCCGGTCGGAGACTCCTCTAATACTCTCTTGCACTCCTCCTGAGCTCAGTCACTCACAGCCCGAGCCACTACCAGCCTTTTAACCACTAAACTCACCAGTGTGTGTGTGTGTGTGTGTGTGTGTGTGTTATTAACCAGGTCCCGCGTGAAGAACGCAGCGCTTCATACACTCGCGCGTTATTTCACTGTTTCATCCCGCTGCTTTTGTTACATTGTAGCACTCTCGGCGCTCAGAGACTCTGCGATGCTTTAGGCCCCGCCCATGCATCTTGATTGGACGCAGGGACCGTGTAACCCCGTCCCCGTATGTCTCTCAGTGCACGTCAATCATTGGGCAGAGGAGATGAGACGCGGGAACGCGCTTCGTGCCCTCCTGAGAGGCAGATATTCATGTTAGTCCGCTGCACACATGTCTGGCCTTTTCTGTGATAACAAATGTTTGGGGGTGTGACCAGTATGCAAATATAAATGCTGGCTATTAAAATAATTAAATTCATGTTTAATAATAGAATTTAATAATTCAAACATACTGTATAATATCTTAACATATTAATGTAGCTATATTAGCTATAATTATTGTTTGTAATATTTTTGAGTAATAAGTATGCTCTATTAGTATGTCCATATATATATATAATGTAAAATGTATGTATATATATTATATATATACATATAATTTATATAAAATATTACTTACATTATTATATTTATATAGTATTGAATTATAACAAATAAATAAAACATTTTAAAATACTTAATATTTTTTATATTTTTAATATTTTTTTACATAAAATAAGATTTTTATGCTTGGTTTATGCTTATTACACAAAGCATATTATAATAATTGTGATAATATATTGTAATATAAATTAATATGTTAATAGAATATTATTTTTATATTTTGATTACTAAATCAAATTACATTATATTATTATATTTATAATGAAACATGATGTTATATAATTATATGCATTATTTATAACAATATATTATTATACGTAAAATATTATTATAATTCAACTAAATTAATATTTATTTTTATATTTATAGAATCTAAATGTCATGTATTTTATTTGTCATTCATTAATTTATTCATTCATTCATGCATTCATTCATTTATTCATTCATGTATTCATTTATTAATTAATTTATTAATTTATTAATTTATTCATTTATTCACTCATTCATGTATTCATTTATTCATTCATTCATTCATTCGTTCATTTATTCATTCATTCATTCATTCATTCATTCATTCATTTATTCATTCATTCATTCATTCATTCATTCATTTATTCATTCATTCATTCATTCATTCATTCATTCATTCATTCATTCATGTATTTATTTATTCATTTATTTATTCGTTCATTTATTCATTCATTTATTAATTAATTCATTTATTCATTTATTCATTTATTCATTTATTCACTCATTCACTTATTCACTTATTCACTTATTAATTCATTCATTCATTAATTTATTAATTTATTAATTTATTCATCTATTCATTCATTCACTCATTAATTTATTCATTCAGTCATGTTAGGAACACATTAGACATTTATAAGTGATGGCCATTCAGGATGTGGATACACTGATGTGTCGAACATGAGCTAAATCACTGAGTCTGACATTCAGGTCTGTCTCTCACTTTCCCCTTTGACCAGTGATAGACCTCCATTTTCTCTGAGACTCATCTCATTTTCCAGCCCGCTGCCAAGGAATAGATATATTTCACTCCCAATCAAAACAATCGACCTTGTCCTTCATTCATTTCAGTTATTGCCCGGTTAATGTGCTTAATTCAGGATTAACGATCGAATGATTCTATCCTTCACTTCAGTCGAGGAAATCCCAGTGAATAATGTTGGATGCTTACATTTTTCATACTGATCTCCTCTTTTAATTAAACAGTAGCAAAGTGTTTGTGAAATCCACTTAAATGATTTTATGCATTTTATTTGAACGTCTTGTTTGAGCATATAGTGTATGGATCTGTTTTAACGCTGTGTTTTGTCAGGTATGTTCCAGCAGCACGCTTGACTGTGTTCAGTTGAGTTTTTCTAATGTAAGCCGGTGACCCATGGTGCGCAGCCAAGCAGCAGGACCTCAGTGTGTGTGTGTGTGTGTGTGTGTGTGTGTGTGTGTGACCAAGCTGAAAAGAGCCTTCCAGGTCTGAAGCATCCACTCTACTGCTCCTGCCACAGGGAAAGAGGGGGCGGTTACACACACACACACACACACACACACACACACACACTGGATCCAGTGTGTATGATTGAGAAAGGCCTGCTTAACTCAGTCGGGATTTGGGAACATCCAGTAATCTCAGAGCAGAAATAAATGTAAGACACTTCAGGCCAGTTTCCCTGTTCCAAACTGTGGCCGAGCACCAATAGCAAACCACAACCGTCCAATCACGTCCTCACGGACACAATCAAGCCCCGCCCACATTTGTTCTTGTTCCAGAAGCGTTTAAGGAGAACTTCTGTTTCAGACTGACTTTAAACTGCTGGTTGCAATATTGGACCTTGTTTTTTGACTTTGGAAAACTTTTAGTGTTCAGAATCATCACAAAATCCTGGATGTTTATTGTAAGTTAAAGACATTTTAGCAAATGGAATCATGTAAAATGATATGCATGAGTGATTCTTAGCTGGTGGGTCACGACTCCAAAATGTAGATATAACGGTAAAGAAGGTTCTTTAGATTTTTTAAATGTTCATCACACAAAGAAAGAAAAACTGGTTCTTTTAAGAACTGTTCACTGAAAGGGTCTTTGGGGAATAGCAAAATAAATTGGAAGAAGAAAAATAGTACAGTAATATATTTTTAAAGAAGTATCTTCACTTATTTACATCAAGTCTTTACTTGATCAAATATGCAGTGCAAACAGTAATTTTTTGAAATATTATTGCAATTTAAAGTAAGAAAAATAGTTTGCATCCAATTTTGGTGCACACCAAACCAGTTTGAAACCACTGAACTTTTAATTTTTGTAAAATCACCTCTCAGAATATCAATATAAAAGATTGTGCCGGCCATATTTCCTCTCAGTGTTTATGATGAGGCACAATATTGCCACCCTAATGTGATTCTATGTCATACATTCACAGCTATTAAAAGCAACAGAGTCCATTTCAGATCACGATGTCAAATACAACACCATAGTGGGGGAGACGCTATCCTCGTCCATATGGAAAACCACTGGATCATCTGTCTAATCATCTGGACCATCTTAAAAGAGCTCCCAACAGTTTTCTGCACTAATTCTGGATGAAACGTGTTCGAATGAGCTGAAAGTATTGTCAAATGTTAATATATAAAAACAAACACGCACCATGTGGAAAGTGTGTGGAAATTTGTGAACGATATCTGTAAATCTCTCAATTCTGCGGGCACATATATAATGCAATAAATAAAAGATCCTAATTTACAGTCTTAATACCATAAAAAGAACAACCAGGAACGGCTATTGACATACGACTTAAGACAGCATGGAGGATTTTCAGCTGCATATCAATACAGACATGAATTAATGCCAAATCATATATCACATTTCTCATCAATGAAAGAGCTTTACAGTAATCACTTAAAACCTCACTCTACACACACCGCAATCACACTATCTGTGCTGTTCACACAAACATACATACCCCCATTACGCTTGTGTGTGTGTGTGTGTACCTACTTAACTATATTTTTGGGGGCAAATTTGCACCCAGAAGTGACCAAAACCTGACAAAATCTCCAAAACCTCCTTTTAGGGATGTCCTCATTTTTAAACCTGGTATAGAAAATAAATTAATTAAAGGTTTTTTAAAAATGTAAAAATGAAGAAAGTACACTTAGTGGTAGCATAGCGGTGTTTGCCTGACATTTTGTGTTAATTTGTATTTTATAACTATATCATTATTATTATTATTGATGTTTGATTTTCCTAAGATAATAAAAAAACTGTCAAACTGTTTTGAAGACAAAAAGCAGAAAACTTTGACTAAGTTGATATCATTTTACATATTTTTAAAATACAACTAAATTCAGAAAAATTCATGTTAATTTTTTGACCAGACAAAACCCACACAGAATAATTCAACAGAGAAATCAGAATGACAGTCATGAAGTGCATTCAAAATTGAGAATTCTTATTTTTATGGAATATTGCAGTGTTTATTTTAATGATTTATCGTTGTGCACATTATTATTGTTTTAAATTCATGTTCCTCGTAACCTTGAATCCGAATAACTTCCTCTTGCAGCATCTCTTCTCTTCTCTGATGATGTGGGCGCTCTTCATTTGTTCTTGTTCCAGAAGCGTTTCACTCGGATATACGGCCTAATAGGGGAGAAAAGACGAGCACAACTTCTGTATCGTGTCGACTTTGACACATTTTAACATTAGATCTATTCCACATGGGCCTCTAAATTTCAAATACATTCCAAAACCTTATTAAACTCTATAAGATAAGGAATTTGATTTGTTGAAGGTGAAGTGATACGTGTGTGTACTTTCTTCAACACTAGTGGCACCAACTGGAATGTCTTTTCAAACAGGTCTGTGATCGATCGGATAAACCGATTGTCTGGTTGAGTCAGAATCGCTATCTAAGGAGTCAAACATCTTACAAACATGAACTGCTTTTAGTCTAGACATCTCTACATAGAAACGAACACCGTAGGTATAAGGGAGAGACAGACTCGTGAGAGATGGTTGGCGCTTGTGGTTTGAGCGTTCAGGTTTCAGGGCATCAAGGAACCTCAGAGACACTCTGAACAACACGCCAGTTGAATCTCCATAGACGAGCCTGAAAGAATCAATACAGCAGAGAACAAAGAGGAGCTGTGTTACAGCAGACACACTGATTACTGGCCCAGAGCCACATTAATGAGACACACAGAGACTCACAGAGACTCACAGAGACACAGAGACTCACAGAGATACAGAGACTCACAGAGACACAGAGACACAGAGACTCACAGAGACACAGAGACTCACAGAGACACACAGAGACACAGAGACTCACAGAGACACACAGAGACACAGAGACTCACAGAGACACAGAGACTCACAGAGACACAGAGACACAAAGACTCACAGAGATACAGAGACTCACAGAGACACACAGAGACACAGAGACTCACAGAGACACAGAGACACACAGAGACACACAGAGACACACAGAGACACAGAGACTCACAGAGACTCACAGAGACGCACAGAGACTCACAGAGACACAGAGACACAAGACACACAGAGACACACAGAGACACAGAGACACACAAAGACTCACAGAGACACAGAGACTCACAGAGACGCACAGAGACTCACAGAGACACAGAGACTCACAGAAGCTCACAGAGACACAGAGACACTGAGACTCACAGAGACTCACAGAGACACAGAGACTCACAGAGACTCACAGAGACACAGATACAGAGACACAGAGACTCACAGATACTCACAGAAGCTCACAGAGACACAGAGACACAGATACTCACAGAGACTCACAGAGACGCACAGAGACTCACAGAGACTCACAGAGACTCACAGAGACACAGAGACTCACAGAAGCTCACAGAGACACAGAGACACTGAGACTCACAGAGACTCACAGAGACACAGAGACTCACAGAGACTCACAGAGACACAGATACAGAGACACAGAGACTCACAGATACTCACAGAGACACAGAGACACAGATACTCACAGAGACTCACAGAGACACACAGAGACTCACAGAGACACAGAGACACAGAGACACAGAGACACAGAGACTCACAGAGACTCAGAGACTCACAAAGACACAGAGACTACATAAACTCACAGAGACTCACAGAAGCTCACAGAGACTCAAAGAGACTCACAGAAGCTCACAGAGACTCACAGAGACTACATAAACTCACAGAGATTCACAGAGATTCACAGAGATTCACAGAGACTCACAGAAACTACATAAACTCACAGAGACTCACAGAGACACAGAGACACAGAGACTCACAGAGACACAGAGATTCACAGAGACTCACAGAAACTACATAAACTCACAGAGACTCACAGAGACACAGAGACTCACAGAGACACAGAGATTCACAGAGACTCACAGAAACTACATAAACTCACAGAGACTCACAGAGACACACATAGACTCACAGAGACTCACAGAGACACAGGGACTCAGAAAGACTCACAGAGACACACAGAGACTCACAGAGACACAGAGACTCACAGAGACTCACAGAGACACAGAGACTCACAGAGACACAGAGACTCACAGAGACACAGAGACTCACATAGACACAGAGACTCACAGAGACACAGAGACACAGACACACAGAGACACAGAGACACAGAGACTCACAGAGACACACAGAGACTCACAGATACACAGAGACTCACAGAGACTCACAGAGACTCACAGAGACTACAGAGACTCACAGAGACCACAGAGACACAGAGACTAACAGAGACTCACAGAGACACAGAGACTAACAGAGACTCACAGTCACACAGAGACTCACAGATATACACAGAGACACAGAGACTCACAGAGACCACAGAGACACAGAGACTAACAGAGACTCACAGAGACACAGAGACTAACAGAGACTCACAGTCACACAGAGACTCACAGATATACACAGAGACTCACAGAGACACAGAGACTCACAGAGACTACAGAGACACACAGAGACTACAGAGACTACAGAGACACAGAGACTCACAGAGACACAGAGACACAGAGACTAACAGAGACTCACAGATACTCACAGAGACACAGAGACTCACAGAGACACACAGAGACTCAAAGATACTCACAGAGACACAGAGACTCACAGAGACTACAGAGACACAGAGACTAACAGAGACCCACAGAGACACAGAGACTCACAGAGACACAGAGACTCACAGATACTCACAGAGACTCACAGAGACTCACAGAGACACACAGAGACTCACAGAGACACACAGAGACTCACAGATACTCACAGAGACACAGAGACTCACAGATAATCACAGAGACTCACAGAGACTCACAGAGACACAGAGACTCAGAGACTAACAGAGACTTACAGAGACACAGATACTCACAGAGACTCACAGAGACTCACAGATACTCACAGAGACTCACAGAGACTCCAGCACCCTCAGCTCTTCATCTGTTGAGCTGCGATCACGTGTGGTTTATTTACAAAACGGCGTTATGTTAGAGTGCCATCTGCACTCCTGTCCTCCTCTTCTCCCATGTCCTCTCCTCTTCAAACTCAGTGGTGGATCTGTTGTCCATAAAAGAACAGTGCCATAAAACGTGCCTGTACTGCCTTTGACCTTTGACCCTGTAACTATCTCACAATCTAATGAACTCATGAAGTTGAGGTACTGCAGCACGCACCCACACACAGACACACACACACACACAGAAAGCTGCCAAGGATACAAATGAAAAGTCCTAGAGTGGAGAAGTGTCCTCTGAGAGTTGTAAGTACTTCAGAAAATTCAATCAGACGCTCCATACATGCACAATGCACTCGTGTGTTCAGAGAGGTATTGTTTTTACAGCTCGTGGACAGAGTGAGATAAATTAAGTTTCCATCTATGGACTTCAACTTCTGGACTATATGTCTACAATTCAGTTATGGAATAACATTAAACTATTTTCAATCTAAAGGGTGACAGAAAACGATCATGAGTAAAAACAACACACAGTAAAAAACAGCCCTTGCTCTATGCAGTTCCAGACAGACCTGTACAGTAAAGCACAGTTCAATTAGACCTGTGATGATTCAGATCATTATTACAGTAAGCGGCGTCTGAACTGGTTAAGGATAACCTTTCAGAGACACTTGATTGTGGAGAGAAGGTGAAACAACACATTAACATGCATTAAAAGATTAAATTATGGCTCCATTTCCTGTGAGGGAAAAACAACAACATAAAAAAGGCTTTTAAAGGCTTGAAAGAGGGCAGAAAGGGAAGGTGAAACTCCAGCGCTCTCTCTCTCTCTCTCTCTCTCTCTCTCTCTCTCTCTCTCTCTCTCTCTCTCTCTCTCTCTCTCTCTCTCTCTCTCTCTCTCTCTCTATCTATCTTTCTCTCACACCAAATGAACATTTCTTTGAATTAAGGTTTAATGAACTAATGCTGGTCAAACCTGAGACTGGAAAAAAAGTTGAAAGCTCAATCCTCCAGAGCTGTGTCACAGAGATTACAGACGCGGCTGAACCCTCTTTTCCATATTACACCAAAAGTAAGGCCTGAATGTATGTCTAAAAGACATTTTGCAAATGCAATTTTTTCGAATATATTAAAACAGTGAGTTTGACATTGCTAAAATAGTAAGAAATGTTTAAAAAAGAAAATACTGGGTAAAATAACCTTTTTTTAAGCAATACTATTCATCGTTGAATGAGTTATTAGTAGCCCGTATGTTTAATTGATTTTTGAATGCATGCGTGCCACTTTAAATATCTTAAAAAGTGCATGATTTTGTGATTTTATAACAAACAAACTAGTTTTCAACAACATTGTAGGTTGAAATCATTAAATAATATGTATTATTAATTTATAAATGACATTGATTGGCCTACATACATAAGCAATATCATGCTTGTAGTTGTTTCATTCCTAAAAATTTTTTTTTTTTTTTTTCACAAAATGCTTGAATGAATGATTCAGTGACTGTAATTGTTTCATTCCTAAATGAATTAAGGGTCTTTGATTGAATCAGTTGGGTGAACGATTCAATGACTCACTCATAAAGATAAAGGCTGCATCCTAAATCACATACTTCCTTACTATACAGTAGGCAAAAAAAAATATGTGACAAAAGAAGTATGTCCTAATTCACAGTGTTCATTAAACAGTAAGAAAAAAATGAGGAAACACTTTATTGATGGTCCCTTTTGAACATTCTGTTAACTATAAGTAACTTTGCAACTACATCTCAACTAACTCTCATTAGAGTATTAGTAGACTGTCTGCTTAATATCTGCTAACTCTTTATTGTCTACTGACTATAAGTAACTTTGCAAGTACATGTCAACTTATTCTAACTCTAACCCTACCAGTCTACTAATACTCTACTAACACCCTAATGAGAGTTAGTAGACATGTAGGTGCAACGTTACTTATAGTCAACAGAATGTGTTAAAGGGACCATCAAAATAAAGTGAAACAAAAATGACAGCATGGCGAATATTTTACATTCATACTACACACACACATGTAGAACATACTTTTTTAGCACCCGTGAAGTAATTACTTATTCAAAATAAGTATGTAGTCAAGAGAGTGGATGCAGCTAATTACTTATTTTGTTTCTGAATTAATCTGTGTTTTGAACAAATTTTTTCAGTGAATTATTTAATAATTCACTCAAAGACAATTGTCAATTGTCGCCACACTGGTGTAATGTAACTTGGTGTATCTTGCATAAAGAGTCACTGATTTTTCCACACTGTAAAAACAGACTAATAGTGTCCGTAAAACTGCAACTAACTGTTGAATAAATACATTTATACCCCCATGATAAATATTTAAATATTGAAAATATTGAAATTTCGTTACTGGCACAGTTATATAGACTTCATATCTTACATACTGACAACACATTGACATTTAATTTATTTATTTAAATTGTTATGCAAAACTCAAGATATATGAAATAAAAATAATAATAAAAAAACAAAAGACGGATGGCAAAATGAAGTTGCTGGAGAGAGGGAATGAAAAAAAAAAAAAAAAAAATGGAACAGACGGGCAGATAAGGAAAAGTAAAAACATACAGACAGTAAGAACATTAGTTGAAACACAATAGAGACAGAGTGGCTAAAAGAGGGGCAGAGGAGAAGAAAAGTGGGACAATTTAGCAGTGAGAGAGAAACAGAGGCAGAGAGAGAGAGAGAGAGAGAGAGAGAGAGAGAGAGAGAGAGAGAGAGAGAGAGAGAGAGAGAGAGAGAGAGAGAGAGAGAGAGAGAGAGAGAGAGAGAGAGAGAGAGAGAGAGAGAGAGAGAGAGAGAGAGACGTCACTCTGAATCTTCATCACGGAGCAGGTGACGGTGAGGAGAGATAAATGTCAAAGGACACTCTGCGAAAGAAAGCAACAACTCGACTGCACTCAACCACACACAGAGGCCTGCCCTTTGGAACACACACAAACACACACACACACACACTCTGCATGGGAAGTTCACCTTTTATTTCTAAACTAGTTTCTGTGGCCATCTGAGGCTCTACAGCCATATATGAACGGTTCATTGTTCATAAGGCTGCTATTCATGAAAATAAAATATTGAAATAAAATGCAATTTGCAATTAAGAATTAACAATGATTTTATTTTTAAATATGTATATCATCAAGTAATATTAAAGTTATTTAATTAATATAAAATAAATACATATTACTGTAGTATTAAAAATTAATTAATAAAATCAATACTAAATAATTTTGTGGGGCATGCATGCAAGTATTTTTTTTTTTAAGTGGTGTCATAATAAATATAAACAGAAAATAAAAAAAACTGAATTAAAAATGCATTTAGTACTTCAGAATTAAATACGCTTTTAATATTTTAATGTTTATATTATCAACTAATATGATTAAAAAATAGATCAAACAAATGCATAGTAATTAAAAAAACTAATGAAATGCATACTAAATAATTTTATTTACATTTATGCATTTAGCAGATCCAAATCGCTTTACATTGCATTCAAGGCACATGTTTTAATCAGTTCTTGCTTTTCCTGGGAATCGAACCCATGACCTTGGCGTCGCTAGTGCCATGCTTTACTGTTTAAACTACAGCAAGTTATAAAGTCAAAAATGTTGAAGGGGTGTCACCATCCAGAGACAACAATGATCAAGAAGTCTCCTTAAAAGGCTGCTGTTCTTGAAAAACACAAAAAAAACCTCTTGAAAATCAACCCTTAAACAAATGAATGCAACATTCATGCCAATGTTTGTTTCCGGCCACCCAATTTACAGCAGTCAATCCAGCGAGTGAGCGCGTCCCAGTGGGCGGTGTGTTGGTGTGTATCTGGACGGGCTTTGGTGAGATAAGCCCCCCGTAGCTCTGGGGTCTGTCACAGCGGAGACTGGCAGATCTGTGTGGGAGTCTCAACCCCACAGTCACTCACTCACTCACTGCTTTTATTAAAACACACACACACACACACACACACAATCAGGTGTCTAAAGCCAAGTGCCTGGTGCCGGCGTTTTTTCAGGCCTAATTTGCATTAATAAAGAGGCTGTTCCTTGTCGGAATGTGTTTTATTCCGCTCAAAAAATCCCTGGGTGATCCCTGGCGGAGAAGCGCCCGGGAGAATCCGACTGTCAGATACGACAAGACAAATGTATGGTGGTGTCACCGGCGTGCGGCTCACAGATGACAGATTGAGAAGAGCTGTCCCTCTGCCGACAGGCACGCTTCATTTTCAAATTAATAAATCTGAATAAAATATTTTAGCCTTCATTATGAGAGATTCCTGGCTGACAGCTCGGCATGCTGGGAGTGTGTGTTTGGGCTGGGAGAACAGCTTGCTTCCAATACACCTGGGCCTCGGCTTCACGTTTGTGATGTGAACATGCGCTCGAGACTGGTGTGTGTGTGTGTGTGTACATCTGTAATCATTTCTCCTAAACATAACAGCGCTTGCAGATTCTCTCTCGTATAGTCAGCAACTAAATAAACACACCGATATAGACCCGTCCCATGTGCCTGGGTAATATTTGCATGACTCACACCTGTGTGTCCATTTGGGGACTAAACGACCGCAGTAGGAAAATACATTTAGAACAATGATCACGATTGAGTCGGTGACGCTTTCAACAAGAAAAAGAAAAAATCAGAGAAAGATCTCTTTGCTCTGAAGTTGCTGTTTCATATCTCCGGAGATTTGCTTTCTACTTTGTTTCAGAGTTTTCTCCTAAAATTCCTTTGGGGAAATAAAAATAGCCAATATTTGTCATACAGTAAGAGTATAGAGCTATAAAATGAATGCGGAGAGCAGCTCAGATCATTTGATTTTGGGAGAATGTGATGAGAAATGTTCATATTGAGATGTTGTTGGGATGTTTTCAGAAGGAGGAGACGCACGTGAGATTACTGAGGTCTTTTTCTCAGAAGAAACATTTGAGATTGTAAGCAAACATCTCCATTTGCCATTGCTGTCTCTAGTATGACTCAAGGACAATTGAGAGTAATTTAAAAGAGTAGGGTATTACCGTAATATTGGGGCCTCATGAAATCAAAATGGAAGTTTTGGGCTTTTAGTGTCATGTGATTGAGTCCCGCAGACCAGAAAACGTATATCGGACCCGACTGAATTCTGCACAGTATATTTTAAAGCAATATGGAGGAGAAAGTGTTTGAGATTAGGAGGAAACTGGGTTTACCGAGCTCAACGCTCTGAGCTGTGATGTAAACTAAATGCTATTGGTTATTTTTTAAAAGGGGAGGAGCCGTTTGATGTGTCCCGCCCTGTCTTCCTGTTCCAGTGGAAATGACATCACAATAATGCTGAGTTTCGAGGACCGTTAATATAATGGCCAATAACCCATTAACAAACCAATTTATTATAAATCTATACTACTTAGTTAAGAAAAAGGTCAATAAAACACACTAAAACCTAAAATAAATAGCTTGTATGCTGCAAGCGAATTTAGTCATTTTAATGAAAAATATATAGTTTAAAAGACAAAAAAGTAATGATAAAAGTCTCCTAAAGGGATGAATGAAACGAGAAAAAAATAAATAGGGGGAGGAACGTCTAGGTCTGGTTAGAGAGTAGAACTAACACATTTCAGAGTAACTTTATTAATGATTGTTTTATTTTTTTTTTAAAATTAACTGAACTAATTTTTATGCAAAACACACACAACTCTGTTCATACACTAAACATTATATCATTAAAAAAAAACAAATAGATGTTGATACTTTAATAGTATTGGCATATTTAGTTGCAGTCAGGTAACACTAAAATAAAAGCCCAGATTTAACACTCTCTCCTTTTAAAGTCAGCATGAAACAGAAGTTGCGCTCATCTTTTCTTCTCTATTGTGACGTATATCCGAGTGAAACTCTTCTGAGAGAAGAACAAATGTGGGCGGGGCTTGATTTTGTCTGTGAGGAATTGATTGGATGGTTGTGGTTTGCTATTGGTGGATCTCATGTGAGTGACAGGTTATAGCCCCGCCCTCGTCATCAGAGAAGAGAAGAGATGCTGCAAGAGGAAGTTATTCTGATTCAAGATTACGAGAAACATGGATTTAAAAATAATAATAATGATGTGCACCGATAAATACTGCAATATTCTATTTAAAAAAATCAAGAATTGTCACGGTGTCTTTAAGAGCTCGTGTATCTGTGATTAGATCCAATGAAGACGGTATAACGCAAGGTTTAATAGATAAATCCAAATAGACAGCCAACATGTGAAACAATACAGGACACTGAACAGAACACAGGAGGAACTTAAATACACAGGGATGATGAACTAAAAGACGAACAGCTGTGATGAGTGTTAGTGTCCATGGTGACGGATGAGTGGCGGGAAACTAGAACAAAGGAACACATGTGATGAATGAAAACAAACAGAAGGTCCAAGAAAACTGAAGCAAACACATGTGACAGTGTTGGAGAGAGTTCATGAATGTGTATCAGTAACTAAAACAAATCCAGGGCAGAAGGACTCGTCATCTCCCACTGGAAAGCAAGAAGGAGGAACAGTGCTGACGGCCGCAGGAGAGCTGGAAGATGTGTTTGGGGGAAGGGTTGTTGTGGTTAGTCTGAACCAGGCTGGAAGGCAGAATAAATTAAAATCCAAAAGCAAAACTAATATGCTTTTTCGACACATAATCTGTGTCTGTGTGCGTCCAACAAGAAATTACAGCTTGCGGCTGCAGATCATTTTAATATGTAAATGCATTACGAACGCAGAATGCGAGATGCATTATTGCATTCATATATTTTCACGTTTGCCCCTGCACTTTCAAGGTGATCAAGTAAATGGGCAGATTTATCCAAGACCCTCCAGTGGAGAATTAATTTGGATCTCCTTGATATATTTAAACACAAAAAGCCGCCGATGGAAGGTGCTCGTTTTTCACGAGAAGCTGTTTTTTATTTGAGGGAGAGGTTGGTGTGTAGATGCTCAGGAAAACAGAACGCCATTAGTAGGCTACGGAAGGCATCTTCATGAGTTATTGCTGAATGAAAAGATGGAGATGAATAAATATCTGCTCTATAATATCTCTAGCATGTAATGAAGATGCGTGGGTAACTGCAAGAGATTTAACCAGCATTTTTATTGTAGGATACATGAAGGAAAACATCATTTCAGGTGTGACATCTTTCCAGCTGCAGAGATTCAGAAGACAAATCTGTTTGTTTTCGCTGTCGACTGTTGAACTTCTAAGAGCTTCTTTCAGATTGAGCAAACCGTATCAGCAAATGTTTTAACCAGAATCTAATTAACCTCTGTTAAATAGTTCAGCTTTTCACCAAAATACCTTTATTCCATAATGACGACGCATTGATACATCTGATCAAAAGTGACAGTAAAGACATTTGTAATTTTACTAAAGATTTATATTTCAAATAAATGCTGCTCTTTTGACATTTCGATTCAGTCTTGAAAAACATGCATCACAGTTTCCACAAAAATATGAAGCAGCTCAACTGTTTTCAACATTGATAATAATCATAAATGATTCTTAAAGGTGCAGTGTGTAACATTTTTGAGTATTTCTTAACAGAAATGCAATATGAAATCCATAACTATGTGTTCAGTGGTGTATAAAGAACTTACTTAATAAACCGTAATGTTTTTATTACCTTAGAATGAGGCATTTATATCTACATAGGCGCGGGAATCCCCTTCTATGAAGGTCGCCATATTGTGACGTCATGTTTCTACCGTAGCCGAACGCGAACCAACAACGTTACAGAGCGCGTTTCGTCACTACCTTAAAAGAGAAGCCGCAGGAAGCTAGAAGAAGCTAGTCATAAACACCGTGAGTAGTGATTTTTCCCTTGTCAGTGGTGTAAAATATGTAGTTGGACTGTTTCATGTAACTTAATTCTTCTCCCTCGCTGTGTTATGGCTTTGCTATGTGGGGATAAATGTGCTGGTTAAGTTCGTGAGACGGCTGATTAGTAGGCTACTCTTGTCATTGACCGTAAAACAGTTACAGGAATCACCAACCCGTCGATCTTGGAAGCATTTTAAGTCGATCGAGTTTCCAAAATCAGAGAAAAAAAGCCTATTGTGTGTGTAGTAAGTGTGTCTAGGGGATGCGGAGGCGCGCGCGCTGTTACAATCACGTCATTTTTGCCGCACGCACCTTTGGGCTCATGCGGACGCGTCGAGTTTAAACAAGGCTTTACGCTTTAACCAGCTCAGCCACAGTAACAGCTCATAGCCAGCTAAACTTTTACTACCCTGTTAGAAAAAATATATAGTTGCATAGTTTCATGTGGTTCTTCTCCCTCGCTGTATTATGGGTTTGCTATGTGGGGAGAATGGGCTGGTTACGTTCGTGAGACAATCAGCTGATTACTATTATTATATTATGTATTAAGACCCTTGATCCTCACCTGAAACTTTATCCATGATGTGGTTTATAATGGACGGTGGTACAGAAACTTGGTTTACGCTGGCTATTCTCTGCTGTCTCAGACGACGATGTTTGTCCCATTTTAGCCACCGTAGCTTCTTCGAAAGGGAGGGGTGAGCGGTGGGCTGAGCCCTTAGTGTAAACTCGCAACCGAACCGCTAGATGTCGCTAAAAATCACACACTGGACCTTTAAATGATTAGAATGATTTCTGAATGATCATGTGACACTGTGAAAACTGGAGTAATGATTTAGAAAATTCAGCTTTGATAACAGGAATAAATTTCATTGTTACAATTATATTCACATAGAAAACTGTTGTTGTGTTCATGTTTTTTAATGGTTTTAGTTTTTATTAACGGTTTATTAACACTGCTCCGACTTGACGTTTTGGCTGTGAATGATCCATTACATAAGTTCTATGATCATTTAAAAACCCTATATTCAGAACACCTGAGAAGTCTGTTTTGATATTGGAAATCAACCATAATAACTTCTGAATTACAAAGTGTCAGAAAGAAGTTGATTAGACCATGTTGGATAAAAACGGACTACATTTGATTAATTCATGAGCTCTTTGTGTGAGTGTGTGAGGGCCGATTTGCATGTTCAGAAGGAATGTTGTCATGATGTGCCATTCTAATGTCTTATGGCAACTCATGTACAGCTGATAACAATATTTCATAAGAGGTCAGGGCCAATAAAATGCCATTTCAGCACCGCAGAGATGAATCAATCCTGACTGCAACACTCGAACACAGCAGACGAACACACACACACACACATGCAAACACGCAGTGACTGTAACGCATGACGGCAGGGATGCAGTACAAACAATCCCAGCTTGTCATTAATGATGAAAGTTGTGTTGTGAAACAGCGAGGCTGGTCATTACCGCTGATAAATGGGTGAAACCAGCACTGAACTAATCTAGTGAGCCATCAGTTTAACCAATAACACATCCAATATTCCAGCCATAGAATTGAATCCCCAAACATTGTTTGAAGGGCATTAGGGAAATAACAAATGCAGTGCAATTTAGTTAAGGATTCTGGAAATGTCACGTCCTGAAAGCAATAACTCCATCAAGCCCATTGGTAATAATGAACATCTCTCATGTCTCCATTGACACATAAATGGTCACAGCGATCTGCGTTTGTAAATAGATGTGAGCGTGTGTGTGAGAGATTAAAGATTTATGAGCATTCAGCATGCAAAGGGTTAAGGGTTAGTTCACCTAAAACCAAATATTCAGTCATTATTTTCACATCAAATTCGTGTTGTTCAAAAACCTGCAAAGCGATCTTTTCAGGTGAGATCTTTTGCAAAATCAAGTGATTTATATCCGAGTGAAACGCTTCTGGAACAAGAACAAATGTAGGGCGGGACTTGTTCAAGGATCTCCAGAAGTTATAAGCAATAAAAGTGTTTTTTTAAATGAATTGCTCCAATCCCCTCACACAAGCACTGGTTCCGTTCCTGTTCCGTCATTTACGTTTATTTTTCGAATGTGACATAGTGGCCTGTTAAAGTCCCTCTGTCATGTTATCCCTTAAAACTCATCTTTGATCACCAAAATGACATATTTAAACGTTTTTTTCCTTGAAAAAAAATTCTTAATGCCTTAAAATAGCTTGAATGCAACTCGACACCCTTGCCTCATTTAGTAAATGCGGTTCTATGAAGATGCAAATGAGCCCCGCCTCCACTCACTCGCTCAGCTCAGAGATCCACTGGTTGACGATCACACGTTGATCTGATTGGTCACAAGGTCGTTTGTGACGTCAGAAACACCAGCGATTTCAAACCGTGTTTTTTAGTCTTTGTTTCACTGCAGTTTTAAGGATTAAATACTCAGCAATGCTGTCGACTTATGAATTTACACATGATTTGTCTTAAAGCATATTAAAAACACCACATAGACATATAAACAACATTAAAAGCTTGATTTTTACCACAAGGGGACTTTAAATTAAATGAATGCAAAAAAATTCAAGGTGCTTGCACAAGCTATACCAACGCTATCTCACGACCAATTCGTACGAATTTGTACGAGTGATTAATTAGGTGGCTAATTCGTACGAATTCATACGACCTCACTCGTACGAATTTGTACGATTTGTCTAAACCCACGTGATGGGTAGGTTTAGGGGCGGGGTCAGTGGTAGGTCATTCGTACGAATTCATACGAATTTGGTAACTCGTAAAATATGTACGAATTAGCAAAAAACGTACAAAATTAGGTCGTATGAATTAGTACGAATTAGCCACCTCGTAAAATTCGTACAAATTGCCGTGAGATCGGGCTGGCTATACACAGATAATGCACACTTAGAAGAATTGTGCTCTGCATACTACGCTGATGCACCTACAAACTTATATATATTTTGGGATTTACACACTACATGTGTGTATCATGCTTTTAATAATGTTGCAAGTCAAGTCCAATGCATGTATAGCACTAATTCTGTGACAGACTTCCTGCCTATGTAGTGTGCACCATATCAAGTCTCTCTATTCAATTAGGAAGGCAGATGCCTATGAAGAAACTAGTAAGCAAGTATTTTAAAGCCATTCAGTCTATTTAAAATATTGTGCACCATTATTTTCATTTGATTTACTCTTCACTGTTTAATGTAATGGCTCAAATTCGGTCTGTTCCGAGTATCACATGGCTTCAGACTTGTAATATAGCGCACAAGGCTACTGTTACTGTATGATACTTTAAGGGCTCTTTATATGTCCTTTCTAGAGCTTGATAAACAGCATGATCATTCTTCAAAGTTTCTATTTTTTGTGTCACAAAAGAATGAAAGTCATAAAAAGGACAGAGTAAGTAACTAATGAATTAATGCATTTTTTGGGTGAACTGTCTCTTTAAGAGTCTAAAGCAATTCTCTCTCTCTCTCTCTCTCTCTCTCTCTCTCTCTCTCTCTCTCTCTCTCTCTCTCTCTCTCTCTCTCTCTCTCTCTCTCTCTCTCTCTCACCATCTTTATTCAACTCCAAACTGACAGTGTTTTTAATCCTTCCTCGGCTTCTCTTCTGGAGATTGGGGAAACAAAAATCGATAGCTTCTGGCAGGTGATGTGGAGGATTGTGAATTACCGCCCACTTTTCCGCAGCGCTGACGGCCGGCTGGCCTTGAGCCGGGAACACGGCAGTGTGGATGGAGGTCAGAGGTCACGACAGGAGCAGCGTGGGTAAAGTGAGGTATTTACTGCAGGCATGACTGCAATGAGAAATAACTCCTGAAAGTCTGTAAGTAAGAGGCTGAAATCACACAGGCTTTTTTGTTTTCTTGGTATACTTCGGTGCTCTCAATTGTATTATAAACACACACACTGGCTTTGATCCAAAACCAAGTGAACTACCTTGCTGTCTATCACCTACATAGGCAGCTGTTTTTTAAGGCAGCATCATGACAGCAACGCTAACAGCATGATGCTCTAAATGCATTACTGCATATACAAATATTGGGTAAAATAGTCCATTTGAAATTAGAAATATTCTTTCTGTATTGAATTTTTTGAAGAGGCCATATTATGCCCTTTAAAAATAAAGTTTTGATGTTGTTTTTGGGCTCTACTAGAATAGATTTCATGGTTAAATGTTGATTATTTCCCCCATATTCTCTATTGTTGCGGCTCCTCTCTTCCCAGTCTGTCAGTAACGCTCTGTTTACTTCCTGTCTCTAGGAAGCCCCTCCTCCTGAAAAGCACACTGTGCTCTGATTGGTCGGCTGGATCAGTATGTTGTGATTGGTCGAGCGCTTCGAGTGTGTTTTTGGGAAATGTCCCGCTCTTACCATAACCACCAGTTGAACACACTACTGACTAACTCAACCAGACCCCGCCCCTTTGTTCTGCGTATGAATTATTAAAATGAGGAATATTGTGACGTGTTCGTTCCCGGAAGAAACTCGTTTCAGGGAGTTCACAAACACTGACACTGATATAGAGAAGAACTAGAGCTTTGCTCTTACATCCTCAAACAGCAACATTACACAGTAAAGAAAGTTGAACATGTAAAAAAGCATAACAAGTCATCTTTAAAATATTTATTATAAATTTATTTTTATTATATTACAATATTATATTTTATTATTGCACACATAATCAACATTTTTCTCATTATAATGTTAGTTGCGATGCATTCTGTATAGGACACATGTAATGTTACCAATACTTTGAATCATGTTTGTGTTGCCTTAAAAAGCTGTTGCACACAAACACGTGTGTGTGTGTGTGTGTGTGTGTGTGTGTGTGGCTCTGTTCCAAAACCCAATAAGCTGCCCAACTAGACAGCCTTGTAAGGCAACAGAAACATGATTCAAAGTAGTGTGTGTGTGTGTGCGTGCGTGCGCGTGCGTGCGTGCGTGCGAGTGTGTGTGTGTACAAATCCTGCAAGAGCACACAGTGATGCTCCAGCGTGTCATTACCGTTTAATCACACCACTGACGTGTGTTTCAATCCTTCCGCCCACTACACGAACAACACCAGCCCTCCACTGTAAATCCACTCACATCACACACAGTTAGACACACACTTTTCATCACACATCTCTCCAATGGAAAATCGTGATTACAATTTGGACTCCTTAATCAATATTAACTATTGATGCTCTAAAAACCTTCATTTCAGATTAGTAAACAGACCTGCCTAGTTATTGAATGCATTAAAAGCCATTGTAAAATAGCTGATCAGTTTTTAACTGAACATCAGTTGAATATATATATGTATATAGTTGTCTGCGATTCGATCCTATTGGCATAATGTGTGACGCTCTGCAACCTCAACAGCAACTAATGCTACTCCAGACAGTCATGTGGTGTAGAGAGAACAGTGATCCGACCACTTTGAACATCACACAGCTTAAGAGGGATAGAGGCCATGTGCTTTACAGAAGAATAACTCAGTTATGGTAAAAGCAAAATCACAAATGTTGAGCTTTGCAAAAGTATTCTAATCCTTTAAAAATCATCTTTAAATTACAAGACTGACATGAAAATGTTGTTCTCAGTGATATTTTTGTCACTGCACCTTATATAATTGTTCAAATGGCCAGACAAATATGTTGTGGTCTTCAAATCCATTAACTGTCTAAAAATACCAGTCTCTATATTTAACTTCTCTTTAATCTAATTCCCCAGCCTCAGAGTCAGAGTCGAGCTGCTGAATATCTGCTCATTACTGCAAACAATGGCCCACTGTGTCAAAACTGCCCAACAAACACCAAAACTGTAATGCTTCTCAAAGTTTCAAATCTCTTCAGGACACAGTAGATTTGGACTCCGTTGAGCACATATTTATTCTTTTGCTTTTTAAATCTTGAAACGGTCTGAGAGCATCTCTCCACTCCTCATTCAGCCGCCTCTGTTCTTTCTCCGAGTCGAGCTCTCTGGAGGTTCGTTCTCCATCAATAGCATCCTCATGCATACGTTCCCTCTGCAAATATCATCAGAAACTGTCCGGTAAGATCTGTCGATGCAAGAACATCTTACTCGGTTAAGTATCTGCCTTGGCTCAGATCCATCTTTTCTCAGGCCAGGATATGGCTTGATTAATTTGTGTTTGAGGGATCTGATCGATAGGTGTGCGGTCAGCTGCCAATACCGCGCTGACTGAGTAATTAGCCAATGGGCTTCTGCGATCGTTGGCAGAGCCGACAGCCAGAACAGAGTCCCGCCCACACTGGGACTGCTCTCCCAATAAAGCAATGGAAATCATGTGAAAATGCAAATTAATGACTCTGCGTCAAAATAACCATAATAGACGATATTCAGAGGAATGGCTGAACAATATGAGGTTGTGTGGTTTAAAACTGTTCCCTTTCGAGGGAACTCGCGATGCGTCATCGACGCTTTGGGAACGCCCCCAGCGTGAATGCGTCTGAGCATCAATGTCAACTAGTCCAATGGAAAGAATGAGCGTCACGGGCGGGTGACGTCATGACCAGGAAGGGATAAAGCACATCCGGTGAAAGCCGGCATTAGCTTCTGTGTCTCAGCAAGCGATCTGTGTTACTCTGTCTCTGTCTATTTATTGTTGTCTGTTGCATTTATATTGGAAGAGTTATGGCGAAACAAATGTACAAGCAGTGTGCTTCTCCCTGCCCGCGTTATTTAACGGGTGGGGACACACACGAGCTTTGTGTTATTTGTTTGGGAATGGAGCATGCGGTCTCAGCCTTCGAGGGGGCTGAGTGCCAGCATTGCGAGATGCTTCCGCTTCGCATGCTCCGTTCTCGCCTGTCACTCTTTGACGAGAGTGGTCAGGTTCGCGATCCTCAGGGTGCAGGACCCGCTGCTGCCGAGGCAGCACGGAGAATGCATTCCTGGGGATCGCAAAAGGATCTTTCGGAGGGGTTGGAGACGGGTCCGAGGGCCTTTTCTCCTTCCTTACCCGGAGGATCCAGTGCTCTCCCCCCGGTGTCGGAAGCCCGCTCTGCGGCTTCTTCCGCCCGGGGAGAGAGCCCTCCATTACTTCATTGCTCTTCCTCTGAGGAGGTTGATGTGATGAGTATGGACAGTTTAAGCACACACACTGGGGAAAGAGATTCGCCACCTGTTTCCCCAGCATATGAGGAGCTGGTGGATGTGATGTCTAGGGCTGTAGAAAAATTAAATATTGAATGGCCAGCTGAGAAAAGGGGTGCTCGTCCCAAAAGCAAATTAGACGAGCGTTTCCTTTCTTCAGCTACATCACCTCCACCACGGGGCCTTCCCTTTTTTCCTGATCTACATAACGAGTTATCTAAATCATGGGATAAACCGTACTCGTCACGTCTTTTCAGCCCTCAAGTTCATTTATATTCAGGTATAAGAGGGCTGAAAGAGTACGGTTATGAGGCGATGCCCCAGGCTGAACAGACGCTTGCGAGCTATCTGTCACCTGGCCCAGCATCGTCTCTGAAGGCCTCAGCTTTGCCCACTAGACCGCTTAAAGCAACTTCGGTGTTAGTGGGCAAAGCTTATACGGCAGCAGGTCAAGCTGGAGCATGTCTGCACACTATGGCAGTGCTTCAGGCTTACCAAGCTGACCTGCTGGGGGATCTGGATAGGAGTGAGGGAGTGGGTCCTGACGAGGTTCGAGAACTTCGTCGGGCCACCGATCTGTCTCTCAGGGCTACTAAGGAGACCGCCAGAGCAATTGGGCGGTCTATGGCAGCCCTTGTAGCTACTGAGAGGCATCTTTGGTTAAATTTGGCCGAAATAAAAGAAAAAGATCGGGCTTTTTTATTAGATGCTCCGCTTGAGCCTTCTGGTCTCTTCGGCGACGCAGTCAATGCGGTCGTCGAGAGATTTCAAGAGTCAAAGAAGCAAGCGGAGGCGTTTAAAAAGTTTCTCCCTCGCCGTGTCCAGCCCCCTGGGGCTGCTGGGCGTGAGCAGCCCCAGCCGTCGAGCTCCTCATATCGTGCGCAACAAAAAGAGAGTGTTTCGTCTCGTGCACCTCCACATAAACACTGGAAACAGGCGCAACACTCTCAGTCGAAGTCTTCTAAGTCGAAGCCGGATCTGAGGACCGTTCTTCAGGCGAAGAAGACTTCGGCTCATAAAAAGAGGTCCTGACGTCAATGGCGTCAGACCTGTGAGGACGGCCCCGACCGAAGTAGAGCGGTGTACACCTCAGAGTCGCTGATGCTATGCTGCGGCACTGCATCGGTTTCGCGCCCTCTGAGGGGGGTTTTAGAGCAGCCAGTTCAGGTAGTTCCTGCCATTATGCTACTGCCAAATATTTCTCGTTGGGTCCTGCAGATTGTAGAGAAAGGATACAGAATCCAGTTCGGTTGTCGTCCTCCTCGCTACAACGGGGTGTTGCTCACAGTAGTGCATCCCGAGCAGGCTCTGGTAATGGAGCAAGAGGTAAAGGCCCTGTTAGCAAAGGAAGCTATAGAACAGGTGTACTCACCCGACAGAGAGTCGGGTTTTTACAGCCGTTATTTCATTGTTCCGAAAAAGGATGGAGGGTTGCGTCCCATTTTAGATCTTCGTCTGTTGAATCGTTCAGTACAGAAACTCAAGTTCAAGATGATGACACTCAAACAGATCGTGACTCAAATCAGATCCGAGGACTGGTTTGTCACGATAGATCTGAAGGACGCTTACTTCCATGTCTCCATCCTCCCTCAGCACAGGAAGTTCCTAAGGTTTTCTTTCGGGGGCAAAGAATACCAGTATCGGGTACTTCCTTTCGGTCTAGCTCTATCACCCCGCACGTTCACGAAATGCGTAGATGCAGCTTTAGCCCCACTCAGGCTTCAGGGCATACGTATTCTGAACTACATCGACGACTGGCTGATTCTAGCGGAATCAGAGCAGTAGGCGGTTCGGCACCGAGGTGTCGTTCTCGCTCATATGCAGATGTTGGGGTTGAGGCTCAATGCCAAGAAGAGTGTTCTTTCTCCAGTACAGAGAACCACTTTCCTTGGTGTGGTATGGGATTCAGTGACGATGCGGGCCACTCTATCGCCCGTTCGTGTAGCTGTTATCCTGGCAGCCACAGAAGAGCTGAGGCTAGGCCAGTCACGCACTGTAAAACAGTTCGAGAGACTGTTGGGTCTCTTGGCAGCAGCGTCCAACGTGATACCTTTTGGCCTGCTGTACATGAGACCTTTGCAGTGGTGGCTCAGGACCAGAGGGTTCTCCCCGAGGGGAAACCCACTTCGTATGATCAAGATCACGCGGCGATGCCTTCGTGCCTTGGTTATATGGAGGAAGCATTGGTTCTTAACCCAGGGTCCGGTGTTGGGAGCTCTTTGCCATCGAGTTGCGATCTCGACAGATGCTTCCCTCACCGGCTGGGGAGCGGTAATGGAAGGCCGCTCGGTTCAGGGTCGGTGGAGGGGTCATCATCTTTCTTGGCACATAAATTGCCTGGAGATGATGGCTGTCTTCAATGCGTTGAAGCAATTCCTTCCAGACCTGAGGGGCCATCATGTGCTCGTCCGTACAGACAACACATCGGTGGTCTCTTATCTGAACCGTCAGGGGGGTCTGCGGTCGCGTCCGCTTTGCAAGCTGGCGCACCAGATCCTCCTGTGGTCTCTGGGGAAGGTACTCTCCCTGAGGGCAGTGTATATTCCTGGGGACCAGAATATTGGGGCAGACATCCTGTCGAGGCAGGAGCTGAGGCCAGGGGACTGGAGACTCCACCCCGAGGCGGTGGAGAAAATTTGGGAGTTTTACGGCCAAGCAGAGGTGGATCTGTTTGCGTCTCAGCATACGACGCACTGTCCACTTTGGTTCTCCCTTACTCACCCAGCCCCCCTGGGGCTGGATGCTATGGTGCAGACGTGGCCGAGGCTACGTCTGTACGCATTTCCCCCTGTTGCTCTGCTCCCAGGAGTTCTGGAGCGAATAAGCCAGTACGGAATAAGCCTACTGCTAGTAGCACCACGCTGGCCGAGTCGGATCTGGTTTGCGGACCTGATCCATCTCTTAGACGGTCCTCCCTTGGAGATCCCGATCAGGAGAGACCTTCTGTCTCAGGCCGGGGGCACAATATTTCACCCCCGACCAGAGATTTGGAACCTGTGGGTTTGGCCTCTGAGGGGGCCCAACTCATAGAGAGTGGTCTCTCAACTGAGGTTGTTGAGACCATTCTAAGCTCCAGAGCTCCAGCTACTAGGAAACTATATGCGCTGAAATGGAAAGTTTTTTCTGTATGGTGTCACCGACATCAGTGGGATCCGGTTAACTGTTCTGTGAACACAGTACTCGAGTTCTTGCAGGAGCGCTTTACGTCAGGTTTATGTCCTTCCACACTTAAGGTTTACGTGGCGGCCATTGCGGCTTACCACGCCCTGGTGGGGGGTACATCGTTGGGTCGAGACCCCCTGATTACACGTTTCCTTCGTGGCACATTGAGGCTGAGGCCTGCAACTCGCACTAGGGTGCCAGCTTGGGATTTGACAATAGTACTAGAAGGCCTGTCTAGGGCTCCATTCGAGCCCTTAGATTCGGTTTCAGAGAAATTTCTTACACTTAAGACTATCTTTCTGCTAGCTATTTCGTCCCTTAAGAGAGTTGGAGACCTTCAGGCCCTTTCGGTTTCCCCCACTTGCCTTGAGTTTGCACCGGGGATGGTCAAGGCATTCTTATATCCGAAACAGGGATACGTCCCTAAGGTGCCGACCTTGATTCCGAGGCCTATCGTGCTGCAGGCTTTCTGTCCTCCTCCTTTTACATCTGCGGACCAGGAAAGGCTGAACCTCTTGTGTCCAGTGCGAGCACTGGATACTTATGTTCATCGGACATCGTCTATGAGGAAGTCCGACCAGTTATTTATTTGCTTTGGATCACCTAAGAAGGGTTTTCCTGCTTCTATACAGATGGTTAGTAAGTGGATAGTTGACAGCCGTGTCCTTTGGTGGTCAGAGCTCACTCTACGAGGGGTATGGCGGCCTCTAAAGCCTTATTATTTGGAGTTTCTCTTCAAGACGTATGTGATGCGGCAGGCTGGTCCTCACCGCTCACATTCGTCAGGTTTTACAGTTTGGACCTGGATGCTGCCCCAGGTTCTCAGGTGCTTAGTGCTTAGTTCCAACAGACTGACACTCAGGTACTTGGAATTCTGGCGTTTTGGGTATTCTCGTTCCCAAAGCGTCGATGACGCATCGCGAGTTCCCTCGAAAGGGAACGTCTCAGGTTACGACTGTAACCATAGTTCCCTGAGAAAGGGAACGAGACGATGCGTCACCCTGCCATACTTCCTGCATCCCTGTGATCGGCTTGCTTCGACATTTTTGAAGCTAATGCCGGCTTTCACCGGATGTGCTTTTATCCCTTCCTGGTCATGACGTCACCCGCCCGTGACGCTCATTCTTTCCATTGGACTAGTTGACATTGATGCTCAGACGCACTCACGCTGGGGGCGTTCCCAAAGCGTCGATGACGCATTGTCTCGTTCCCTTTCTCATGGAACTATGGTTACAGTCGTAACCTGAGACGATTTCTGTTTGAGGGATTTCATTTCTGAATGCTTGAGGTAACAAATGGTTCAATAATAAAAAAAAACATCATTAACTTCATGAAATCAAAATTGCTTCTCAAGCAATCATATCTGAGGACCGTAATCAACTGTTGCATGATTTGCAATAACGTACTTGTACTAGACTATACT
>NW_026606766.1:282500-320000 GCF_029890125.1 Rhinichthys klamathensis goyatoka | reverse complement strand
AGATAGATAGATAGATAGATAGATAGATAGATAGATAGATAGATAGATAGATAGATAGATAGATAGATAGATAGATAGATAGATAGATAGATGGATGGATGGATGGATGGATGGATTGATAGATTGATGGATGGATGGATGGATGGATGGAGGACGGACAGACAGACAGACAGATAGATAGATAGATAGATAGATAGATAGATAGACAGACAGACAGATAAATAGACAGATAGATAGATAGATAGATAGATAGATAGATAGATAGATAGATAGATAGATAGATGGATGGATGGATGGATGGATGGATGGATGGATGGATGGATTGATAGATAGATTGATGAATGGATGGATGGATGGATGGAGGACGGACAGACAGACAGACAGATAGATAGATAGATAGATAGATAGACAGACAGACAGATAAATAGACAGATAGATAGATAGATAGATAGATAGATAGATAGATAGATAAATAGATAGATAGATAGATAGATAGATAGATAGATAGATAGATAGATAGATAGATAGATAGATAGATAGATAGATAGATAGATAGATAGATAGATAGATAGATAGATAGACAGACAGATAGATAGATAGACAGACAGACAGATAAATAGACAGACAGACAGACAGACAGATGATCAGTTTGAGGGTGTTTGCTCATACACTGGCAGCTGTGGTGTGTGTGTTACTAAGCAGTGATTTGTGTAATAAATGTAATTTGTGCTCATCGGCTCTGGGCGACGGGACGCTCCTCAGCTTCAGCTCAGTCTGCCTCTCATTACACACACTCGCATCTCAACGCTTTCTGAAAATGAGCCACAGCAATTAGCACAGGATTAATTGGAGTCTTTATCTCATTAGCGGCGATGAGATGTGAGCGTGATTAGGTTTGTGTAGCCTGCCGTTAGTTTAAGCGGAATGCAGTAATTGGTGTCATTATTATGGGCTGTTTAGCGCGCCGTGGGCCTCGTAAACCCCAGCGGCGTGTGGCTGGCCTGGGTTTGGTTAACCTTGAGGAAGAGTCCCGTGAACCGGCAGCTATTAACCCCACCAACACCCCTCGCCAACATAAACACATTAGCACGAACAACCTGCGTCTGTGAACACAACTAATTGCTGTCACGCCCACAAACAAACCTTTACTAGTTCTAGCTGGAGAATACAGGGTGCATCCATTTGTCCCAGTAGGAACTTTTATTTTAATTTGGGAAACTCAGAATGCAATATGGCTCCTCAAACAGTAGCAATATATAGTATATTAGCACTTCTGTTTGCCGAGCAAACACTATGAACGTCTCTACAACAAAATCTCCACAGGTTTCGCGAGCTCCTTTTTAATTTGCACACAAAGAGCGTTTGTGTGAAGCCGCGCCACTATAAACACCCGTTTCACTCCATTAAACTTAATGTCACGACTTTGCAGTATAAAAACACTCTTCACTCTCTCTCTCTGGTGAGGAGACTCCTCTTTATGACAGCTTGTGAGGATCTCCGTTAAGAAGAAGAGAAAGCCATAGTCATATAAACTGCAGGAGAAACACAAAGCCATTAATCCTGCGCTGGACGAGCCTCTTTGTCTCCTCTAAGGGGGACCATCAAGTTTTATATTCTCGTAACTATTTCAGCCCCCTTAGAGTTAACAACTGGACACTGACTAAATGGCAGCGGTTAAACGAGAGCCCTGAGGGTTTCCTGACGAATCTCTGCAGTTCTGCAGCACAATAACAGAATAATCCAGGCCTCTAAAACAGCTTTTTGCTGGCTCTTTCCCTGACGTCCCGTCAGCACACAGATTTACCGCGTCTGCAGGGGTCAATAGGCCCTGAAGGACTCGCTCCAGGGTGTTACACAATGGCCGAGGGAACCGTGTGTGTGTGTGTGTGTGTGTGTGCTGACAGGCATCCGTCTCGTCTGCCGTTCCCAGAGAGCCGTTCCTTTGTCTCGGAGCAGAGCGTTACAGTAGACGAGCTGGCGGGAATTCATGGGAATTGTGCAGCGGCAGGAGTTCATAGAGATCCTCATTAGTTTTTGCCCTTTAGAAGTGTTAGCGTGAGTGATTTTAAAGTGCAAAGTATTTTTTATTTTTGTAGCAGAAATAATATATAGTTTGGGTCGGTAAGATTTTGGAAAATCACTTTTGCTCACCAAGGCAAGGTTACATTTATTTGAGTAAACAAAAAAAAACAGTAATATTGTGAAATATTATTACAATTTAAAATAACTGTTTTTGAATGTATTGAATGTTGAATATATGTTAAAATGTCATTTATTCCTGTGATCAAAGCTGAATTTTCAGCATCATTACTCCAGTCTTCAGTGTCACATGATCCTTCAGAAATCACTCTTTATACTATATACTACACTTTATACTACACTATTTATTAATTTATTTATTTTTGCATGCTGATTTAATTTTAATTTGCTGCTCAAGAAACATTTCGGAAGTCAAGAAACATCAAGAAATGTTTCCTGGGTTGCCCTTATAATGTTAGTATGTTTTTTAGATCAAAAATAGTCATAATTTAGAAATAAAAGGCATTTTTCCTAGCCTGATTTTAGCCTCTGATTTGAACGCTCTGTTTGAAGGGGCGTGTCTGCTGTGAGAAGCGGCCACTGCTGTGATTGGCTGACATGCTTGCATATGAAATTGCTACGTACATGTGAAACTCTCTCGAATACTTTTACTACAGATATTATACGTTTTTACAGCTATCAAGATTAACGAATCGTGAGATGTTTTTAAAGTATTTAGATCTATTCCCATCACATAAAATGTTAACGTGATGAGCATTGAGCAGATGACAGTCTGTTGATCGCGAGACTGAAGATCTAATCATTGCAAAGCAGTTTCTGCACTCTATCTAATGCTTTCACCAATGCAAACACGATGATGTAGGCTACATAAGCCCCTTTCAAACAGCGCTTTGAACCCGGCAAATTTGCCGGCAAATTGCCAGAGTGCCTTCTGTGTGAACGCAAACACGACCCGGGACTGATGCCGGGATCGATGCCGGGTTGGGGACCTAGTAACATTGCCGTGTTCAGACCCGGAACGCGCGCTGTGTGAACAAAAGCCGTAACCAATGCCGTGTCGTAATGATGACGCTGAAGTGAAGTGAAAGCAGGCTAGTGAAACGGTACGTAATGCGCTAGTTTATGATCGAATCAGAGAAAAAATGCACAAGCGTGGTTTCTCCAGAGAGAAATCGCAGCTCATAAGCAAACTATACACGTTGCTGAGACATTACATGTCACATCGATGTCACGTGTCTTTCTGGAACATATACGGGTTGTGTGTGAACGCGCTCTCTGATTCCGGCAAATCTCTGGCAGTGTGAATGAGGCAAAATCAAACGAACCCGGGTCAAATCCCGGGTCGCTTTATCCGTGTATTTTCCGGAATCTCTGTGTGAAAGGGGCTATACAGTAAGAGCTTCGTTGTGCAGTAACGTGCGTCATTGATTTCATAACGAGTTGTCCAGATAAACTCACGCTGTGTGGAAAGATTGTTCTTTGATCGCTTTCTGTATATAATTTATTCACTATAAAAAAAGTTTGTTTTCATCCTACTAAAAGAAACGATGTGAAGTTGATATTTTAGTCACTGGTTTGACTTACTGATAAACAGTATTGAACGATTTTGAGAGAAAGATTACCTGTCTGAACTTGAACAATTACACATCAGAAAGTGTTGCTTGGTAGCTCGATCCGAGGCCAGCTCTGTATTGGCCCAAGTTGAGGAAACAGTCGGTGAAATGTTTGGAAATTTCCAGAGAAAATAAAATTAACCCATTGTTTCTTCAGAGGCTCGGATGAAGGAACTAAAAAATACTTTTGTGTTCATGTGTACATCCAAACACTGAGCAACTGCCATGCTGCGCAGATCCGCCTGGCATTGAGGGCTGGCATATGCAAATCTTCGGAGGCGTAAATATTAATGATCCCGACTATTGCGTCATAGTCGGTATTATGTGGAGATTCGCCTGTTTTTCAGGGGTGTTTTTTAAAAACGAGATTTAAATAAGAAGGAGAAAACAATGGTGTTTGAGACTCACTGTATGTCATGTCCATGTACTGAACTCTTGTTATTTATATGCCAACATAAATTCAATTTCACATTCTAGGGCACCTTTAATATTTTTGTGGAGACTGTGATGCATTTTTTCAAGATTCATTGATGAATAGAAAAACATTTGAAATATTTAACATTATACATCTCTTTACTGACACTTTTGATCCATTTAATGCATCCTTGCTGAATAAAAGTATATTTAGTGTATATATATATACAGTATAAAGCTAAATGCAAAAAATAAAAAGCACCTAAATAAATGCATGCTTGCTTCCAGCCAAATTACTATTTACTACAGTAAAATTGGTAATTTAGTACTAGGCACTAAAGAAATAAGAACTGGCGTCATAGCAATTTGCTAAAATCCTTGTATGCCTTTGATTTGAATCACTTACATGCGCGAGGGTCTCAGAACCCCTAAACAACACATTCTGCACTTCAATCCGCACTCACGGTTTCTTTTTATAAATGTAATTTATCATTTTAGCAGGGGCTGTGGTCACCATGCTATATCCTGTCAAGGAGACGCTTTGTGCTGCACACCATTGATCACATGTACACGATGCTACAAGATCTAGCAGAAATATTCATGTCAGCGGCCAGCTAGTCAAGAGCTGCAGCAAAAAAACAAACCGAGAACTGTGAGAATGAGAAGTAGAATTGAGAAAAAGAACTTTAGTGATGCTTATAGAATCCAGTCTTTGCTTTTGAAGTCTCATCTCTGTCGCTCTCTGCGTCTTCCTTTCTCATTTATTCAAAGACACAAAGCCATGCAAAAGCACTCGAAAGCAAATGCACACAATGCATGTTAACACACTATACTGCCACATACACACATTTAGCTTTGATTTCGGCCCTTATCTCTTCTACCAGCCCTCTTCTCACAATCTCACACTATTCCACTGCTTTCTGCTCTTCTCATTCACTCTATTTATCTATTATTTATAAAGAGGAACCGAGCTTGGCCACAGCCTCATACATGTAGAACAGCCTGCAGTTTCTTTAAATGTATCTCTATTATTTATGCCATGCAGCGACGTACCGACTGTCTGAATAATTCTGGCTGTAAATACTAGAACATTTTATAATAAACAAAATCATACTTTGTGATGTAGCGTATTGAAAAGAATCGATGTAGAATGCACAAAAACAATGCATTTGAAATCCAAGCGCAGTGAATAATGGAGTCTCTCTCTAAAGGCTCGCCTGGCCCTCGGGCCGCCCGTCACTCTACACATGTGAATCATGCAAATGTCAAGAGCAAAGGTCATCAAGGCAATAGGACTGAGACGACACAACAGACACCAGTAAGATTAAAAGACAACATCAGACTGAAAAGAAGACACACGTAGCATGAAGAGGGTTCATATCCAACTTTTGACATTTTGCTACATTTCTCTACTCTGCTAGATATTTAAAATAGACAACATTCAATCATTTGAGAGAGTTACTCTGATACTTGCATCGGATAAATGCAAGGAAGCAAATAAAAACCCTAATAATGTCTATTCCTTAGACAATAAGTCAGACCTTCATATTTATCGTGCATGGTGAGTATAAGTTCAGGATTCAATTTACAGGTGCAATTAAATGAAATGCACAGGAGATATCAGAATGACACCTAATAATAGAATTAATATAGCCCATTATGCTATTGTGATCCACTGTCCCTTAAACACTCATGGAGAAGCCATTGAGTGGCCCCTATATAAGATGTGATTACATTACTGTTAATGGGCTGCTATTTTTATACCCGACACACTTAAACCTCTCCGCCTTCTGGATGAAGATCTGTGAGCATCAGTGACAGGTTTCATGGTCACAGATTCAGAGAAAAATTAACAAAATTCATATGGAGATGTTATAAAGATGGAGACGGTTAAAGAGGTTTGAGCAGGGGTGAAAAAATAATTAATTTATTTATTATTTATTTATAATTATATATTTTATACAATAAAAGTGGGGGATTTGTCTCTTATACTAATCAGGGCTGAATTTATTTGAACAGTAATATTGTGAAATATTATTACCAGCATCATTACTCCAGTCTTCAGTGTCACATGATCCTTCAGAAATCATTCTAATATTATGATTTGCTGCTCAAGAAACATTTCTGATGTTTATCAATGTTGAGAACATTTGCTTCATATTTTTGTGGAAACATTTTTTTTTTTTCAGAATTCTTTGATGAATAGAAAGTTCAAAAGAACAGCATTTATTTGAAATGTAAAGACTTTACTGTCAGTTTTGACCAATTGAATGTGTCCTTGCTGGATAAAAGTATTTTTAAAAATCAGATACTGAGTATACGTTTTTTGTAGCACTTTTTTTTGTCAAATAAACCTCTCAGCCTGCCTGACTTTTCGCCCTCTTTATAATTCAGATCATTTGTGGATAAAGCGATTAAACAGTGGGGATCTTCATGTTGTCTGGTGGAAAGAAACCCAGAAATCTTTAGCCCACCCTAAAATATCACAGTTCTTATTGAGTCTAACATGCGTTCACTCAATTTGAGAGATGATTATCTTCATTCGCGGTTTGCCATCAAAACGAGTTCTCCCATGTCATAAAATAAGCCAAATCACACACTGCTGCTCCTGTTGAGATGGTGTGATGACTGCGGGGGAGATGAACGACTTCTGACACTCACACAGCCAGACCTACTGCTGCAAACATCTTCTGCTTGTTGCTTCACGGTGAATATCTGTAACTCCCTCTGCCGTGATGTTAACGATTGAGAGTTCATGCTGTGCTGCACAATCTATAACCACGTTTCCTACTAGGTTTTGCTTGTGGTGAACTACTATTCAATAATAAGCTTTGAGCTTGAATGTGGCTGTTTTTTGGACTTTTATGTCTGAGTGTAGAGGGTAGTTTTTAAACAAATTATATAGACTTAAACTGAAGGTGACAATAAATCTTGTAAACTTTTTAATGCCTTGCCTTTTATGGTTTGGATTTTATGTCTTGCTCTCCTTGTCCCAGACTTTCAAACTCAAAATATCAAAATTTGTCATAAAAATATTAATTTCTACACAAATTATGATGATAAGTTGAAATAAACAATTTTAATAATTATAAATGTTTTATATAAATGTTTACCCAAACTAAACTAGCATAATTTTCTTCACAACCAACAATTTGCCCCTAATAAAGTTTCATTTCCATAAATAACAGAGGGCCTAACACAGAGCCTTGTGGCACTCCCTTTAAATAGACAAGATGGTAACGGTCTGATGTATATTAAATAGATTCAAAATACGTGGACATATAATATTGATTTGAGCTGAAACTATCTAATAATCTTACCCCATAAAGCTTCCGCCAACAACAATAATCTGACAAAAAGAGCAGAATTTAAACTTGATGGATGTATATCAATAACTGTACATTGAAAAATTAAACAAACCATTGATAGTGTGAAAAGTGTTTTAAGGAATTTATTTTAGCTTCTAAAAAAATCCACTGGGCCAAGTAGTCGAAGAAACCCCCGTAGACGGTCAAAGAGGGAGTGTAATGCTAGCATGTCAAACTTCTAGATCTCGACAACATGAGTTTTCATCTTCCAAACTTGATCCACGACAGCTTGCGAGCCAGAGGAAAGGTACGGTACACATCAGCAGCTATGAGCGTCTTTCCAACAGATGGATCAAAGATGTGTAGTACACAGAAAATCTGGAGATCTTAATAATTCAGCAACTTCTTGTGTGACATGGAGTGTAGTTCAGCTCTCTCTCAAACAGGGCACATATGGAGAAGCAGACGCGCCTCTCGCAGAAAAACGCTAAACTAACAGGAGAAGTCCCCGAAGAGAGGAGAGCGAAAGCGAGAGAGGTAAGGATGGACAGAATGCGACTCAACCCCCTTGAGGCCATGTGAGACTTCTACTTTAGCATGTGAGTGTGTGTGTGTGTGTGTGTGTGTGTGTGTGTGCAGATGTGAACAGCTTGATACTGTGCACCAAATGCTGTAGGGAGAAATTCCTCCTGTTTTGCACATTAATTTGTGCCGAAATTAGCCACCAGACTGAAATCTGCCATTCTTCAGATGATTGATTAAACTCACAAAGTTGATCAACTTCACAGAAACTAACCTGGTTTATGGCCCGTTCACACCAAAAACAATAACTATAGCGATAACTATATTAGCGTCCACATCAATTCAATTCAGTTCACATTTATTTGTATAGCGCTTTTCACAATACATATCTTTTCAAAGCAGCTTTAGTCTACATTCAATTTAGAGTGAAATTGGATTCAGTGTACAGGATTTTGGTCCAATAATACCTCAATCTTATCCGAATTTAAGAGAAGATTGCTGGTCATCCAATATTTTATATCTTAAACACACTCTGTCAACTTGGATAATTTCATTTGATCTGGTCGGGATGAATATATAACTGAGTATCGTTGGCATAACAGTGGAAACTAATTCCATGTTTTTTATAATATTACCAGGTTGCAGCATATATATTGAAAATAACAGAGGGCCTAACACAGAGCCTTGTGGCACTCAATAATTTACCAGTTATTTTAGAAGTTTCCCCGTTTAGTGGTAAATGTCTTATATTAAATATATTCAAAATATGTGGACATATAACATTGATTTTAGCTGAAACTATCATATAATCTTACCTCATAAAGCTTCCGCTAAGAAATAATAGATCATCACAATGTACAAAACAATCGGCCTAGCAAAAAGACGAACTCTGCAGCATATTACAGTACTGAAGTCATTCTCACTACAATCGATTTGTGATGCATTTGTATAAAACACAGAAGAGTGAGTCTGCGGTGGGATAATGCGAGAGACATAATAGTAGCATTTTCAGTTACTCAAGTGTTGCCATGGATGTCAGCAAAAGTTAGGAAATTTAAGATCTCGGGATGTAGCGATCAACCAATCAGAATAAAGTATTCCAAAGAGCCGTGTAAGACTGTTCAGTAAATAATTAATATGAAATATTTAGATAAATTTCCAAAGAAACAATTATTTTAAGAAGTAGTGCAGGTTTATCCAGTTTACTAATGAAACCTGACCTACTTAGCCATAGTTTACCTTTATTTGTAAAGCAATATTTTATAGCAATATTTGTAATATAACATAGAAAGTTTTTTATTAATAATAAAAGGTATGATGCAGAGTGGTGGACACCCTCAAACATGGTAAAATAACCCATTGCAGTTTATTGCTTTCATAAAATTGTGTTGTATTAATAAATAATAAAATATTTTATTGAAAAATAAAACAAATTCTGCGAAGTAATATAGTTCTGTAAGCTCTGGTTAATGGCTCATATAGAAACTTGATGTATTACTATAGAATTTAACTGATGTGTATTCAGGTGTGTGCATATTGATTATTCTTCAAAATGATCTTATCCAATCAGCCAAAAACAGAATGAATCCTGTTGCATCTCATTTAAATGTTATTTAGCATCTGCATTCCTGTTTCTGCTGTCGATCGATACTGTTGGGGCACAGTGAGATTTCTCAACTCTAGTTGGCATGAATCTTTCAAACCTGTGCCACTGACACACACAGCAATGTCTTCAGGCTGAGCTAGTTAGGTGGGCTGCATTCTCAGTCGCATGGTCTGTCCTCGGGCACACACACTTAGTGTTTAACAGTGGAGCTGGTGGAGTGAGAGACCGTCTCATTACCGGTGCACACACACATACACAAACTCTATTGACTGAGCTAACGAGATTTTCTGTTTCCTAACCCTAAACACTTTTATATTTTCATTAGTGCGTTTTTATTTGGTCCCCCAAAGATAACCACACAAACATATCATGCCATATATTATGGTTCGGGCCACTCAGTCACTTCTGTTCAGGGTTGCCAGGTCTGCGTAACAAGATCAGCCCAAAGGCCAATCAAAAACAGTCCAAAACAAGCCCAATGACCCTATTGAACTCAACATATCCCACTCCCATACGTAAAGTACATATTTGACAGTCACTGTTATACAGTATCCACAATTTCAACTTGAAAATCACTAGTACAGTCTGTTTTCATTTAAGTCCCCCTGTGGTGAAAATCAAGCTTTTAATGTTGTCTATGTGGTGTTTTTAATATGCTTTAAGACAAACTATGTGTAAACTATAAATTCACAAGTCGACAGCATTGCTGAGTATTTTCTCCTTAAAACTGCAGTGAAACAAAGACAGTCACGGTTTGAAATCGCTGGTGTTTCTGACGTCACAAACGACCTTGTAACCAATCAGATCAACGCGTGATCGTCAACAAGTGGATCTCTGAGCTGAGGTGAGTGAGTGGAGGCGGGGCTCATTTGCATATTCATTGAACTGCATGTACTAAATGAGGCAAGGGTGTAGAGTTACATTCAAGCTATTTTAAGGCATAAATACTTTTTTTCAAGGACATTTTTTTTAAACATGTCATTTTGGTGATCAAAGATGAGTTTTAAGGGATAAACTTATTGACAACAGGGGGACTTTAAATTAAAGGAGCTGTATGTAAGATTGTGGCCAAAACTGGTACTGCAATCACTTTCAAATTACTGTAGAGCGGTGTATCCCCTCCCCCTCCCCCCTGACTCGAGGTTGCCAGATAGGCTGCAGGATCCAGCAGGAACGTAGGTTGCTACAAGGAGCTTTCAACTAGAGCAGAGCTGGCAACCCGGATAATTTACAAGTTTGACCATTTTTGTGTGAACCAAATGTCCAAATGAGACTGATGTGATGTGATGGATCAATTCTCTCTCGGCTCATGTGCGATGGAACAGTAGTTTGGGCCGCTCTGGAAATCGAGAGGACATCAGAAAGGTCAGGGATTTAAATTTGCCCCATTCCCTTTTCCTCAGGCTCCATCATATCACTGATCATATATAGGTCAGATCCAGAGATGTTTCATGCTTATTTAGCTTGATCTGCTCAATCAAACCCTCTCCCCAACAGCTACACCACAATCATACATTATATTTTGTGCTGTTTTGTGAAAGCTCCCAGACATTTTTTTTTTCATTCATAACACTTAATCTGATACAACTTTGTCTTTTAAAAAAACTTTGTTTCTTTAAACTAGTTAAGCTACTAAATGAATGTGTAGCAGCTCAGATCATTTGGTCTTGGAAAAATGTAATGAAACATTGAGTTCATGTTGACATCATGCATAGGCTACTATAGTTTCTTGGACGCTTTCTCCTTTTAAACTTCTTTTTGGAGAACCTTAAACAGAAGTTGCGCTAGTCTTTTCTTATATTGTGACGTAGCCTATACTCGAGTGAAACGCTTCTTGATGCAAAATGCAAGAGGGAGGGAAAGGTCTCTTCCTACATGTTTCTCATTGAATATCCTGTTTCCCTTGGAATGCTTCATATTAAAGAAGTAGGCTAATGCATTGCGAATGCCGTTTCACATTGATTGTAATGTCATTGCTGTCAAAGAGAAATAATAGAGATATTAAAGGGATTTCATTTGTGATTTTTCCTTCTTTATTGTTTCAGGCATTGGATTTTGCAGAGCTGCCCCTCTGTTTCAGTTAAATGCCACGACAGCAATGCAACATCCAGCACTGGCGCCGCCTGGTACACACACACACACAGAGAGAGAGAGATCTACGGTAGAGTCTCTGGCGAACGCTCTCGCTGGCGTGACACAGTCATGTTCTAGTGTTTTATTTACTGCTCCTCGCCGAGCACGACACACACATACATCACTTTCACATCTGCTGACATCTCTGTGACTGACAGGAGCGTTTGATAAGACACGCATTTCTCCATCTCAGTGTGTGAGCTGATGACTGTGAGAGAGAACACGTGTCGAGTTAATACTATCCTGCACCGCTGCACAGTAATACTCTCTGATCGCAGAGACGAGGCCAATGTCTCCGTGTCGTTCAGGCCTCACACACACACACACTCGCGGTCCCCGTGCAGAATGGCTCGGCTCCAGGAATAATTGAATGGTTGGATTCTTCTCGGAGCGCTGGTGCTGAGAGGTAGAGAGAGAGAGAGAGAGAGAGAGAGAGAGAGAGACTGACAGGATTCGGGAACTCATATCAACACCGTGTCTCTGCAATAATGCAGGCATGACAGTCAGCACCTCTGCTGTCAGATTAGCTGATCTCCGTGAGTGAACAGCACAGACTTATGGGAAGCATGGTTTTTAATGAGGCTTTACTCTGGATTATGACTTGGGCTACACACACAGTTGGGGATTTCTGATGAAACCGCAGAATAAAATTAGCCTTGGCGATATGCACGTTGACCGTCATATTATTAGTGCAAAACTCCTAGCTTGATTAGTATCTATGTCATGCTTTCCAGTGAAATAATATTTCTAAACACGACAAAACCCCTTGCATTCCATATAATAATTTTTAAAGGGGTGATGAATTGAGAAATCAAATTTTCCTTGAGCTTTTGACATCTAAGAGGTCATCAAATTATAAGAATATCCTGTAAGTTTCAGAACTGAAAATGTCCTTGTTAGTCCAATAAAAGCTTTTATTGACACCAGGCTCAGCAAACGACTCGTTTTTCAAAGTGGGGAACTATGACGACAAAGAGGATAAAACACCACCCCGCAGAAGAAGATCAACGCCTACTTCAACACGGCCGGTTTAGCCCCGCCCACTGATTCGCCTTACACGAAACTCATTATAATATGCAAAACTGTTATCCACTCACAGCAGTGGGCGTTTACTTCCAAGTCTTCAATGCCAGACGCCCATAAAAACCAAGCGTTTTTGAGCTAGGCTCAAAACTAGGGTAGAAAATAGCCTATTACTTATTCATTTTCATGTTTTTGAATGTAAAAACCAAGCGAATGTCATAAGTTGACCTCAGACAACAATATAAAACTATTTAAAAAGCCAGTTCATGACCCCTTTAACAAACAATAAACAATTAACATTGGACGTCAGATAGACGTGCAGATCATGTCTATATTGGGTCCGTCGGTCCATGACCAATTCTCGACATCTATTCGACGTCCAAACTAGGTCCACTATTTGGACGTCCAACCATGACCCAACTTGAATGTCATATTGACTTTGAACATTTGACCTTTGACTGGAGACGCATACAAATGTGTAATGCTGGAGCTCAAACTAGAGCGATGGTGCTTGCAACGCCAAGATCATGGGTTTGATTCTCATGGAAAGCAAGAACTGATAAGAATATAAATGTGTAATGCAATGTAAGTCACTTTAGATAAAAGCGTCTGCCAAATGCATAAATGTAAATACATGGTACAGAAAACATGTCCTCCACCCTTTTGAAACATGGGACTACAGTTATAGAAGTTGTATAAAAACGGCGTCTAAAACTTGTCTAAATTTGATGTTTACAAGCGACCACATTTGGTCCCACGGACGTCAACATTAGACGTCGAAAAAAGACGTCGCCTGGCGTTACAAAACAACCCCTTCTGTGGACCGAAATTGGACGTCCAAAAATTACATAGAAAAGATGTCACACCGACGTCACATTGCGCAGTGGGATAGTTCACCGATTCTGTCATCATTTACTCACCCTCAAGTTACAAACATGTATGAATTTCTTTCTAAACAAAAGATATTTTGAAAAATGTCGGCAACCAAACAGTTGATGGACCCATAGTATTTCCCCCCCCTCCATACTATGGAAGTCAATGGGTCCATCAACTGTTTAGGTTGCCGACATTCTTCAAAATATCTTTTGTTTAGAAAGAAATTCATACATGTTTGGAACAACTTGAGGGTGAGTAAATGATGACAGAATTTTCATATTTTTGTGTGAACTATCCCTTTAATTGCACTAAATGAACATGAAATTGACAGCATGAGTTCACCATCATACTTGTTCTAAAACACTTTTTGTACAGTCCTTCTCTTCCTCTATCCTTCATCTGTTCCTGATCCACTTTGCACTGATTTATTTCTCCTGGATTTTTTTTTACAGCCAGTTCGATTCCATGCTGTCAATCAGTTTTATCAGATAGACACTCTCTCTTTTTCTTGCTAAAAGAGTGCAGACGAGCAGGCCGGACGGATAAAATACAGTCTATGAAACAAATGTAAGGTTTTTCTTGATCACTGACAAACAGACAAGTATTCACATGCATTCATCCAACATATGGGGGGGAAAATCCTTCTGCAGTCTCAGTCAGTCTCATCTAATCCACTGATAATCTGCTCTTCAGAGACGTGAGCAAGAAATAGCAGAGAAATCCAGCTGAAAAAAGCATAGTCAAGCATATTTTTCACTCACCCTGCTGACAAGACATCAGGAAGATTGTAAAAAAATAAAAAAAATTAAAATGACAACAAACTTGAGAAAAGGCTTGCTGTGCTCGCATTTATCAAACACAGTCCCTGTCTTACACTGCGTGACATTCAAATACAGGGATGCAAGTCCTTAGTCATTCTGAGTTGGTTATAAATGCAACTGCTGTAATTGCAGAAAAAAGACGATGCATAAAGCAAACTGCCTTAAACTTGCCCCACACAGCCGGCAGGGGGTAAACAGAAGCAGATAAAGGTGTAAAGAAACAGCGAAGAGTGTGTGATTAAGCTTTAACGTCAGGGAAGTGCTGTGTTTCGGGACCGGAGGGGTTTGGTAATGTGGCAGTTGGCTGTTCCCCGTGGAGTCTCCCACCTTCACACCAAACTCACGTAAACAAGGTCGACTCATTTAAAAGCAGCTCCGGACACATTATTCAAATTATATTCAGCCAAAGTTTGTCGTATTGGCAAGGCCATGCAGATTATGCACACCATTGTTGAATAAATTCACCTTTTGAAATCTAGTGTGAATATTTGAAGACATGAATTGTCTTGGGGGACAAAACAATTGATTGTTTTCTGGAAAAAATCAGTTAGAATAGATTTGAGTGAGGAATCATCACTTTTTGCGAACTTCTGAAATCTAAATTGTGCCTGCGCCAAATGATTACATGTTTGTGCATCTCATCAGATTTTACATGATTAAATACATGTGAATGAGTCCAAGGGCGAAATTGTCAATCACACATTGGGGGGGACAGCTGTGGAACTTTTTGTGTTGGCGCATGCACACATTTTTTTAATCAAAATAAAATAAAAGTCAGAGTCCGAATGTTTGTAATTGTATAACACAACAAGGAATTTTATTACATCTGATCGTCAAACCAACGTAGGCTATAGCCTACTCACAATGATTACAGCATCGGCATCAATTACAGGCCTGAATTGACAACAAAGCGGTCAGTGATCTCTCTCTCTTATATTCTTCTATAAACATATAGTGGCTATAAACATTTTGATTAAATTACGGTTACAGGATAACAGGATATTTACCATTCATAGATAGCCTATGTGCCAAATGTCTGTCAATTTCCGCGCTCCTCCTAACTCTTTTTCTGTTTGGTTTTTCCTAACTCACTGACGATGCACTAGGGATAGGAAAACATGATATGGATTTCAGGAGAAATAGGTTTTGCTAAATGTATAGTGTAAGGCAAGTCCGAATGGATTTGGGAAATGGACCGGCCGGGATTTTACATTTTCGGAGCTGGGAAGAAAGACGTAGGCTATTTGCAATCACATCTGGCCCTGCCCGCATAATCATACAAGCCGCGTTTCCATTAGGCTACCCTTCAAATTGCGCAAATTGAAATTGCATAGCCTAATGAAAATGCGCACAATGGAAACACGTCCATTTCGCAAAAACTCCCGTTTATCCCAATAAAGTTTTTACGCTCGCATGAGGAGGCTTTTCAGGCAATTTGAAAAAGGAATATTTCGCAAAACTGCAATGGAAACGGGTTTTGCGCATTTACAGTCACCTGACTTAGAATACGCGGTGTGTTTTGGGTCCGTGTCCGCAAATAATAATAATAATTATCATCATTATTATAACATTTATTATATGTAGAAGACGCTTTTATCCAAAAAAGGGACAAAGCAATTCGTCACATTTCATTCATAATACAGGTTGGACAATAATAATAGGGCTAAGATTATCACAAATAAACACAAGATTTTGACGCATATCCAAGTGTGTGTGCGGACTGGGTGTGGAGCGCGCACTGGATGGCGAGGCGTGGGCGCGAACACTTGCATTTTCCTATCAACAGTCGAAACAACTTAAAATACTCTATCATTTCTGGTCATACAGAATATAATAATACATTATTCGCAACTACTTTTATTTGCGTAATCTCACAATAACAAGAAAACGATGTGCTTTTGTAAAATAAAATAAAACAATCAGGCGCGCTTTCATGATCTCCGTGAACTGAAGCGCGAGAACTGATAGGCTAGCCTTTGTAGACTGAAGCTTTAAATGTCCACTTTAAAAGGAACAAATTCGAATCGAAAGCTAATACCTTCTGATTATGTAATCCGTATGAAAGGTGCATTCTCTCTAAAGGTGCATCCGGAGATGGAGATATGTTTTTAGCCGACACTGATTTAGGAAAACAATAGTTTATTAATAAACAATTAAAATGCCTCGTTATTTTTTTCAGACACATTTATTATAGCCTAACTCAACATCCCCTTTCTGTAGGCTGTGGTTATGGCTCTTCTCATTCAGCACTGCGGGAAAAATATAATTTCCAGGTTCTAATTTGGCCTTAGAAAACCAGTAAAATCTACATTTTTTTTCTCCATATTAATTTGTGAATATTTTAAATGTTTAATAAAGGGGCAAAAAGTCATAAACAAATATCCGAAAATTCGTCTCTCTCCCTCTCTCTCTCTCTCTCTCTCTCTCTCTCTCTCTCTCTCTCTCTATCTCTCTCTCTCTCTCTCTCTCTCTCTCTCTCTCTCTCTCTCTCTCTCTCTCTCTCTCTCTCTCTCTCATATATATATATATATATATATATATTATTTTTTTATTTTTTTATTTTTTTGTGCAGCATTTGGTGTAGGCCTACAGGTCAAACTAAAATATTGGTGTTCACCTTTGCGTTTTAAAAATACAACAACCGTTCATTTTTCGTTTTGCAATTACGGGTTAAATAAGAAAAATGAATGCAAGTACACTGACTGACCGTTTGGACACAATACGAGACAGAGTTCTTTATTGAATTCATAAAATAAACAATAAGGGAGAAACACCCAGGAACTCCGTGTCTTTCCCTGCCATTAACGCTTGGATAACACGCCACGTCTCCTTCCATTAATAATAATAATGTCTATGCGGTGGCTGTGATATAGGCTATAAACCTACCAACGTCCGTTGCCATGATTTTTGGAATGACTGATCGCGAGAGGAAAAAAAGACGTTTTAGTCGCATAACATCGGTTAATGGAACGCCGTCATTTCGCAATAGTTTTTTATCGACATTTAGAAAATATCGCAAAAGTTTTGCGCAAATCTGTAATGGAAACGCGCCCCAAATATGATCAAATATTGGGGGGGACAAATTGCCCTTCGTTGAATATTGGGGGGGGTCGTGTCCCCCTGTCCCCCCATAGAATTACGCCTATGAATGAGTCACATACAGACCTGGCATGGCAGCTCGTTGCGTGTGTGTGTGTGTGTGTGGAGCTTTACAGACATGGTCACGATGGGAAAGAGCTGCACGAAGCAGGGTTATAATCGTAAACTAAATCTAATAAAAACATATATGTTAATTGAAATAAAGGTGAAATAAAACAAATGATATAAATATTAGTTGAGAATTAGAAATGTTGCTTTTTACATTAAGCTGAAATAAAGTTCAAACTGAGGCACTAAAATGATTAACAGGAAATCACTGAAATTAAAAGAAATAGCATGACGAATAACGAATTAAATGACAAAAGCACATAACGGAATTACTAAAATCTTAACTCAAACGTTAACAGCAAAACTAAAAATATAAAAATAAAAGCTTAATAAATGAATAAAACTAAAATAAAAACTAATTAGATAACACTGGCATCAAGTATTCTCATTTTGTGAAAAAAAATAAAAGCGTATGGAAATGAGATTGTCACGTGTATGGTTTGTTTTGGTTTCATTTTCCGTGTGTTTCCTGTGCTCGTTTTGTTCCTAGTCATCGTTCATTCCTTGGTTGTTAATTAAACACAGTTTTCCGTTGATTAGCTACTCTGTCTGTTTTTAAGACCTCAGTTTATTGTCTTTCTTTTGTGTGGTTGTGTGTTATTTTCTCCTGCAATCTCCTGTGTGGATCTGTGTGGACAACCGGCGACGTGACAGATATGAGGGTGAGTAAATCATAAGATCATTTTATTTCTGGCTTACCTATTCCTTTCACTCAAGATGCAGACTTTTGTAGCCGGAATATTCTTCCTGTTGTAGTTCCGGTTCCTCTCACAGGATACGGAGGAAAACAACAGGAAACACATTGACAAAAGAACTAATTCTGTTTTGTTGAATTCTTTTTTCTGTATACCTCTTTGATAGTGTATTTTCAGTTGTTCCTTTATGAATGTTAACTGTACAAACAGTTCATAAAAGTACAATTTTGTTCTAGATTGGAATTTAGTGAACGAAGAATACAATGTAAAACTCCTAGTCTGAATTTTTCTTTTGGATAAGAAGGTGACAAATCTGTACATCTTTCAAAAAAAAAAAAAAGAAAAAAAAAAGATTTCATATCCTCCATTTCGCTTCTTTTGAATATTTTCCAGCCTTTATTCGTGGAAACCGCATGGATTCTTTTTTTTTTTTTTGAGAAATCACATGTTACATAAAGTTGACAGTTTGGGCTGAAGTGAATTAAAGTCAATAAATTGTGAGTGTGTGAGTTAGTGTGTGTGTGCGTGCGTGTCTCTGTGAGTTTTTGTATAAGTGTGTGTGTGTGCGTGCGTGTGTGAGTTAGTGTGTGTGTGTGTGTGTCTGTGTGAGTGTGTGTCTGAGTGTGTGTTCACAGGGCCAAAATAAGCAGCAGAAGTGCACTTCTCTTTCCTCTAACTCCGAGTGCAGGGGTGAAGAGTCAGGCGAAGGACAGTATGACAGATCGAGGGAAGGTAAAGTAGAGGTCAACGTCGCAATGGCCATTTCCTGCCTGATCTCTATCTCGCTCTCCATTTCACTACACAACACCTGGGAGAACTACACACACATACAGCCTTCACAACACACACTACACACGGAGAAGCTCTTCACTCGTCTCTGGGCTGAGGTGCAACAAATAATACATAGTACACCAAGGAAAGATGCCTTCATGTTTTTTCTCTACACAATAAGATCCAATGTTGTTTGGACCATCAATGTCCTTCAAAATATCTTCTCTTATGTTCCGCAGGTTTGAAATTACATATGGGTGACTAAATTATGACAAGTTTCATTGTTAGAGGATTTGTAGGGTGTTTTGGGTGGTTGTTAGTGCTTTGCTATATTGTTCATCTTTGCTAAGTGGTTACTCTGTGGTTACAATATTGTGAGTGTTTACTTGGGTGTTTTGAGTGGTTAGACTTTGCTAGATGGTTGCTTTGCTGTTTGTGGCTGGTTGCTAAGGCGTTGCTAAGTAATTGCTAGAGTGTTCTGGAAAGTAACTATTGTCTTCCTAGGTGGTAGCTAAGGTGTTCTGGGTGGTTGTTAAGGTGTTTTGGGTGTGACTTGTTGCTATGGTGTTCTGGAAGTAGGTAAGTATGGTTGCTATCTTGTTGTGGTTGATTGCTAGGTTACCCTGCATTTGCTATATTGTTGTGAGTGTTATTGAGGTGTTGATAGCGGTTTCTAGGTTGCTTTTGATGTTTGCTAGGACTTTGCTAGATGATGCATATGACGTTGCAAAGTAGTTGCTGCGATGTTCGGGAAAGCTTCTATTTTAGGTAGTAACGGTGTTCTGGGTGGTTGCCAGGGTGTTTGGGTTGTGTCTAGGGCTTTGCAAGATGGTTGTGGGTGGTTGCTAGGCTGTTTCTAGGAAGTTAATCTGTGGTTTTAATGTTGTGAGTCATTACTAGGGTGTTGCTAGAGGGTTTTGCGTGGTTGCTATGGTGTTGTGGCTGGTTGCTAAAGCATTAAGTAATTCCTAAGGTGTTGTGTAAGGTAACTATTGTCTTTGTAGGTGGTAGCTAGGGGGATTTGGGTGGTATCTATAGGTCTTTGTTAGATGGTTGCTATGATGTTGTGGCTGGTTGCTACGGCTTTGCTAAGCAGTTGCTAGGGTGGTGGTCACTCTATGATAATTTTATTATTTGGAGGGGTCATTAGGGTATTTCTAGGTGGTTGCTAAGAATTTGCTAGATGGTTTCATATGGTGTCGCTAACTAGTTGCTAGGGTGTTCTTGAAAGTTTCTATTGTAAGGTGTTTCTGAGTGGTTGCCAGGTTGTTGTTTTGTGTTGTGTCTAGGGCTTTGCTAAATAGTGGTGGGTGGTTGCTAGGCTGTTTCTAGGTGGTTACTCTGTGGTTGCAATGTTCTGAGCGGTTACTATGGTGTTGCCAAAGGGTTGCTATAGTGTTGTGGTTGGTTGTTAATGCATTGGTAAGTAGTTGCCTGGGTGTTCTGGAAGGTTTCTATGATTATCAGTGGTCTCTAGTGCATTGGGGATTTCTTTGTGTCTGTGTGTTTATTTTTTTCACGTCCATTAGCAAAAACCACTGTTCAATTTAAAATACTTTAAGTCAGTCTGTAGAAGAGCAACACTGTAAACATCCAACAGTCTCTCAGCCTCAAACATCTGCGATTTTTGTCTTTCATAACCTTCATTTGATCATGTTTTTCCTGCAGTTTAATCAGAACGGCACAGACAGATTCAATTATCCCAGACACCTGAACACACAAAGCCGCTCTGCCGTGAGCTCGCTCTATTGTTGGTCTAAGCATCAGACACGTTAATGGGAAATATTGATTCAAATTTTCTCTCGCTTTCACTTTGGACCAGAGCTAGCAGATTTGTCTCTCTCACGGCTCCTCTGCTGGTAATAGGCCGATTGGATCTGAATCACATGCCGTTATTTCATCCCTGTTTATTTCCCCTGAGACCGAGCAGAGATGGTCTCTGAATGTGATGTTACGATAAAGATGTAAATCAAGCAGCGATTTACAGAGTGCGATACACAGTTCAAACATTTCACTACTCCTGCAGTTTGGTGTATATGAGAAGTGTTTGCTGAGGGGTTTATTGCCATGTTAATGTTGATTATGTATCATCGTGAATCTAGAACACACTGTTAAACAATTCAAACAAATTATAGACTGTCTCACTGTTCTCCTGTCTTTTTCTTCTTCTGTGTCTCTCGCTGTCAATTCAATTCAGTTGTGCTTGGCATGACAAACAGTACAGTGAATTTCCACAACATTTGCGAGGACTATACAGAATTAAAGCTCTCTCTCTCTCTCTCTCTCTCTCTCTCTCTCTCTCTCTCTCTCTCTCTCTCTCTCTCTCTCTCCTCTCTCTCTCTCTCTTCTCTCTCTCTCTCTCTCTCTCTCTCTCTCTCTCTCTCTCTCTCTCTCTCTCTCTCTCTCTCTCTCTCTCTCTCTCTCTCTCTCTCTCTCTCTCTCTCTCTCTCTCTCTCTCTCTCTCTCTCTCTCTCTCTCTCTCGTGTGTGGATGGCAGAGAGCAGTTTGCAGGCGTCCAGCCAGAGAGAAGTGCAGTAGATTCATCATGGTCTTGCCGTCCGCTGTACAGTGTCCACGTAAACGACTGTGGCTCGGATCACTACATAAATCTGCTCTGACTCACTTAATGAAGCTCAATTTCCCCGGCCCGACTGAGGCAGCCAGATTTACATGAGGGTTATGACACTTCAGAAGCGTTATCTGTGCCTCTCTCATATCCGTCCGTACTGACGACTTATTCTTCCCTCAACAGGAAGGGTTTATCAGCTTCACCGTCTCTATTTCACTCCCAAATCACATCCTGCCATAGCAAATCTTTTCCACAAATGTTTACAATTAAACACAGGGTCCAAGAAATTATGTTTTAGTTGACGGATGATGCACAATCCCTTCAACCATGACAATATTCACAATACACCACTCTTTCTGCAGGTGACATTATTACGTCAGGAGGTGGCAACCTTTATGAGTAATTCATTGACTCATATGTTTAATTTATATTATTCCCCCATTGTTTTTTGGGGGGGGGGGTTTGTATTCTGTTATCTGTTATTATGTGTGTATTGTGTTAAGCATTAATACTTTTTTTTTTTTAAATCATTGACTCATGCAGCCGATTCATTCACAACACTTCACTTAAAAAAACAAGTGACCACCTTTTGAATCATTCATTCAAAAAGACTGATTCATTGAGGAACGGTACACATGAGTTGCTGAATGCAGAACTGCACACTACAGTTCAGAATTCAGCGACCATATAATAATAATAAAGGTTTATTCGGTTACTAAACATAAAACAGAATATATACAACAAATTCATTACAAACAAAGAAGGTAACCGAACAGGTGTAGGCTGAAGCCATGGCTTATTACGCCTACCCTATTTACATCATATACATCAACATCTACCCATCAAAATTTGAACATAAACAATATACATGTATATACATGTATAAACATATGCAAACATACACTCATTCCTACACTCACTGGCCACTTTATTAGGTACCCCATGCTAGTAACGGGTTGGACCCCCTTTTGCCTTCAGAACTGCCTCAATTCTTCGTGGCATAGATTCAACAAGGTGCTGGAAGCATTCCTCAGGGAGTTTGGTCCATATTGACATGATGGCATCACACAGTTGCCGCAGATTTGTCGGCTGCACATCCATGATGCGAATCTCCCGTTCCACCACATCCCAAAGATGCTCTATTGGGTTGAGATCTGGTGACTGTGGAGGCCATTTTAGTACAGTGAACTCATTGTCATATTCAAGAAACCAATTTGAAATGATTAGAGCTTTGTGACATGGTGGAAGTAGCCATCAGAGGATGGGTACATGGTGGCCATAAAGGGATGGACATGGTCAGAAACAATGCTCAGGTAGGCCGTGGCATTTAAACGATGCCCAATTGGCACTAAGGGGCCTAAAGTGTGCCAGGAAAACATCCCCCACACCATTACACCACCACCACCAGCCTGCACAGTGGTAACAAGGCATGATGGTTCCATGTTCTCATTCTGTTTACGCCAAATTCTGACTCTAACATCTGAATGTCTCAACAGAAATCGAGACTCATCAGACCAGGCAACATTTTTCCAGTCTTCAACTGTTCAATTTTGGTGAGCTCTTGCAAATTGTAGCCTCTTTTTCCTATTTGTAGTGGAGATGAGTGGTACCCGGTGGAGTCTTCTGCTGTTGCAGCCCATCCGCCTCAAGGTTGTGCGTGTTGTGGCTTCACAAATGCTTTGCTGCATACCTCGGTTGTAACGAGTGGTTATTTCAGTCACTGTTGCCCTTCTATCAGCTCGAACCAGTCTGGTCATTCTCCTCTGACCTCTGGCATCAACAAGGCATTTCCGCCCACAGAACTGCCGCTCACTGGATGTTTTTTCTTTTTCGGACCATTCTCTGTAAACCCTAGAGATGGTTGTGCGTGAAAATCCCAGTAGATTAGCAGTTTCTGAAATACTCAGACCAGCCCTTCTGGCACCAACAATCATGCCACGTTCAAAGTCACTCAAATCAACTTTCTTCCCCATACTGATGCTCGGTTTGAACTGCAGGAGATTGTCTTGACCATGTCTACATGCCTAAATGCACTGAGTTGCCGCCATGTGATTGGCTGCTTAGAAATTAAGTGTTAACGAGCAGTTGGACAGGTGTACCTAATAAAGTGGCCGGTGAGTGTATACACATACTGCATACTCATATACATACATATATACATACATACAAACCTCTGCACTTGATTACAAATATTTATTTATTACTTATATTATTGAAATCTAAACACAACAATTATACATAAACTTATCTTGGGCAATATACTAGCATACTAATCTTACTATTTCTGCTATAGGAAGATTTGCTAAAAATAGTAATGGTTCTGAAGTCAGCACCTGTCTATATGAGTCATTGAATCATTTATTCAACCAATTTGTTAAAAAATATTGATTCGTTCATGAACTAAACAAGTGGCTTTCTTTATGAGTGAGTTATTAAATAATTCATTCAACTAGTTAAAAAACGTTGATTCATTCAATAAACAACACCTCTAATGTACATTGGTCAAAGATGTGGAACGCTTCTGCTTTGCCTTTGGTTGGAAGTATTTTCATTAGTGGAGGAAAAACAGTAACTGGCAATAATATCAGCTATGATTACCTGAGAGCCAAATCACAGCTCTTCTAATATTGCCAACAACCAAAATTAAAATTTAGTCATTTTCTCACCCTCATGTCGTTCCAAACCTGCATGACTTCTTGGAACATAAAACAAGATATTTGAAAAATGTATGCTTTTTGTCCATGCATTGGAAGTCAGTGGTAACCAAAACTGTTTGGTTCAAAATATCTTCTGCCCCAGAGAAGAACAAAAGTCATATCCTCCTGGGACCCAAGAATAGACTTTTGTCCACTGTAGTGGACATTATATTTTAGTGAATTTCTCTGACATCATACATGTCACATGACACAACCTGGGTGTCCTGTAAAGAGCACATTCAGGACTTTTCAGAGATACCAAATGTTTGGAGGTTTCACCATGAAAACAACTTCTCCTTGGTCTTTAAAAATGTCTGACATTAATTTAGTGATCAAATGTAGCATTCTTATGGAAATATGATAATATATTGTAATTATATTTAAATTGGACTACTTTTTCTAATTGTATTTCATAAAACAACATCTCAGGAAAATGTTAAGGGGTTTCAAATAAAAAAAATACTTTCTGTTAAAGAACAGGGCATTGATTTCAAACGTGTCCACTGTAGAGGACATCAGGACTAAAACCATGTTTATCAGGCATTCTGGGAGACACAACAAGTGAATATGGAGATAAATTATACATCAATATTCCTATGAAATATTAGATGATATTATTAAAATGTTGCCAATAATTACTCCAATTGTTACACTTCTTTTTTCATTAAATGTTGCTCCAAGAACACATTAATGTGCAAATTAGATACAGTGTATAGATACATTGCATTGAATGGGAATATTAATTTATGGCCATTTTACCCACATATTGCAAAAAGTAAAATGGTGTATCAATTCATTCCATTATTTCTTTCATAACATAGTTGAGAATAATCTTTATACAAATTTTGGTTGAAAAAATCCTGAAACCCCAAAATTTATTGGTGATTGAAAAAAAAATCCCATTGTTTTTGCCTATACATATAATTTCATGTCATTTTATTTTTTCAACAACTTAGTCCTGGCGTCCACTACAGAGGACATAGCATAACGTATGAATAAAATATTATTTTATATATGTGTTTTTTTACCATTTGTTTATTGTGCTCTAAACAGTGTGATGACATGGAAAAAAACTAAATTCAAAAAACTTTTTTTTTCTGGGTCTCAGGAGGATATGAGTGAGTAAATGATGACAGAATTTAAACTAACCCTTTAAATATACAATCCAGAATTACTTTTTTCTTAAACAATTTGGTGTGCATCATTAGGGTTTTATATGTTATGCGATAACGTCTGCTGACATTAAATTCTTGCATTAAGTCTATTTGATCTCTGTCTGCTTTATTTCACTGGGGTTTTACACTCCGGGATGTTTCCTGGGATCTGCGTGTTTTTGCCTTCCCAGATGTAATGCTTTCTTAAAGATTTTTTGAACAGCATAAAACCTCACATATTTCTTTCTTATATAAAAGTTCTTGGCAAGTTATGTTTATGTAATCGAGGTTACCATTAATATCACATTAAAAGTAAATACTTTAATATTTCAAAACAACCCACCATCCTTTGCAGAGTGACATTGAACAAGGTCTGTGAAAATAGCTAGCAAAATTAAAAATAAATCAACTGGCTCATTGCAGTCTTTTACATGTCCAGTGTTTATGTGCCAAGTCTCTCTCACTCTCTTTACGTTCAGTGAAGCATGCAGTGCCTACATACCTGCCTCTCCCGTCGAGTCCCATACGGAGAGGGAGAGGTATCTGTGATCTCCCATCATGCATCAGGACAGCCGGTGTAAGATTGATGACACTCTTCGGAGGCAACAGAAGACGGCCGCCCGTGAGCAGCCGCTTATGAGACCTGATAGACTCGTCTCTTAATAAACAGCACTGATATGTCAGCCACGCTGTGTTTCACTCAAAGCAGCGATGCAGACGAGAGAGAACAAGAAATTGAGTAAAAGAGAGAGAGAAATAGAGAGGAAAAATCCCACTGGAGCTGTTTCAGGCACCATGATATGACCGATGGGCTGCACACTTGTACATTAGACACAACATCAATATTCAAATTAAAACCACCATTAGCCTCAGTCAGAGTGTTTGATATAGTGCTAGAAGCATTTCTTGTTAGTTTACTCAATACTTACTGAATCTTAAATCGACCTATGATCCACTTTTACCTAAATAGTATAAACTAATAGCACATCTCTCCTCCACAAGCCGCACTAAATGCAGACGCATTTAAATGTTATTTAAAGAAAATCAAGCTTTTAATGTTGTTTACATGTCTATGTGGTGTTTTTAAAATGCTTTAAGACAAACCATGTACACATTTATAAGTGAAATCGCTGGTGTTTCTGACGTCACAATTAAACGACCTTGTAACCAATCAGATCAACGTGTGATCGTCAACCAGTGGATCTCTGAGCTGAGTGAGTGAGTGGAGGCGGGGCTCATTTGCATATTCATAGAACCGCGTATACTAAATGAAACAAGGGTGTCGAGTTACATTCAAGCTATTTTGTTAGAGTTTCAGTTTTTGAAATTTCAGTAGGCTTATTATATATAAGATTCCTCATTCATATAAGCTGGTCTTGCGTGCCAAATGAGCAGAGCAGAGATGTTGCACTGCTGAGTGAACTGACTCCTCCAAAGGGAGTGTTTTTGTTAGTGATGCTTAAACCACCAATAAAACCGTCTTTATATTTTAATGCAACATATGTTGCCTTTGAAAATATGTTATATAAAATATAGATATAAAAAAAACTTGTTTGAGAAGATGTCCCACACCAAACTCTTTAAATAGGAAATACTTCAACATAAAAAAGGAAACAATTTCAAGGGATCAGGCTGAGATTATCAGGGGAGCTTGTTAGTGCTAAATGTCAGCTGCTTGTTTCTAGTGCTGCCTCTGTGCTTTAGCAGGATCTTCTTCTGCTGCTTTTTAGGAAAATAGTATTCCTCATAACCGAGTTTATGATCTCCAAATAGGCGTCGTTAATGTGGCTGATCTTATATCGATACATTCATCTGATGTTTGAAGCTGTTGAAGTTCAGATTGAACTTAGTTAGCCTGGAACATAGACAGTAAAAGAAATGGACAGAGCGATCTCATTGGAACTCAGTTGAGACAGTTGAAGCCCACTTTTAGCGATTTTTGAGAACTTCCGTTCCTGACGCGCAGACTCAGACCGACTCAAACTAAGCTTGATGACGTGAGCAACCTGTCTGACAGACGTTAATATTCTAGTAGCTGTGCGTGAAAACTGCCAACGTTAATCTTGCAGAGACGGGGAACTTGAGCAAAGAGTTCTTTGGCGTGAGTGAGCAGGAGTAAGTATTCCGTTGCTTTTATGGACTCATTATCTATGGGCTTCTCCCTTGACGGGACGTCCCCCCGATTGCCTGCGAGCTTCTCCTCCTGTCTGTACGGTAACTTCTGTACAGCGCGACAGAGAGTCGAGTGGTTATGACGCAATCGTTAGCCTATTTTTACTAAATCTGTTTCTACGGGGCCATAGTGTAACATAGAAGGTAATGGAGCCCTTTATACATTGTCGTGTTTCTTTAGAAATAAATAATGGACAAATGGAGTCTTTAAACGCCTCAGATGTAAAGTTATTCGCTGTCAAAGTGACGCAAAAATGAATGGGAGTCAATGGAAATGCTAACGCAAGTGAAGTTCTGCTACAACATGGCGGCACCCGGCCGGCTTCAACTTCCGGTCGATGGATTACCCCCTTGGCCTGGAACCACTTCAGGAGTTTCGAATGTCGTCATCTGATTGGTTGAATTCTACAGGATTTCCGGGAGATGTGTGTCGTGTTCTTTAACGGTCCGCCTGGAAACAAAGATGCCATGATGCCAAACCCCCTCATGGAAGAAGAACGCTGTCATGTTTACACAACTGTGACAATGAGCGCTTATCAGGATCAACTAAACACTGGGTTTCAAAAGTATGTGAAGTTCGCGGCACAGACTCTTTATAATACGTTCAAGAGTTTTAGTTATTGTAGGGACATCGACGTTACAATTTCAAGCCCTTAAACATGACATGAAACAACACGAACTGTGATTGGCTGCTTTACATGTCAGTCAGACGGTCCTTGGCCAATGAAAGCTGCTATGGAGTCCAGACCTTCTGCCATCAGCTGCATCGATAACAAAAATAGATTTGCTAACATTACTAAGTTATGAAAACATTAATTCTGGATGGTCTCACAACGTCTAGTTTAAAAAAAGAAGAAGGAAGTTTTTTCTTGGTTCTGCAAACGTTAAAGGGTTAGTTCACCCAAAATGAAGATTATCCCATAATTTGCTGACTTTCAAGCCATAGCTGTATCTGAATTAGTTAATGAGTTATTAAAAAATATCCTGGCACTTCCAATCTTTATAATAGGAGTGAATGGTACCTTAGATTCTAGTGATTCTGGTTTATAAAGTTATAAATATGGATATTTTTCTTACAGAAATGCATCGCTTTGCTTCAGAAGGCTTTTATTAACCTCTGGAGCTGTATGGATTTCTTTTATGATGGATGGATGTGCTTTTTTTGGCTTCTATATAGCCTAACTCTGATTGCGTTATGCTGAAAGAAGAAAGCCTAAATTATGGGATCATTTTAATTCTTATCCCTTTAAGGGAACATTCCATTATAGAATTGTACATTTTGAATGTTCTCTGAAAGTTCTGAAACAGTTAGTGACATTTAAAAATGTTAGACAAATATGTCCAGCTAAAAACTAAAAAAAATGTTACATGAACAATGCATAAATGTTTACATTTATAAGAACAACATTTAGAGAACATTATTAAATAACATTATTATTTGAACGAACATTCTATTATTAACGTCACTGGAAGAATGTTTGTTCATAACTTTGAGAAAACCTTGCCGGAACATTAGCTGCTAAAGTAAGAACGTTCCATGTTAGCTTAGTTTCAATAATGGACTGGCAGGAAGTTTTGAGTAGGCTACTGAAACTTAGCTGCATGCTTTTATTTCAAGAAATCAAATGATATTTGATTTTTCATCCTATGATCCTCGACTGAAATAGCCTATCTGTTTACAAGCTCATCTGAGAAGATCAAGTCTTACGCTTTGTGCGAGTCATCAGACCAAGTGTTCATTTCAAAGAGGCAAAATACACCAAAAATAAAACCGCAGCCAATAACTGATATTATTTCATGCTGCATAGAGGAAGCGGCGCATCCAAACACCCAACAAAAGACTGAAAGCTCTGCCGAGTATGCTATTTACAATATTCTATATTTCCACGGTAAAAAAAAAATGTTGTATCTGTCACAATTCTATCTCCTCCACTCACCCTCTACACTGTATAACGCCTTGTTAAAGTCAGTCGTGTGTGAAATGGTGTTTTGAAATAAATGAAACCGACCAGGAAGAGCGGGAGAAGCCGATATTGCGTTGTCAGGCTGACAGGCAGGCAGTGAGAATGTAACAAGAGCCATCATCTTACGGAAAAAACGGGTTAAATAAAAACCCGCCGCATCTCCCCCGCTCATATTGACACGCCGGTGGCGGGGGGCATTTTTCATTGTCTCATCAAGACAAAGCATTATAGGAGATCAATCCGGCTTCTTCGCATTAGATAGGCGGCGCAAAGAAGTGCTAGTTGCACATTTTCCCATTCTCCTCCACTGTTGGAAGCCAGACGCTTTGCCACTCGTCAGGGTGAGAGAGTAGCTGTCAGTCGCGGTTTGAAAAGAGAGTTTGTGGAGACTTTCTCTTGTGTGAAACAGTATCGAACCTCACTAAGGAAATTCAGATGTCTTTTCTGCTGCTGACCTCGTGACCTTCGTATTGTGAATCAGTTAAATTCGTCGATGGCGCCGCTGAATCTGTGATCAGCGTTTTAGTGGAGCTCTTTGAAGGCGCGCGCTGCTCTTGACACACCGTTAAATATCACACCGAAGCTAACTGTGACAGTATTGTGAATCAATGCCACGAGAGACAGAATAATTGGACCTCTTCTGTTCAAAAGCCCCTTGAATTGTGGAAATAATTCATTTTTTTCTCTCCACAGCACAAAGTGCACAGCGACCGTTTTGTCTTTCCTGCGAATGAGCTTTTTGCGCGCGCCCTCGTAAAGCCCTATTGAAACACTAGACTACAAAAACACAATCCCACATTATTCTCATCATGCAGGGGAACGGTGGAAGCTGCTCGGCTAAAGGTAATTACCAGAGAAAAATCATATATCACGCCTTTAACCTGGAGAGCTTGTATATCTTTAGGGGTCGTTAATTTTAAAAGAGCGCCATTAACCTGGGGTGAGATGGTAATGACAGACAGAGAGGCCAGCCTTTATAAAACAAACTCATGCAGATGTGACCACAGGGGGAAAGGAGTGTGTGTGTGTGTGTGTGTGTGTGTGTGTGAGAGAGAGAATAGGCAAAACCCTTGTAATCAAATAGGCCTAACTAATGTGTGGATTTTTGGTGCTAAGCAGTAAAAAACCATCATACATCATCACTGTATGGAAAACAATCTTTAAAATATCTAATTTTCAATGAAAGGAAAAAAAAAAATCAAACATGACTGTAGATGATACAAATAAATTCAGTATAAAGTAAACACAATGAAAAGTACAACTTGTGCTCGTTAGGATAATATTACAATATTAGGTGGTCTTTGATAGTTTTGTATGTCCACCAAAGTTGGCATCATGTGATTAGGAACTATTTGTTTTATAAATGGTTTGTGGCTGTTTTGTGCCCTCCCATTAGTAAAGAACTTTATACATAATTAAAAATGCATGGTGGTTTGAGTCTCACAACAACATTTAGACTTCAGATGTGTTAAAGGGTGTCGGGACCAACAACATCACACCGAACGAATCAAATGTGACGCATTTTACTGCCATACGCAAAACCAGCCATTCACTTTGCAAAATGAGACGAGCTGAATGGCTAAAACTCAGTGGTTCGGAACAATGTAAGCACTGTCAATAGTGTGTGTGACACACTGTCGATTACAACAGGCAGTAATTTCAGTTGTGGTTACAGTAATGCACTTATGGTGGACATCTATGAGGCAAGACATCCTGAAAGGTGAAGCTATTTTCTACTTCCAGTTTTTTGCCCCTCTTGGTAGAAGCTGTAACTACACAATTCTGAGGGCAAAAAGTGTCTGAAAAGTAGTAGTAGCCGTGATTATTTTGTTGTTGTTTATTTGCTACTATTTCATTTTATAATAGGTGTTAAATCAGTTACAGATTCTTTTTGGAGGCTCTTAAAATAATGTAATTGACTTAAATTGCTGGTTTTGAGGTCACAGTTCAGTCACTCCATAAAAGTTTTACTTGATCTTTCATTTTCAACAGTCCTTTTCTAATATCCTTCCACTTATTTTGTGACAGTCCGGGTTATTTACACTAGCGTTCAAAAGTTGAACATTTTGAAAGAAGGCTTACTGAAGGTTAATTTGATTAAAAAATACAGTAAAAACAGGAACATTGTGTACTATTAATACAGTTTAAAATAAATGTTTTCTATGTGAATATATTGTAAAAATGTTGAATTTTCAGCATCATTACTCCAGTCTTCAGTGTCACATGATCCTTCAGATATCACTCTAATATGATGATTTGCTGCTCAAGAAACATTTCTGATTATTATCAGTGTTAAAAACAGTTGTGCTGCTTCATATTTTTGTGGAAACTTAAACTTTTTTTTTCCAGGATTCTTCGATGAATAAGCAGTTCAAAAGAACAGCATTTATTAAGTGCATCATTGCAAAAAAAAATGATGTTGTCTTTGTTTTAAAATCAAACTGACTGTCTGTGCCAGTGCATTGAACCTAATGCAATACACCGATGTCTGTTTTAATAAGGATCATGATTGCTGCTGAAAGCTTTGGCCACAAACACTGTTCTCAGAGAGAGTCCGGCTCATTGCTTTGTTTCTTTGAGAATATAAATATTTCCCTCTCCATGCCATTTCAGCGAGCATGTGGTCTGATTTTTCCCCGGAGTCCCGGGCCCTTTTGCCCAGTGGTGTAAACCGTTCGGCCCCTGGGGGAGTTGGCTGAGGGGCTACACGGAGGCCCTGTTGATTTCTGTTTGGCCTTTCTCTTCCTCAGGCCGGAGCGGCATGTCACATTAGAAAGGTTTATTTTCCTACATCAGAGCAAAGCACATCATTCGTCACTCCCTGAACCTGAGAGAAAAACACAGAGAGAGACGGTGACCGAGTGACTCCACAAGCAAAACACTCACTGCCATCATTCAACCCGAGTCTGATCACAACTTCTGGCACATGCAAACTCCTTTTACCTATTCATCGGAAAATTGTATGTGCAAAAATGCTTTTTCTTAATTATATCTATTTATTTCACAGAAAGTTGTTCAGACCGAGTAAATGATGACAGAATTACAATTTTTGGAGAACTATCCCTTTAAATGTTACAGGTTTATATCTTTCTACATATCCCCAGAAATCACAAAAGATCTCTTTAATATCTCAATTGTTTCTCCTATAGGCAGCATTGAGATTAAAAGCAGAGCAAGTGGAGATTTGAAGTCGGCTGCGTTTCTCCTGAGAAGATGACCCACGTGTGCGCGTCTCAAACTGTGCTCAGATCTGCAATCCACACGCAGTCGTCTCCATATGAACTCAACCATGTCTGATCACATTCACGTTAGTTATACCGTTCAAATGTTTGGGCATTTTCTGAAAGAAAGAAATAAAGTGACAGTACACTCACTGTAACATTTATCATGATTATAATAATTGTTGTTCTTATGAACTTTCTTTTCATCAAAGAATCCACAAAAATATGAAGCAGCACGACTGTTTTCAACATTGATAATAATCATAAATGTTTCTTGAGCAGCAAATCATCATATTAGAGTGATTTCTGAAGGATCATGTGACTCTGAAGACTGGAGTAATGATGCGGAACATTCAGCTTTGATCACAGGAATAAATTGCACTTTACAATAGAAAACAGCTACTTTAATATTCACAATATTACTGTATTTTTGATCACGTGAATGCAACCTTGTAGAGTTTCCTTCTGAAACTTTTAACGATCTTAGTGACCCCAAACTTTTAGTGTTAATTCACACTCTTAAAGGGTTATTAGTTCACCCCAAAAATGAAAATGATGTCATTAATGACTCTCCCTCGTGTCGCTCCAAGCCCGTCAGACCTCCGTTCATCTTCGGGACACAGTTTAAGATATTTTAGATTTAGTCCGAGAGCTTTCTGTCCCTCCATTGTAAATGTGTGTACGGTATACTGTCCTTGTCCAGAAAGGAAATAAAGACATCATCAAAGTAGTCCATGTGACATCAGTGGGTTAGTTAGAGTGTGTTGAAGCATCGAAAATACATTTTGGTCCAAAAATAACAAAAACTACGACTTTATTCAGCATTGTATTGTGTTCCGGTTCTGTTGTGGATCCGCGTTCAGTGACACTGCTGACGTAAGACGCTGCTGACGTGTGTCTGGTGTGTGTGTGTGTGTGTTCCGGTTCTGTTGTGGATCCGCGTTCAGTGACACTGCTGACGTAAGACGCTGCTGACGTGTGTCTGGTGTGTGTGTGTGTGTGTGTTCTGGTTCTGTTGTGGATCCGCGTTCAGTGCCGCCGCTGACGTAAGACGCTGCTGACGTGTGTCTGGTGTGTGTGTGTGTGTGTTCCGGTTCTGTTGTGGATCCGCGTTCAGTGACACTGCTGACGTAAGACGCTGCTGACGTGTGTCTGGTGTGTGTGTGTGTGTGTGTTCTGGTTCTGTTGTGGATCCGCGTTCAGTGCCGCCGCTGACGTAAGACGCTGCTGACGTGTGTCTGGTGTGTGTGTGTGTGTGTTCTGGTTCTGTTGTGGATCCGCGTTCAGTGCCGCTGCTGACGTAAGACGCTGCTGACGTGTGTCTGGTGTGTGTGTGTGTGTGTGTGTTCTGGTTCTGTTGTGGATCCGCGTTCAGTGCCGCTGCTGACGTAAGACGCTGCTGACGTGTGTGTGTGTGTATTCTGGTTCTGTTGTGGATCCGCGTTCAGTGCCTCCGCTGACGTAAGACGCTGCTGACGTGTGTCTGGTGTGTGTGTGTGTGTGTATTCTGGTTCTGTTGTGGATCCGCGTTCAGTGCCGCTGCTGACGTAAGACGCTGCTGACGTGTGTCTGGTGTGTGTGTGTGTGTGTTCTGGTTCTGTTGTGGATCCGCGTTCAGTGCCGCTGCTGACGTAAGACGCTGCTGACGTGTGTCTGGTGTGTGTGTGTGTGTGTTCTGGTTCTGTTGTGGATCCGCGTTCAGTGACGCTGCTGACGTAAGACGCTGCTGACGTGTGTCTGGTGTGTGTGTGTGTGTGTATTCTGGTTCTGTTGTGGATCCGCGTTCAGTGCCGCTGCTGACGTAAGACGCTGCTGACGTGTGTCTGGTGTGTGTGTGTGTTCTGGTTCTGTTGTGGATCCGCGTTCAGTGCCGCTGCTGACGTAAGACGCTGCTGACGTGTGTCTGGTGTGTGTGTGTGTGTGTGTGTTCTGGTTCTGTTGTGGATCCGCGTTCAGTGCCGCTGCTGACGTAAGACGCTGCTGACGTGTGTGTGTGTGTATTCTGGTTCTGTTGTGGATCCGCGTTCAGTGCCTCCGCTGACGTAAGACGCTGCTGACGTGTGTCTGGTGTGTGTGTGTGTGTATTCTGGTTCTGTTGTGGATCCGCGTTCAGTGACACTGCTGACGTAAGACGCTGCTGACGTGTGTCTGGTGTGTGTGTGTGTGTGTGTTCCGGTTCTGTTGTGGATCCGCGTTCAGTGACACTGCTGACGTAAGACGCTGCTGACGTGTGTCTGGTGTGTGTGTGTGTGTGTTCTGGTTCTGTTGTGGATCCGCGTTCAGTGCCGCTGCTGACGTAAGACGCTGCTGACGTGTGTCTGGTGTGTGTGTGTGTGTGTTCTGGTTCTGTTGTGGATCCGCGTTCAGTGCCGCTGCTGACGTAAGACGCTGCTGACGTGTGTCTGGTGTGTGTGTGTGTGTGTTCTGGTTCTGTTGTGGATCCGCGTTCAGTGCCTCCGCTGACGTAAGACGCTGCTGACGTGTGTCTGGTGTGTGTGTGTGTGTGTTCTGGTTCTGTTGTGGATCCGCGTTCAGTGCCGCTGCTGACGTAAGACGCTGCTGACGTGTGTCTGGTGTGTGTGTGTGTGTGTGTTCTGGTTCTGTTGTGGATCCGCGTTCAGTGCCGCCGCTGACGTAAGACGCTGCTGACGTGTGTCTGGTGTGTGTGTGTGTTCTGGTTCTGTTGTGGATCCGCGTTCAGTGACGCTGCTGACGTGTGTCTGGTGTGTGTGTGTGTGTGTGTGTGTGTGTGTTCTGGTTCTGTTGTGGATCCGCGTTCAGTGCCGCTGCTGACGTAAGACGCTGCTGACGTGTGTCTGGTGTGTGTGTGTGTATTCTGGTTCTGTTGTGGATCCGCGTTCAGTGACACCGCTGACGTAAGACGCTGCTGACGTGTGTCTGGTGTGTGTGTGTGTGTGTTCTGGTTCTGTTGTGGATCCGCGTTCAGTGACACTGCTGACGTAAGACGCTGCTGACGTGTGTCTGGTGTGTGTGTGTGTGTGTGTGTGTGTTCTGGTTCTGTTGTGGATCCGCGTTCAGTGCCGCTGCTGACGTAAGACGCTGCTGACGTGTGTCTGGTGTGTGTGTGTGTATTCTGGTTCTGTTGTGGATCCGCGTTCAGTGACACCGCTGACGTAAGACGCTGCTGACGTGTGTCTGGTGTGTGTGTGTGTGTGTTCTGGTTCGTTGTGGATCCGCGTTCAGTGACACTGCTGACGTAAGACGCTGCTGACGTGTGTCTGGTGTGTGTGTGTGTGTGTTCTGGTTCTGTTGTGGATCCGCGTTCAGTGCCGCTGCTGACGTAAGACGCTGCTGACGTGTGTCTGGTGTGTGTGTGTGTGTGTTCTGGTTCTGTTGTGGATCCGCGTTCAGTGACACCGCTGACGTAAGACGCTGCTGACGTGTGTCTGGTGTGTGTGTGTGTGTGTTCTGGTTCTGTTGTGGATCCGCGTTCAGTGACACCGCTGACGTAAGACGCTGCTGACGTGTGTCTGGTGTGTGTGTGTGTGTGTTCTGGTTCTGTTGTGGATCCGCGTTCAGTGCCGCTGCTGACGTAAGACGCTGCTGACGTGTGTCTGGTGTGTGTGTGTGTGTGTTCTGGTTCTGTTGTGGATCCGCGTTCAGTGCCGCTGCTGACGTAAGACGCTGCTGACGTGTGTCTGGTGTGTGTGTGTGTGTGTTCTGGTTCTGTTGTGGATCCGCGTTCAGTGCCGCTGCTGACGTAAGACGCTGCTGACGTGTGTCTGGTGTGTGTGTGTGTTCTGGTTCTGTTGTGGATCCGCGTTCAGTGCCGCTGCTGATGTAAGACGCTGCTGACGTGTGTCTGGTGTGTGTGTGTGTGTATTCTGGTTCTGTTGTGGATCCGCGTTCAGTGACGCTGCTGACGTAAGACGCTGCTGACGTGTGTCTGGTGTGTGTGTGTGTGTGTGTGTATTCTGGTTCTGTTGTGGATCCGCGTTCAGTGACGCTGCTGACGTAAGACGCTGCTGACGTGTGTCTGGTGTGTGTGTGTGTGTGTATTCTGGTGCTGTTGTGGATCCGCGTTCAGTGCCTCCGCTGACGTAAGACGCTGCTGACGTGTGTCTGGTGTGTGTGTGTGTGTGTTCTGGTTCTGTTGTGGATCCGCGTTCAGTGCCGCTGCTGACGTAAGACGCTGCTGACGTGTGTCTGGTGTGTGTGTGTGTGTGTGTTCTGGTTCTGTTGTGGATCCGCGTTCAGTGCCGCCGCTGACGTAAGACGCTGCTGACGTGTGTCTGGTGTGTGTGTGTGTTCTGGTTCTGTTGTGGATCCGCGTTCAGTGACGCTGCTGACGTGTGTCTGGTGTGTGTGTGTGTGTGTGTGTGTGTGTGTGTGTTCTGGTTCTGTTGTGGATCCGCGTTCAGTGCCGCTGCTGACGTAAGACGCTGCTGACGTGTGTCTGGTGTGTGTGTGTGTATTCTGGTTCTGTTGTGGATCCGCGTTCAGTGACACCGCTGACGTAAGACGCTGCTGACGTGTGTCTGGTGTGTGTGTGTGTGTGTTCTGGTTCTGTTGTGGATCCGCGTTCAGTGACACTGCTGACGTAAGACGCTGCTGACGTGTGTCTGGTGTGTGTGTGTGTGTGTTCTGGTTCTGTTGTGGATCCGCGTTCAGTGCCGCTGCTGACGTAAGACGCTGCTGACGTGTGTCTGGTGTGTGTGTGTGTGTGTTCTGGTT
>NW_026606766.1:85000-280000 GCF_029890125.1 Rhinichthys klamathensis goyatoka | reverse complement strand
ATGACAACTATTGTGGGTCTATGTTTATTTTTCTTCAGGAATTTTGGGAGAAACGTCTAAAACAAAGCTGATACGTCCATTACATTTCCTGAGCTGAAAAAGAGCAATAACATTTTCCTCAGGGTGAAGCTGTTTTCATGTGTGTTCATATCATGCTCTTTATTGCTTCAATCATATCAGGCCGGTGTGTGTGAACACACAGTGACCCAGCGTTGGTCTGAGAGGATGGAGTTGGTTGAGGGCCGCGGCCCCTGACTGAACACAAATAAACACAGATCTAGACTGCGGCTCCCTGAGCACAGCGAACACACACTCCTCTGAAGAACAACATCAATCACTGGTACAGCAGCCAACACACACACACACACACACACACACAGATGATGCGCATTCCACAGCACTGTCTCTTCATTCACCGACTATGAATGAGGCACAAACAAACACAAAAGAGTGCATGATTAGAGAGTCATTAGTAACTTTGAAGATGCAAATGTAAGGAGAATAGACTGAGTAACTCTGCATTATATTAATGTAAATGTAGACGGACCACCACCAACATCACATATTTATATGCACTTATAAAAATGCATATATGTCTTTGTTACTGGACAGATAACTGGACGGACAGATATATATTGTTCTCATGGTTGGTCCAGTACTGTTGGCCACTGTCTTCAATTTCCAGTTTGAATTCCAGTGTATCAGTTTTCACAGCAACACTGACCCCTGCTGGCAGGGCAAAGCGGCAAACACTGGGAACATCCATAGAGGCAGCTGTATGATTTTAGTTTTAAAAAAATAACAAAAATAATCCTGGATCACAGGAGCCAACAATATCCGCAGTACTCAAATGCTTTTGAAGGGCAACTGTAGATTAAATGGATTTGTAATCGAAAATGGATAAATTCTGTATTATTGTAAATTGAAACTGCTGAATATTCTGCTTTAATCAGCACTAAATAAACTTGCTGACATTAACTAACAGCTGTCAATCAATCCGCTGACTAATCTTTTGACTGCTCATGTGATCTGAAAGAAGAAAACGTAACAATGTATTTCCAGCATCTCGAAACACTAAAGCACAAATATATGTAATATTAGAATTCTGCAAAACATTTAACGGGAAAGATACAATACAAAAAGAAGAAATAATCCAAGCCATGACAGACAATAAATCAAGCATAAGTCTGGTGGTGGTGTGGAGTGTATACATTCTGTAAAACTTGTTAATTTGAATAATAATAATAGCATTGTACAAGATTGGTTATCATATTTTTTGTCAAACATAAAAATAGCCATAGTACTCTGTCAAAGAGTCACTTTGTATGACAGTAGACATTGTGTGCTTGACCTAGAAACTGTGAATTGGTAATTAACCCGCAAATGAAAACTGGTTGGAATGCATTAATTAGACTCTCCTCTGCCCGTCTCACGGTGAAGAAGAGCTTTGAAAGCTTTCCGTGTAATTGATATTGAGAGAGATCATAAAGTCAGTCTAAATCAAATGAAAACGGCTAATTGGCAGAGTTATTACATTCAGAGTCCATCATTACCAACTACATTCAATAAAAACTCTTTACACTTTCCCTTTCACACGGTAATTGGATTCTTGATGAAGAATGAAATTTCTAGAAATGGTCTTTTTTTTTCAATCAAAGCTTTTTAATTGAAAGTAAATCTTTTTTCCCTATCAAAAAGTTCTTATATACATCCCTGGGTGAAGAAATAGGACAGATGCGACATAAAGAGCCGACACGTGTCAAACAGGCTGCAGAATCACTATTGCTATACAATCAGAAAGTGTCCATCTATTGTGAATAATAATTTGATATGAAAGACGGACGGAGCGGAGCCTGTCAAACTTTTAAACAGCAATGGAGCTCAACTGGAAAAGTCTCCTACTTCTCAGACGTTTCTCCTGAAAAACAATCAAAGCTTTGAAATCTCAAAATGAACTCAAAACATTTGTCGTCTAATTCTCCACAGATTTGACTGAGCTGCGTCAGGGTAAGATGAGGGAAGATGCCCCGCTTAAGAACAATGTGCATTTGCTTATTATATCTAGATATAAGTTTAGCATGTGCAGGATGATGATGATGATGATGCATCGCATCAACCAATCAACTATTCTATTCTAAATTGAATTTTGACAATTTAGTTGAATAATTGAATAACCCATGACAGAGAAAGCAGAATCCCAGTAAAAGAGATTTATCTGAAAGGTCAAATTATTCTGTGACTTATATAGGCATATGAATATTTACATATTTAATCACCCATATATTAATTGAAGTTGACATAATAGCAACACTATATGCAAATTTAAAGATTTCTCAACTAACCTGTAGGTTTTAATGAAAGCGAAGATAACCCCATTAAAAATTATTACATTTAAAAAATAACAACAACTTGGAGCCTTCTGTGCCAATTCTGGGTGGCTCATCTTACCCTAAGGGTCTAATTTGATCTTTTTACTTCAAAATTAAAAGTATAACTTTTACGTAACTTTTTGTTTCCACAAATCCTTCATTAACAAATAGACACAAACAAACTTTGATATTCAATATAATACAATATCAGAGATCACTATTTTCCAGAGACATAAAATTAGATCAATTAACCTCAAAACTGTTTCGGCTGACTCAATCTCACATATGTTGATATTCAGATGAAATGAAAAAATTAAAAATACCATAGCCATTTCATCTTACCCCACATTTACTCAACATATACCCAGAACATATGTTTTTAATTTTTAAATATTGTCTAATTTTTATAAATCCATACATGCACTCACAAACACTACCAGGAACACCCCAAGGCCATCAACGAAGTCCAGAGAACGAGGCACGGGGTGGTAAGGGGAAATAAGATCCAAAACTCAGAGGTCTGACTGAGTCTGGTTGTGCACTTCTGGATGGCACATATTTTTCAGCTCTCTGGACATTATTTGGTCCATCCTTGTGTTTATCTTTGAAGCGGCCAGCGGTGCGAAGGACAGTGCACAACCAGACTCGGACCTCTGAGTTTTGGATCTTATTTCCCCTTACCAGCCCGTGCCTCGTTCTCTGGACTTCGTTGATGGCCTTGGGGTGTTCCTGGTAGTGTTTGTGAGTGCATGTATGGATTTATAAAAATTTGAAAATATTTTTAAAGGAGAAGTCCGGCGCAAAATGAACCTTTGGTCTAATTACACATTGTTACCTAGTCAATCGTTATCTGAGATTTGTTTTCATGATTATCGAATGTAAATAGTTTTATCTCTAAAAACAGTTTAGCCTATAAAGCTAGTATAACGCTAGTATATAGGGCATAGAGAAATGACAAATAAAAATCGCTTGTTAATACCACTAACAAGGCTCAAAATAGCCCCACACTAACACGGTAGCATAATGAGGGTCCCTACCTTCAAACCGAAGCATCGAGAACTTTGTCAGTGTCCAGACCGTTTAATAAGAAGATATTTTAAACATACAGTCAACTTCGCGTATACAGGCAGAAGCCATCTTTGAAATACAGCCTTTACCAGTCGATCTACGAACGCCGATCCAAGCCTGCTGTTCGCGCTCACCTTATCACAACTTATAGCTCGTTCACATCTCACCAGCGCACTTGGATCGGCGTTCGTAGATCGACGTAGGGCTTTCAAATGATTAATCCCGATTAATCACATCCAAAATAAAAGTTTTTTTTACATTATATATGTGGGTGCACTGTGTATAATTATTGTGTATATAGTATATAAATACACACACATGCATGTATATTTAAGAAAAAAATATTATTTATATATAAAATATTTATATATAAATTATATATAAATCTATATACAGTATATACATGAAAATATTTCTTAAATAAATACAAGCATGTGTGTGTATTTATATATATATAAAATAATTATACACAGTGCACCCACATATATTATGTAAAAAAAAACTTTTATTTTGGATGTGATCATTTGACAGCCCTATTATTTATTTTCTAAAAATAATTGTTATCTATTCTGTTTTGACTACATATACTTGGGGTCAGCATATATATATATATAAATGTATGTGTGTGTGAGTGTAAATTAATAAATAAGCATTAAATTGATCAAAATTGACAGTGAAGACAGTTGCAATGTTACATATGATTCCTGTTAAACTAATGCTGTTCTTTTGTACTATTGATCAAAGAATCCTGAAGACTGGAGTAATTGCTGAAAATTCAGCATAATTCAAATGAAAAACAGTTTACTGCACTTATATTTTACCGTATTTTTGATCAAATAAATGCAACCTTGGTGAGCATAAGACACCTTTAACAAAAAAATCTTGACAACCCCATGCAAACTGTATTGACTGTGGTTTTGCGATATGAGCTCTATGCATCACACTCGGTTGTTTTTCTTCATTGTGAAGGACACACGCAATGCTCCCTTATAATGTGCCCATAAATGTATCATGCCGTCGTCCTTCTGCAACAGCCTTCACGTGCCTCTGAAAATGCACATAGGTGGATTTTTACTTTCATTTAGTCAATAAACCTAAAACACATTTTTCCAAACGACACAGATATTAAACAAGAAGAGATGTCTCCACTGCACAATAAGCACACAGTCCGCGGGGAAAAGCCCAGCTGTGATGCTGTAACAGAATCACTTTAATAAAGGGTCCGCGCTCGGGCCCCTCCGCAGGATTATGTCAACCTGAGGGCCAAAGCTCCCGCGCGAGTGACAGCATGCAAACGGCCGCAGATAATCACTGCAGGAGGGGGGACCACGCCGAAACAGCCCCCGAAACACGCCGCGCACTTGCATCTGATGCGACATGACTTCTGCTATTCTTAATCGAGAGCCGAGGACTGCTGGCGGGCGGTGGCGTGATGAAGGCTTGTCTGACATCGCAGTCTTCCTCTCTGATGAGCTCCAGGCTGTGTGAAAGCTGAGCATCTTCTTCTTCACTCGCAGTCACAGCTGCTCGGAGTGAAGAAGCGGCCGCAAACAACGCCTTCACACGGCCAGCAGCTTCAGTTCCCCTGCGCGCCAACACGTGCTAACATTAGCACTGCAGCTCTGTGCGTGGTGTATAGTTTCGTTTGCTGTGTGTGTGTGTGTGTGTGTGTGTGTGGTCCTGGTAAACCCTACATTATGGGGATGCCGCAAAGATGGCAACGTCCGAAATCCTTGTCTTTGTGAGGACATCTTAAAAACAGCTTTAAAATCATACTAAGTTATGTTTTTTGAAAATGTCAAAATGCAGAAAGTTTTGTGTGATGGGTAGGTTTAGTGTAAGGGATATAAATATGTGTACAGTATAAAAACATTGTCTGAAAGTCCCCATAAAACATGAATACACAACGTGTGTGTCTGTGTGTGTAGCCTACCTACTTGACTATATTTTGGGGACAAATTTTTACCCAGAAGTGACCAAAACCTGACAAAATCTCCAAAAACCTCCCATTAGGGAAGTCCTAATTTGTAAATCTGGTATAAAAATAAAGTAGTTGAAGGTTTTTTTTTAATTTAAAAATGCAGAAAGTTGTGTGTGATGGCTAGGTTTAGGGGTCGGTTTAGTGTAAGGGGAGAGAATGCACAGTTACAGTTTAATACAGTATAAAAATCATTATGTCTATGGAAAGTCCCCATAAAACATAAATACACAACCTGTGTGTGTGTGTGTGTGTGTGTATGGGGAGGGGGAGGAGGGGTGTATTTGTGGCAGTGACAGACAGTATCCTGAAATGTGACAAAACCTTAGGCCTCACGCTGCTAATGTGAGAGAAGCGTTATGAAAGGACACTGAGCTAAGACTTATTAAAATCAGTTCCGTTCATTGAAATCAAACTTAAAAAAATACTATAAGTGTTACATATAAAACCTTAAACTTAAAAAACTTAAACAATAATTAGCACTAGCTTGGCAACTAGTAACTGAAATTTAAAAAAAAAACTGGAAAATGAACAAAACTTAAAGGAGCTGTATGTAATAAATTTATTTCAATTAATCATAAAATGGCCCTGATATGTCACTAGACATTAAGAAATCATGTACATTTCAAATACTTATATCACTGACAACAGTAGTCCGGCCAGGATATTGTCATTTAAAAAGTGCAGTTGCAGCCCTCAACTGATGTTGATGTTGTCATGTTGTGTTTTGGTCTGATGCTCCACCCTCCACCGATCTACCAATCACGAAGTCAGTAGTGTTGCAGCATCCGGGTTGCCAGCTCTGCTCTAGGTACCACAGCTGCAGCTCGTCACGTTCCTGCTGGATCCTGCAGCCTATCTGGCAACCTTGAGTCAGGGGGGAGGGGGAGGGGATACACCACTCTATAGTAATTTGAAAGTGATTGCAGTACCAGTTTTGGCCACAATCTTACATACAGCTCCTTTAAATTAAAAAAGCTAAAAAATACTTTAAAACCAAAACGAATAAAAATGACAAAAGCAAAGAAATAAAAAAATTCAAGCTATTGCTAATTTAAAATATTAATAAATATAGCTCTATAATGTATAAATAAAATGAGGGAATTATTGTCACAATCCACACAATCTTAAAGGTAGTAAAATAGGCTTCATTTTATTTAAGATAAATATCTTTCTCATTGTTTGCAATATAATATAATATAATATAATATAATATAATATAATATAATATAATATAATATACAGCGTCCCCCTAAAAAATATTTGGACACTTCAAAATGCATGAATTTTGTTGCAAAATAAGTGTCTTTATCACATGAATGCATCTCACTTCATTATTAATTTTTAGGATTTAAATGTTTATTGACATGTTGGATTTCTGCATGTTCGTAAGATTATTATTGGTTTTAAGTGTAAATATAACAAGAATGGATAAAACTGTCAGAATTGCTTCCCTGGAAAAGTCTCAAAATATTCCACAGTGCGATGCAAAGATAGCCTGGCAAGCCAGACCTACATCAAGATGTTAGGTCTGGGAACTCCCAATTGGCATACCTCAATCCGAGGGGCGGGATAAACGGTTATCCTTCAAATTCACCAACCAGAGCAACGAACGGCTGTGGCTGAGTGAGTCCTGTGCGTTTTTCCACCAGCGGAGCTAGTTGATATATTAAACTTTTGCCGTATCCGGTCTTCAAAACTACGAACACATCTTCCTTAAGTGACGTTCTCTTAACTCCAAGTCCTCCAGAGTCGCGGGCAAAGCCGATTCGAAAGACCGCTGTTCGCCAGCAGCATCTTCTTTGTTTTCAAGTAGCAGGGAATTCAAATCACCTATGGAAACCACGTGGGGGAACCGTCACAACTCTGCCGTCATTATGTTAAGCCCGCCCACCAACTCTATACACGATGTGATTGGCCTGACCAGAGTTTGGTTTTTCCAGCTCGAATGCCAAGGGAGAGTTGCTAGACCACACTTTGCTGCAAAATACTTTTTGCTGCCGCTAGGGTGTGTCTAGATTTCTAGGCTAATGCAAAGACATAGTTTGTGTGAAGAAGTGTTGAGTCATTGGAGAACACTGATGTACAGACGACACACACTGGTGTCTGGCTATAGGACACACTGGTGTCTGGCTATAGGACACACTGGTGTCTGGTTATAGGACACACTGGTGTCTGGCTATAGGACACACTGGTGTCTGGCTATAGGACACACTGGTGTCTGGTTATAGGACACACTGGTGTCTGGCTATAGGACACACTGGTGTCTGGCTATAGGACACACTGGTGTCTGGCTATAGGACACACTGGTGTCTGGCTATAGGACACACTGGTGTCTGGCTATAGGACACACTGGTGTCTGGCTATAGGACACACTGGTGTCTGGTTATAGGACACACTGGTGTCTGGCTATAGGACACACTGGTGTCTGGCTATAGGACACACTGGTGTCTGGTTATAGGACACACTGGTGTCTGGCTATAGGACACACTGGTGTCTGGCTATAGGACACACTGGTGTCTGGCTATAGGACACACTGGTGTCTGGTTATAGGACACACTGGTGTCTGGCTATAGGACACACTGGTGTCTGGCTATAGGACACACTGGTGTCTGGCTATAGGACACACTGGTGTCTGGCTATAGGACACACTGGTGTCTGGCTATAGGACACACTGGTGTCTGGTTATAGGACACACTGGTGTCTGGCTATAGGACACACTGGTGTCTGGCTATAGGACACACTGGTGTCTGGCTATAGGACACACTGGTGTCTGGCTATAGGACACACTGGTGTCTGGCTATAGGACACACTGGTGTCTGGCTATAGGACACACTGGTGTCTGGTTATAGGACACACTGGTGTCTGGCTATAGGACACACTGGTGTCTGGCTATAGGACACACTGGTGTCTGGCTATAGGACACACTGGACACACTGGTGTCTGGCTATAGGACACACTGGACACACTGGTGTCTGGCTATAGGACACACTGGTGTCTGGCTATAGGACACACTGGTGTCTGGCTATAGGACACACTGGTGTCTGGCTATAGGACACACTGGTGTCTGGCTATAGGACACACTGGTGTCTGGCTATAGGACACACTGGTGTCTGGCTATAGGACACACTGGTGTCTGGCTATAGGACACACTGGTGTCTGGCTATAGGACACACTGGTGTCTGGTTATAGGACACACTGGTGTCTGGCTATAGGACACACTGGTGTCTGGCTATAGGACACACTGGTGTCTGGCTATAGGACACACTGGTGTCTGGCTATAGGACACACTGGTGTCTGGCTATAGGACACACTGGTGTCTGGCTATAGGACACACTGGTGTCTGGCTATAGGACACACTGGTGTCTGGCTATAGGACACACTGGTGTCTGGCTATAGGACACACTGGTGTCTGGCTATAGGACACACTGGTGTCTGGCTATAGGATACACTGGTGTCTGGCTATAGGACACACTGGTGTCTGGCTATAGGACACACTGGTGTCTGGCTATAGGACACACTGGTGTCTGGCTATAGGACACACTGATGTCTGGCTATAGGACACACTGGTGTCTGGCTATAGGACACACTGGTGTCTGGCTATAGGACACACTGGTGTCTGGCTATAGGACACACTGATGTCTGGCTATAGGACACACTGGTGTCTGGCTATAGGACACACTGGTGTCTGGCTATAGGACACACTGGTGTCTGGTTATAGGACACACTGGTGTCTGGCTATAGGACACACTGGTGTCTGGCTATAGGACACACTGGTGTCTGGCTATAGGACACACTGGTGTCTGGTTATAGGACACACTGGTGTCTGGCTATAGGACACACTGGTGTCTGGTTATAGGACACACTGGTGTCTGGTTATAGGACACACTGGTGTCTGGCTATAGGACACACTGGTGTCTGGTTATAGGACACACTGGTGTCTGGCTATAGGACACACTGGTGTCTGGCTATAGGACACACTGGTGTCTGGTTATAGGACACACTGGTGTCTGGCTATAGGACACACTGGTGTCTGGCTATAGGACACACTGGTGTCTGGTTATAGGACACACTGGTGTCTGGCTATAGGACACACTGGTGTCTGGTTATAGGACACACTGGGGTCTGGCTATAGGACACACTGGTGTCTGGTTATAGGACACACTGGTGTCTGGTTATAGGACACACTGGTGTCTGGTTATAGGACACACTGGTGTCTGGTTATAGGACACACTGGTGTCTGGTTATAGGACACACTGGTGTCTGGCTATAGGACACACTGGTGTCTGGCTATAGGACACACTGGTGTCTGGTTATAGGACACACTGGTGTCTGGCTATAGGACACACTGGTGTCTGGCTATAGGACACACTGGTGTCTGGTTATAGGACACACTGGTGTCTGGCTATAGGACACACTGGTGTCTGGCTATAGGACACACTGGTGTCTGGCTATAGGACACACTGGTGTCTGGCTATAGGACACACTGGTGTCTGGCTATAGGACACACTGATGTCTGGCTATAGGACACACTGGTGTCTGGTTATAGGACACACTGGTGTCTGGTTATAGGACACACTGGTGTCTGGCTATAGGACACACTGGTGTCTGGCTATAGGACACACTGGTGTCTGGTTATAGGACACACTGGTGTCTGGTTATAGGACACACTGGTGTCTGGCTATAGGACACACTGGTGTCTGGCTATAGGACACACTGGTGTCTGGCTATAGGACACACTGGTGTCTGGCTATAGGACACACTGGTGTCTGGCTATAGGACACACTGGTGTCTGGCTATAGGACACACTGGTGTCTGGTTATAGGACACACTGGTGTCTGGCTATAGGACACACTGGTGTCTGGCTATAGGACACACTGGTGTCTGGTTATAGGACACACTGGTGTCTGGCTATAGGACACACTGGTGTCTGGTTATAGGACACACTGGTGTCTGGCTATAGGACACACTGGTGTCTGGTTATAGGACACACTGGTGTCTGGCTATAGGACACACTGGTGTCTGGCTATAGGACACACTGGTGTCTGGTTATAGGACACACTGGTGTCTGGCTATAGGACACTGGTGTCTGGTTATAGGACACACTGGTGTCTGGCTATAGGACACACTGGTGTCTGGTTATAGGACACACTGGTGTCTGGCTATAGGACACACTGGTGTCTGGCTATAGGACACACTGGTGTCTGGCTATAGGACACACTGGTGTCTGGCTATAGGACACACTGGTGTCTGGTTATAGGACACACTGGTGTCTGGCTATAGGACAGACTGGTGTCTGGTTATAGGACACACTGGTGTCTGGCTATAGGACACACTGGTGTCTGGTTATAGGACACACTGGTGTCTGGCTATAGGACACACTGGTGTCTGGCTATAGGACACACTGGTGTCTGGTTATAGGACAGATGCACACGGTGTGTTTCAGCAGGACACATCACATATGCATCGGAACTTTGCATTACAGATGCTGCATTTAAAGGTAAAATCTTTGTGATTTTATGTTTCAACACCTGAGTGAACTGACTGACTTTATCTGAGGGACTTCTGTCAAACTCACACACTTGAAACTTGATTATTTACAGCGTCAGTGACACACACACTAACATCACAGAATGGATGGATGGTGCTCATGTCTGTCATGTTGATTTCCCTCCAGCATGATGTGGAGGATATGATGAGGAACTGGCTTCTGTTAGTTATGGCCATTTTAATTATTTTATTCACATTTTTGTTGTATGTTATATTTTTGTATTTTTGAGTTGTAAATTAAAAATTATAAAGCAATTATATAAAAGACTAACAGGATGAAAAGTGATATAGAGGAGACGGGAAAAATAGAAATTGATTACTAATTAAATCAGTATTTGTGTTTGTTTGAAAAAGTGAACAGAAATAAAATATGAAGAATATGAATATTAAGTGAAAAAATATTAATATTTATTTCGAAATTGTCTGTTTTTTCATTCTAGGAGTTACTGCAACACCCAGAGATATGACAAAAATGAATAATAATTAATATGATTTAAAATGTTTAAAATTTTATTCAGTATAATAAGGCATATGATGGGCGATGACAATGTACTGCAAATGTGTTTTTATTTATGTTAAAGTCAGTAAATGACCGCATCACTGTGACTTCCACTGTGGGCTCCTGTTAATGGTCTAAACAGAGTAAAACACCTCTTTGTGTTTTGTGTGTGTGTGTGTGTGTGTGTGTGTGTGTGTGTGTGAGAGAGAGAGAGAGGGAGAGAGAGAGAGAGAAAGAGAGAGTGAGTGTGTGTGTGTGAGAGAGAGAGAGGTTGTGTGTGTGTGTGAGAGAGAGAGAGAGAGAGAGAGTGTGTGTGTGTGTGTGTGTGTAAGAGAGAGAGTGTGTGCGTGTGTGAGAGAGAGGTTGTGTGTGTGTGTGTGTGTGTGTGTGTGTGTGTGTGAGAGAGAGAGAGAGAGAGAGAGAGAGAGAGAGAGAGAGAGAGAGAGAGAGAGAGAGAGAGAGAGAGAGAGAGTGTGCGTGTGTGTGTGAGAGAGTGAGTGAGTGAGTGAGTGAGTGAGTGAGTGAGTGAGTGAGTGAGTGAGTGAGTGAGTGAGTGTGTGTGTGTGTGTGTGTGTGTTAAGAGGTGGGTTAACCCGCGGCTCTGTGAACAGTAATGAACTCCTCCACATGTGGGAATTCTGACACTAGTTCTCGCTCACCATTTTTCAGGACCATTTGTTTAATTAAAAGAGCACTTTTTCCAGAAATTAATTGTTGGCTGCTGCCGCTGGCTCCATTCTCACACAGGCTGTGCTGTGATGACATTCAGCTGACGGCTGTGTGTGTGTGTGTGTGTGTGTGTGTGTGTGTGTGTGTGTGTGTGTGTGTGTGTGTGTGTGTGTGTGTGTGTGTGTGTGTGTGTGTGTGTGTGTGTGTGTGTGTGCGCTTGTGTGTGTGTGCGCTTGTGTGTGTGTGTGTGTGTGTGTGTGTGTGTGTGTGTGTGTGTGTGTGTGTGTGTGTGTGTGTGTGTGTGTGTGTGTGTGTGTGTGACTGACAACTACATAACACGCAAAATGCATGTGTATGAATTACTTTTACCTATTTTTGTTTGTTGTTGCTTTTTTTTACATGTACCATAGTAAAACTGTTATTCTTTGAAATTCCTAAAAGTATTATGTAATCGTTCAGATTAGCAATGTATTTGTTTTTAATGACAAGGTCGTTTTATATTTTAAATATGAGGGAACTTAGCACAACACACTAAACTTGGTTAAGATATTTATCTGACAAAATTATTTGGCAAAAAAGGGCAAACTACAGCTACATGTTTTATTTTAATATGCAATAAAAATTCATAGAAAAACAAGCTCAGAACATACTCAGTTATTATTTTTTTGCTGGTTCCCTTGTATTTTCATGTGTTCGTCATTTCTTATGACAGGATTTCGATGCACCCTTCCCTTCACTTACTTTTGCCATGGTATTACCATGATTTTGTGGACATGGCACCATGGTACTATTCTTGCAAGTGCTTTGGAGCACCATATAAATGCTAAGGCTACAATAATTCAGATACAAATACTGTACTACAATGATTATTTTTTTTTTTCAATCAGCATATATTAAAACAAATGCTGATTTGTATAAATCATGATGTAATAAATAATGAGAATAATGAGATTTACACTACTTTACATTACTGTAATGAGAATTATTTTAAAGCAAAATATAAATAATCTTATTGATTTTGGGATGAAATATGACCTTGACAGGTTCCATGCTGTTCATTTCTTGTTGAATTATTGTCTCGTCCATTTTAATTGCTTTTGCAGAGTTTCACAATCGAATAATCTCAGAATGAACAAACCATCCTCCACTGACCTGTCCTACTTATCCTGTGTTACAGAAAGTTGAATTCAAATTACCAGTGTAAATTAATTCCCTGCATACTAATATGGCACCATTTTAATACAATAAAGAATGTTCATGATACAGTAATTAAATGGAGCTTCCACCTTTTTAATATACAGGAACATGTTATAGATGTAATCATGGTTTCTGTTTGATAGAGAGAATCAACAGAACTAATCTATCTATAAAAAACACATTTGTGATAGTATTCTTAATGTAACTGGGCTCATATTTTACATAATTTTTAGTTATATTCACCATCACCAATTGTTAAGAAATTGAATAGCCTTTTTATATAAATATATATATATGTTCATTTTTGTCATCTTTGGGTGTTGCAGTAACTCCTACAATGAAAAAAACTGACAATTTAGTAAGAAATATTAATATTTTTCACTTCATAAGTTCATATTCTTCATATTTTTTTCTGTTCACCTTTTCAAACAAACACGAATACTGATTTAATTAGTAATCAATTTCTATTTTTTTCTATGTCCTCAACATCACTTTTCATCCTGTTTAGTCTTTTATATAGGCTAATTGCTTTATAATTTTTAATTTACAACTTATAAAATATGCATACAAAAATATGACATACAACAAAAATGTGGATAAAATAACTAAAATGGCCAAAACTAACAAGCCAGTATATATACACTCACCGGCCACTTTATTAGGTACACCTGTCCAACTGCTCGTTAACACTTAATTTCTAAGCAGCCAATCACATGGCGGCAACTCAGTGCATTTAGGCATGTAGACATGGTCAAGACAATCTCCTGCAGTTCAAACCGAGCATCAGTATGGGGAAGAAAGGTGATTTGTGTGACTTTGAACGTGGCATGATTGTTGGTGCCAGAAGGGCTGGTCTGAGTATTTCAGAAACTGCTAATCTACTGGGATTTTCACGCACAACCATCTCTAGGGTTTACAGAGAATGGTCCGAAAAAGAAAAAACATCCAGTGAGCGGCAGTTCTGTGGGCGGAAATGCCTTGTTGATGCCAGAGGTCAGAGGAGAATGGCCAGACTGGTTCGAGCTGATAGAAGGGCAACAGTGACTGAAATAACCACTCGTTACAACCGAGGTATGCAGCAAAGCATTTGTGAAGCCACAACACGCACAACCTTGAGGCGGATGGGCTACAACACCAGAAGACTCCACCGGGTACCACTCATCTCCACTACAAATAGGAAAAAGAGGCTACAATTTGCAAGAGCTCACCAAAATTGAACAGTTGAAGACTGGAAAAATGTTGCCTGGTCTGATGAGTCTCGATTTCTGTTGAGACATTCAGATGTTAGAGTCAGAATTTGGCGTAAACAGAATGAGAACATGGAACCATCATGCCTTGTTACCACTGTGCAGGCTGGTGGTGGTGGTGTAATGGTGTGGGGGATGTTTTCCTGGCACACTTTAGGCCCCTTAGTGCCAATTGGGCATCGTTTAAATGCCACGGCCTACCTGAGCATTGTTTCTGACCATGTCCATCCCTTTATGGCCACCATGTACCCATCCTCTGATGGCTACTTCCACCATGTCACAAAGCTCTAATCATTTCAAATTGGTTTCTTGAACATGACAATGAGTTCACTGTACTAAAATGGCCTCCACAGTCACCAGATCTCAACCCAATAGAGCATCTTTGGGATGTGGTGGAACGGGAGATTCGCATCATGGATGTGCAGCCGACAAATCTGCGGCAACTGTGTGATGCCATCATGTCAATATGGACCAAACTCCCTGAGGAATGCTTCCAGCACCTTGTTGAATCTATGCCACGAAGAATTGAGGCAGTTCTGAAGGCAAAAGGGGGTCCAACCCGTTACTAGCATGGGGTACCTAATAAAGTGGCCGGTGAGTGTGTATATATATATATGTGTATATATATATATATATATATATAATGTATATATATATAGGCCTATTCACAAAACTGTCAGCTGTCATTTTTGATGGAGGTGAAAATCGTTCTGAAATTGCCTATATGCTCAACTCATTCATTCATTCATTCATTCATTCATTCACTGTAGATGTGACAGTATAAACTACTTGCTATAAAAGTAAATGACATATTATTTTATTATCTGATGGTGTCGAGTGTCGACAGATATTGAGTGATGATAGCAGGAAAGGAAACAGTTCAAATAAAAGCAGGAGATTCACACAAACACCTCTCAACATGTTAAACCGACTCACCTACTATAATTCCTCGATACCGAAATGTTTATTTTGCAGATCTGCAGTGTTTTTGGTTTTGTTGTTCAATCTCTTTTCCATCCCACACATTTGGTTTCACTCATGAATCGCATGTGAAACACGTGTTGTTGACGGTTGTTGATCAGAACTGAGGGATTCATCTGATGTGACACTGCCATCTAGAGGCATCGGACATAACTACAGTCAGAAGAACAAAGACTTAAAGGGATACTTCAACCAAAAATGATAATTCTGTTATTATTCACTCCCATCTATAGTACCTTTTTACTCTATTCAATGAAAGTGAAAGTGTCAATGAGGTCCAATGTTGTTTGGACAAGAACACTCCACCAAAACATCTTCTTGAAAAAGTTTTTTATTTTACAGTTTTTTACAATCACTTTGCTACTATTTTCAGAACCTTGATGTCATTTTTCAAAACTCTAGACACAAAACTCAAAACGGTTATCACTTGTAACACAGGTTGTCTAATGTTCAAAACATTGCATTGTGCATTCACATCTTTAAAGAAATCTTGCACTTGCACAATCATTGGTTCAAAAAACAAATTTACTGTGAAATACCATTGAAACACAACTATAGATCACCCACACACAACCGATAGTTTCACTCTGTCATTGTTCGTACAATCATTAACTATTGTAGAACAAAATAGGTGATACAGGTTTCATTATGGTACTACATGTACAGTAAATACCTCTGTTACTGTAAAGTACTGCAGTAGTAGAGAGAATACAGACAAAGTGGAATCATTGAACAAAGTTTGTAATATATTGATGCAAAACACTACAGTACAATCACAACATTGGTTTATTTTAATCAAAGCAAAAATACAGTAATTAGCTATGAAATAGAAAAGAAAAGACAGTACTGTAAACCATCAAATGCAATGAAATAGAAAAGAAAAGACAGTACTGTAAACCATCAAATGCAGTGTTCCTCAACTTGCTTGCACTGTAAGAAATAAAACAGCAGTGATTACTGTACATCTACATTGTCATCAACTCTGTGTTGTGGATTTGGCCACAGGTTCTCATCTACATCACAATGGATGTTTTCATTAGCCAAACATCTTGGAAAAAACCTTCGGGCATGGCGAATCCAGGCCTGACACTGGTCTGCTGTGATGTCATTGCAGGCGTCATCCATGGCCTGGAGAAGAGTGACTTGTTCATGAGGGTGCCTATCATGAACCTTCCATCTCCATGCGGAGAAAAATTCCTCAATCGGGTTAAGGAAGGGGGAGTATGGGGGTAAATACAGGGTGGTAAATTGTGCATGGGCCTGAAACCATGCTTGCACCACATGAGCATGATGGAACCTGACATTGTCCCAGACAATGACATAGGTCACACCTTCAGCTCTACAAACCTGTTCGAGCTCATCAAGAAAGGTGACAAGGAGAGCTGCATTATATGGTCCAATATGAGGTCTGCGTCCCACCACACCATCTTCTGATATAGCCGCACACATGGTAATGTTGGCCCCACGTTGTCCAGGTACTTGGATGGTTGCCCGCTGGCCAATGAAATTCCGACCTCTCCTCCTTGTCTTGGCCAGATTAAAACCTGCCTCATCCAAATATATGAATTTGTGATGGTCGTCATCAGCATCCAGCTCCATCACCCTCTAAAAATACATTTTGGAAAGAGATTTAGAGATTACCGTACAATGTGGAATTTTTGGGAATGTTTTTACAACAGCCGTCTTGAAACTGAACTTACCTGAACATACTCAGTCCTCATTTGTTTCACTCTGTCTGCATTTCTTTCGAAAGGCACATGGTATAGTTGTTTTATAGATACCTGGTGCCTTTTCAGTATGCGTGCAATAGTCGGCAAACTTATGGATCCCACATTGTTGAACATGTCTTCATTGCCCAAGATATGCTGGCGAATTTCTGTAAGGCGAATATCATTTCTGGCCCGAACCAAATCGACCACAGCCTCCTCTTGCTGGTCAGTTAGAATTTTGCCTCCACTATTTGGCCTAGTCACAATTCTACAGGGAACATTAGAGTAAGAAGACACTTGGTCACATCACCTATTCTGTGATACACATTGGTATGCAGTCATTTGACAATTGAGAGTAGCATAATGTTTAGTGCATGCTGATAACTTACCGGTTCTCATTGCGGAAAGTTCTGATTATTGAGGCCACGGTTGACCTTCTCAGGTTTGGTTGTATCATTGTAGCCGCCTCAGTCATTGTCATGCCATGATTTATGACATGGTCTACAACTATTGCCCGAATTTCATTGGACACTCTATGCTGTTGCTGCCGCTGTCTTGGTCCGTGGCCTTGTCCTCTACCACGTTCCCCCACACCTCTCAAACGAGGCCCACGACCACCTCTCAGAAGGGGTGCCTGTCCTCTACCACGTTCCCCCACACCTCTCAAACGAGGCCCACGACCACCTCTCAGAAGGGGTGCCTGTCCTCTACCACGTTCCCCCACACCTCTCAAACGAGGCCCACGACCACCTCTCAGAAGGGGTGCCTGTCCTCTACCACGTTCCCCCACACCTCTCAAACAAGGCCCACGACCACCTCTCAGAAGGGGTGCCTGTCCTCTACCACGTTCCCCCACACCTCTCAAACGAGGCCCACGACCACCTCTCAGAAGGGGTGCCTGTCCTCTACCACGTTCCCCCACACCTCCCAAACGAGGCCCACGACCACCTCTCAGAAGGGGTGCCTGTCCTCTACCACGTTCCCCCACACCTCTCAATCGAGGCCCACGACCACCTCTCAGAAGGGGTGCCTGTCCTCTACCACGTTCCCCCACACCTCTCAAACGAGGCCCACGACCACCTCTCAGAAGGGGTGCCTGTCCTCTACCACGTTCCCCCACACCTCTCAAACGAGGCCCACGACCACCTCTCAGAAGGGGTGCCTGTCCTCTACCACGTTCCCCCACACCTCCCAAACGAGGCCCACGACCACCTCTCAGAAGGGGTGCCTGTCCTCTACCACGTTCCCCCACACCTCTCAAACGAGGCCCACGACCACCTCTCAGAAGGGGTGCCTGTCCTCTACCACGTTCCCCCACACCTCTCAAACGAGGCCCACGACCACCTCTCAGAAGGGGTGCCTGTCCTCTACCACGTTCCCCCACACCTCTCAAACGAGGCCCACGACCACCTCTCAGAAGGGCTGCCTGTCCCCTACCATTCCTTTGACCAACACGTCTTCCTCGTCTTCCTCGTCTTCCTCCCACCACTGCTTGACCTCCATTGTGACCTGGATCACCTGCTGGCTCCATGTTACGTATCACTATGCTCTTGCAATTGGATCCCAATCAACTCTTTATATACTCATTCCACAATGTGCCCTCAATCATCAGTAACGAGTTGGCAGAATTGGACAAGCAATTCCAAGGGCCTGCATCTCTACAGTGCAGTACTGTCAATACTTTAAATAGTCTGAAAAGGTGGTACAGTATTTGGGACCATAGACACAGTGTCTGATGAAGCATTACAGTATGATATAAAATATTAGGCTACATCCATGGATATTGTAGTCTAATTGGTTCATGCTCCACGCTAATTGGTGACAATGAATCTCGTTATCTTGAAACTTTCATGATTTACTGTAAACATGGAAGATTGTTTGTCTGTTTCCATACAACTTAAGAGTAACGCAACAGTTACTTATCATTTTGAGCAGTTGTATCAGTTGATAGTTAGATCAGTGTAAGGAAATGAATAGACATTCATTTGAAATGTAATGTGTGAATTGCCTTTTGAAATAGTAGTACTTTGATGTTAAGTTGTGTCATATTGAACAAGTGATTTTTGTTGAATGAACAAATGATCTAAGTTTTATGTGTATTGTATCCAAACAATTGAGAAAATGGTTAGAGTTTTGAAAAATGTGCATTTTGATAATTGGTTGTGAGTTTTGTGTCTAGAGTTGTGAAAAATGACATCAAGGTTCTGAAAATAGTAACAAAGTGATTGTAAAAAACTGTAATGACAGGACAGCAACATTTTTGGAAGAAGATGTGCATTTAATTGTCTTTTCTCACTCGGTGTTAATCTGAAAAACGCGCCCTGCAGTTTTGACTGTAAGTCTTCATTTACAGCAGAATATTTTGACATGATCATTTACAGGTTCCCAAGATGCTGCGGTGCGAATGAGTGTGAAGGCCTCTGTTTCACACGCCACTCATCTCTTACATTACATACTTTCTCATCATTGCAAGTGAAAGTTTGAAAACAAGTCACCGTGAAATCAAAATGGACCATTCTTATTTTTTATGGAATATTGTAGTATTTATCGATGCAAATCATTAACGTTTTAAATTCATGTTCCTCGTAATCTTGAATCAGAATGACTTCCTCTTGCAGCATCTCTTCTCTTCTCTGATGACAAACACACACACACACACACACACACACACACACACACACACACACACACACACACACACACACACACACACACACGCACACACACACACACACACACACACACACAGTGTTGGGTGGAGAAACTCTCTCTCTCTCACACACACACACACACACACACACACACACACACACACACACACACACACACACACACACACACACACACACTGACGAGCAGCAGCAGTTTATTGTCCTTCATCTGGCAGAAGCAGAAGTGTTCTGGTTGTGTGGAGTCTGTGGCAGCATCAGTGTGAGGCCGTGTTGGGTTGAAAAACTCACTCTCTCTCTCTCACACACACACACACACACACACACACTGTTGGGTGGAGAAACTCTCTCTCTCTCTCTCTCACTCACACACACACACACACACACACACACACTGTTGAGTGGAGAAACTCTCTCTCTCTCTCACACACACACACACACACACACACACTGTTGGGTGGGAAACTCTCTCTCTCTCTCTCTCTCTCTCACACACACACACACACACACTGTTGGGTGGGAAACTCTCTCTCTCTCTCTCTCTCTCTCTCACACACACACACACACACACACACACTGTTGGGTGGAGAAACTCTATCTCTCTCTCTCTCACACATACACACACACACTGTTGGGTGGATAAACTCTCTCTCTCTCTCTCTCTCTCTCTCACACACACACACACACACACACTGTTGGGTGGAGAAACTCTCTCTCTCACACACACACACACACACACACACACACACACACACACACACTGTTGGGTGGAGAAACTCTCTCTCACACACGCACACACACACACACTGTTGAGTGGAGAAACTCTCTCACACACACACACACACACACACACACACACACACACACACACACACACACACACACACACACACACACACACACACACACACACACTGTTGGGTGGAGAAACTCTCTCTCACACACACACACACACACACACTGTTGAGTGGAGAAAGTCTCTCTCACACACACACACACACACACACACACACACACACACTGTTGGGTGGAGAAACTCTCTCTCACACACACACACACACACACACACACACACACACACACACTGTTGGGTGGAGAAACTCTCTCTCACACACACACACACACTGTTGGGTGGAGAAACTCTCTCACACACACACACACACACTGTTGGGTGGAGAAACTCTCTCTCTCTCACACACACACACTGTTGGGTGGAGAAACTCTCTCTCTCTCGTGTATATTGCCCTATGTGAGTGCATTGTATGTATGCAGATAAAGTTGGACATATTTATATATATATAAATTTATATAAAGAGCAGGGCAATAATATAGTTACATTGTGCGAAAATAATAAACCAGATATTTACTATATGGAATTGAATCAACAAATTAATCTTGCTTCTCAGATGTTTCTCCTGAAGAAAACCCAGTGATCCCACCTGTGTCTCCTCTAAGAGATCTTAAAAAAGTCTCAGGAAATTTCTTGCAATTCTGACTTTTTTTTTATAGCTCGTAATTAATTTTTTTTCTCAGATGTGACGTATAAGCTTGGCAATTGTAAAGGTAATTGTGGCTTTTTATCTCATAATTCTGACTTTTTTCCCCCTCGCAATAAAAAGTGAGATTAAATCTCACAGGTGGAAACAAGTTTCCGTACTCATTTGTAATTTTGAGGAAATATCTGAGACAAAGCTGATTGCCAGATAAAACATAACTGAGAACTCTATGAAATAGCAAACTCTGAGCAATGGGGGGCCTCCATGTCCATTTTGCTTGGGGCCCCCAAATTCCTTCAAACGGCCCTGCAGATGTTGAATGGTGTAGATGATGTCCGGAGGAACCGAGTCCACCTGGGTCACACTGGTGATGCAGTCAGCGCTGCACTGCAGGTACTCCACTGCAGGGGGAGACACACACCAAAACCTGCTGTTAGTTCTCTAGGTTTCTGGAGCATGCAAAACAATGTTTAATTGCTAATGTTTAAAGACCAGAATCATGTATTCACCCTTATGTCATTTCAAGCAGGGTTAACTAAAACCAAAAACCATAAAAAATGCTGTTACTTGAAATAAAATGAACGTTAACTGAAATAACATATAGCTGCAAGCAGCAATAAAGGGGCCCAGCACAAGAAAGGCACGATTAGTTACCGGTATGCAAGCATGGCTGGGAGCTTCAGAGCAACTGCAATAATTAGAAATAAAAGACATTTTTTGATTATTTTAGGCAAAATGGCTGAAAAATCACAAATACAAACACTTGGTTAATGTGATTAAATGGCATATCACTTTTGACCAATAGGTGGCGCTGTTGCCAAATTGACGTTGTGCGGTGACAATGACACACCCAAAGTTTGGTGTCAATATGGTGTCAATCAGAAAGCTTTTAATAACTTTTCCCAGCATGTTTTAAAGATTATCAGAGCCGATTTTGGTGAAAATCGGATAAACGGTCTAGGAGGAGTTTGAAAAAGTCAAAATGGCGAATAGCAACCAAAAATGCCATTATTGATATCAATGTTCTTGGTATGACTCAAGGAATATATCAAGACCAGTTTCAATAAAATCGGTCAAATTTATCAAAAGCAATTAGCATTAAATTAATTATAAATTTAAAACCAGAAGGTGGTGCTGTTCCGAAACTTTTTGGCTACTTTCAGACTGTCAGTCCAAATCCGATTATTTCAATTTGTGTATCAGATTGGAATCTCAAAACAAAATCTCAAAGCCGGTTTTAAAACGTCTTTGCTATATTGTTGTTCATATAACAAATTCTGACGTTTGTACTTTACATGCTGTGAGAAAGTCACATAAACCACGCAAAATCCAATCAGAGCGGTCAGACTGAAACGGATTTCCAGAAATGCGAATCGAATAGGAATTCAAACTACATATGGATGTAGCTCGAAACTTTGTAGAAATTGAAAAAATTAAAAAAATTCAAGTGATTTTTTTTTGCCGTTCACTTGCTAAATCTGATCGAATTTCACTCTGATGATATGCACAAAAATCGAATTTGTAGTTTACAGTCTGAACGTAGTTTTGTAACGATACACTAATGCATTCATAAAATACAGCATTTTACAACAAAATTCAAAACAGCCGACACCCAAAATAGCTATGAGAAAATTGGGTGTCATTTGACTCGGCAATCGGCATGCTGCACTGAATTAAAAGTTATGAAAAATAGCATTAGTAGGTGGCGCCGTGCCAAAACGCTTCATGTATCCTCAGGTCATGCTTGTGATGGCATGTACCATTACTCATCATGATATGCTAAATTTGCTCTTCGGCAAAATTTGTTTGCATGTTATTTGAAAATCGGACAAACCGGACGGACGGTTTTTCGGAAAATTCAAAATGGCGTCAAAGGACGATTGAATCATCGAATCGTCTTGAGCCAAAGGAATCAGAGGGAAAAAAAATATTTTTCTACATCAAAATGTGTTGCTTGCCATTTCTTTGTAATTGTTAGTGAAATTTACCAACAATCTCTGAGTGAAAATTGTTTCTACACCAAATTCAGCCAAATATCTTCCCATGAAGACAAAACATCATACAGGTTTGGAACGATGTGAGGGTGAGTAAATGATGACAGGTTGATCCTTATTAGGTGAACTTTTCTACACTGAATTTGAAATAGTGTCACTATATCCATAAACGAAAGCAGTACTGGGATCTGCTCGTCGAAAGAATTTGTCTACGTCCGATGCGTCTGTCGCTTGGGTTCGACGCTCGCAGAGCTTCAGCCTCCTGAACGAAGAGAAGCGCTCCGTCCGCACTGTGCTCTTCCAGAAACTGCCTGAAATGATTCGTGTACTGAGTTATTGTGATGGCCTCTTCAAATGACCTGGAATGTAGCAGAAAACAGACAATTAAGTCTCAGCTCAAGAAATCATTTACCCTGAGATAATTAAAATGCTTTAAGAAATATTCTTCCCACAAATATAGCTTAAACTCATCTTTCCAAATAAGAACCTGTTGGGTTTTGTAGATGGCCTTTTAAAAATAATGTTGTCCTTCTTGCGAGTTTTGATCTGGAGAGACGTGGCTTTAGATATGGGCACATCTGGATGTGAAGCATGCAATAAAATACAATGTTTGATTACAGACACTGATAAATGACACATACAACCCTTGAATTTAGTTTTTTTAAACAGCAGGTCCAAAAATCTGAGACTACGCTGAAGTCAAGAATATTGATTCATTTGACAGATTCAAGCATTAGTTTATAAATTAACAAATGACATTTTCAGGGTCGAATCAGGTAGAATTAAACTCCTAAAAGGAACAGCTTCTGAAGCTGAAGAGTCTTCACTGGGACAACTCTGAGAGACATGGAAGAAGATTCCTGAAAACCGAAGAGAAAGCATCCACTGGTTCGAGTCATTAGTTAAGATCACTCACCAGGTGAGACACCAGAGCGTTGTCCTCGGCATCTAAAAATGAGTCATACTCATAAGTGTCTTGTAGTTCCTGTGAAAAGAGATTTTCTCACATCTCAATGCCTCATAAAACCTACACACTCTCTTATCACTTACCAAATACACACAACTGTTCAAATTAGATCAAAAATACACTAAAAACAGTAATATTGTGAAATATTATTGCAATTTAAAATAACTGTTTTCTATATAAATATATATGTTAAAATCTAATTTATTCCTGTGATTAAAGCTGAATGTTCAGCATCATTACTCCAGTCTTCAGTGTCACATGATCCTTCAGAAATCATTCTAATATGATGATTTGCTGCTCAAGAAACATTTATGATTATTATCAATGTTGAAAACAGTTGTGCTGATTTCAGGATTCTTTGATTTTGCAACAAATATATATATATATATATATAACACAAACACAAACAAAAAGTTATCTAGCAAAATATTTTGCATATAATGAAAATGAATAGTGAGCAGTGGCTATCAAGCTCCTAACAGGATGAAAAGTATCATAAAACAATACACAAATATGACTTAAAAGATAAGTTTTTGGGTGTGTGTTTTTTTTTTTTGTGTGTAACTTCCAAACCAGACAATGTGCAGTAATGGCACTGCTGTAGCAATGTCAAGGGTTCAAGAGAATTAATAATAATGCAAAATACACATTGAACGCAATGTATGTGTTGTTTTGGATAATAAATATCTTATAACCGATATACTGGCTAATAAATCTAAATCCAAATATTAATATAATTTTTGAGAGCCTGATTACAAAAACAAAAGCCTCACCATTAATCATTAGTGATTCCAATCATATTTCAAGCAATTCAAAACCATCATGGCTAACAGTGCACATCTGAAGAGTCTCAGCTGAAGGATATTAAATCAGCTTTAATATATCGGCCAACTTTTCTTATCGTGCCGATAACGATAACATTAAAAATGTACATATATCGACCAATACCGATATATCATGCATCCTTAATTCTGATGAATAATTACTAATTTTATTTTTTTAATTACTATTTTGGAATAACGTGATGAATCATTCACAATGAGACCAAGAACATGTATTAATAAACCATTTTGATTTCATGTTGCTCCTTTAAATGAAGACGAATCGCTTGTTGTATTTTTGTTGTTTATTCTTGTAGTATTTAAAGCTGCAGTCCGTAGCGTTTTTCCTCTTTGTCGCCATCTCTCTGTTCGAAATGTGTAACTGCAGTGATTCGCGGAATTATCATCTTTACGTGGGTTGTAAATCGGCATGAAACAGCGCGGATGAACACAGTGTTTTGAGGCGAGTGCTGCTGTCAGTCACCGCGCTGTGTGGATACTGTCATACAGAATCACAGATTCACTTTTTGAAAGTTAGACCAACATTAGAATTTTCATAAGAAAATGTCTTCTGAACAAGTAAGTAACATCCATTTTTGTTCTGACCAACTAAGGGGGGAAAAGCATTCGACATGATAAGCTTCGTTAGATTTAATCAACGCGATTTACAGCAACCGTGCAAATTATAGCCTACTTTGTTCTCAAATTGTTCATGTTAACAAAATCAGCATTGCGTGACTAATGTTAAATTTAATGTGTTTTATGGTTACCTGTGTAGTTCAGAATTCATATTCTCCATAATAGCAAAACGAGAAAGGCACAACAAAGGAAACTCCATAACTGTGTGAATTGAGAAAACGTACTGTTACACGATTGAACTATTGAAATGTCTTACTTGTTCAGCAGAAAAAAGCCGTCTCTTCTTCCGTTTTGAACCCCTTCAAAACACGGAGTTCACGCACTTTTCAAAAGCCCCGCCAATGTTTAAATCCTTGTGTTCGCATGAGACGGTTTCTTTCTCTTTCTCTAGCCACCTTAAATCCGAAGTACGAAGTCTTTTGGGTTTTATAACTGCTGAATCTCCAGTTGACACTGATGATTGTTGTTTGGATCTTTCTGGATGCCATAAGTTTAATTATGTAAAGTGCTGCGAGAAAAGCCTATACATCTAAACATCTCGTCACGCGCAGTATAGCCGGCGAGCCGAAACTCCTTCTTTATGTGTACGGGTGTGACGTAATGACGCAAAGACATGCTCGAATTTCCCGCGGAAACCCACCAGTACCACTGGAATTAAAATCATTATTACAAGCTAACCGTTTTGAATCGAGCTATGGCAAGCAGATAGCGTTGAACACTGGCAGAATAAGTTTTTTTTAATATAATTATTTTGGATTATTTTTAACTTAAAAAAGTTACGGACTGGAGCTTTAAGATGAATCACCTTTTTGTACTCCTCTTTTTTTGTTGATTAAAGCATCTGCTAAATGAATAAATGTAAATAATGTTTACCTTGCATATTTGATATTTTGCGGGGTAGACCCACGGCACAGCGGCGCTGTGCGAACAGAGATCGCAGCTTCTGGCTGGTGTTGGGATCCAGGCGTACACAACACGACATGCTCTCTTTAAGGTACGTCTCTGTTATCCGCTGGGCCACGCTCTGTCTCTGTGCACAGACTGTATCTTCTCCTTGTGCTTTCAGAACCAGCAGGAGGAAGAAGTCAAGGTCCTCCAACAGATCCAGCATCTGCTGCTTTTCCACCAGGCCTTGGGCTCTCAGATAAGACTTAAAAGGTCCTCGAGTCAGAGCCTCGCCAGACAGACCCGGTTGCAGATAGCAGTGGACATCTGATGGTGGAGCATGAATGTCCACAAAGCAGGGAATCTGACACGCTGGTGTTTGGACGCATGTGTGATGGACAATAGCTGTGGGATTCTCTGAGACCTGGACACAGTCTGTATATCTGTGCGGTTTTTGGGAATGATGTGCTATGTTTGAACACCGGTAACCCTCTGGATCGTCCTGACTGGCTGGTTGAAGCCACAAGCAGATGCTGTTTGACTGTAAACGCCCTGTGTTTGGCTTGTGTGAACTCCACAGGTGCCGTTTGCTGCGTTTACTGCTGTAGGATTTAGCAGGGCTCAGCGTGGAATTCGTCTTGCTCTGTCCATGCTCAAGTGAGGAGGGAGATTGAACCGGAGGAGAGGAAAAGGATGTGTATTTCTCTACAATGGGTCGACATTCAGGCGCACGTGACAACCAGGATTTACAGCAGTGTAAGAACCGAGGCAGGCAGCCAATACGACTGCAGTCGGCTCAGAGCTTTCCTTCTCATCTCTGCCAACACACATCCCTGACCCTGGGAACTGAGCGGGCATTCTTTGGACAAGAGCTCAGGCATGTCGTCTGAAAGAGAAAAAATATAGTCTGATGAAATATGAAATAATTAGTACATAAAAGAGAGACATTTCTGCACCCTGCTTTAGAAACAAAAAATCATTTATATTACTGTTCAAAAGTTTGGGGTCAGTAAGAATTTTTTAAGGAAATCAATACTTTTATTCATCAAGGATGCATTTAATCGATCAAAAGTGACAGTAAAGACATTTATAATGTTACAAAAGATTCAAACAAACAAAGAATTTACAAAGAATCCTCAAAAAATGTATCACGGTTTGGTTTCCCAAAAAAAATGAACTGTTTTCAACATTGATAATTATAAGAAATGTTTGTACCAAACAGGGTTACTAACGATAACAGAAACTATTAAAAACATTTTTTGTTAATTGAAATAAAGCCAAAATAAAATAAAAACAAAATTCAGAAATGTTTCTTCGGCAAATACTGAAGTAAGTTGAAGCACTAAAATTACTAACTGGAAATAAAGAAAAAACTAAAACCGAAAAAGTTAAACGTAAATAGCAATACTTCAAATGGATCCGTGTGAACGGGGGATCATTTTAAAGACGTGAAACTTTTCAAAAACGCAAAGGAAAAACATTTCCGTTTTTAGTGCATCATTGTCGTGTAAACATATCCTAGATTTGTTTTTCCCTGTTCCTGTTTGCCTGAGTTCTCATTCATTACTTGTTGTCATGGTTACTGATTGCTTTGTGCACCTGTTTCTTGTTTAGTTGGTTTTCTACGGTGTATTTAAGCCCTCGGTTTAGTTCTACCAGTATGATCTCCCCTTTGGTAAAGCTGTTGCGTTGATTTTCTCTTGTGGACTGTTTTCATGTTGGATTGCCTTTTTTCATTAATAAAATTACAACGGCTGTTTTCTATCCGTTCACCTTTTCCTTGCCTTCACTCGCTTGCACGTGACACTGAAGACTGGGGTAATGATGCTTAAAATTCAGCTTTGATCACAGGAATAAATCACATTTTACAATATATTCAAATAGATTTAAATTTAAATGATATTACTGTATTTTTGGTGAGCATTAGAGACTCCAAACTTTTGAACGGTAGTGTAATATCTTATAAACAGAAGAACAGAAATAGTGCGGTGTTGAAGGGAAGAGGAGAGAAGCACAGACTCGCTGTCTCACCTGTGTGGCAGACAGACAGCATGGCAGAGCCTTCGCTCAGGTGAGACAGTCTGATGGATGTCTGAAGTGCTTGCTGATTCAGAGTCTGAAACTCATATTCATTTTCTTCTTCTTTCATACTCAACAACAGGGAAACTCTCACACAGAACAGAACAAGCTCCTCTTCTGCTCGAAAACACAGTATACACATAGCATAATTATGCATCACCACACATTAGTTTTCATTCTTTAATATGATTTATTTTGGTATAGTCAGAACATCAGAGCACTATAGCAGCTCCACTCATTCTCAATGTGAATCTGATATCGAATGTTGAGTCTAAATGGAGGCCTTGTAAAATTCAAATCAGTTTGAATGCAAAATGCATTTCAAAGTAAAAAGGTAAAGCAGTGTCAGACCAGCAGTGCCCTTGAGAAATGAACGAAATCTCTGGATTCCCCTCACGCTTCCTTCATGTGTCTCTAAGTAAACATACAGTAGCCTACCTCTGCATTGTCATGTGACTGTAACATTACCTGTGGATTTAGACTAGAGGATGCGAAGTCAAGGATCTCTGTACAGAGAAGGAAGCTGTGATAGAGCTCAGTTTGTTTGAAGAAAACCATCCGATGCGTCTCAAACCATTTCAGAAATGCTCCAGCGTTCACCTGACAGTAAATGTGTGCGCAGCGCAGATATTAAATGTGTTGGCTTGTAACTATGGAAGCCTATTTCTGCCACATGAGAAAGAAAACCGAGATTTTGTAAAGCAATTAATTATGATTAAAAAAAGTCAAAAGTTGAAATTATAACATAGCCTACATAGTTATGAAATTAAAAGTTGAAATTATGACTTAAAAGTCAATTATGACAAAAAAAAGTCAAAATTATGACAGTCAAAATAATGATGTAGAAAGACATCATTTTGACTTATAAAAACAATTAGTTCCAATCCTTGATTCTGATTGGTCAATAGCTGTGCTTTATTCATGATAAAACACGGCTATGACCGCTTCACCCAACGGTTCTATTTATCACTGCGCAACACTGCAGTTCCTATGTTGTTTTTATTTGAGTTCCCTTTCGAACGGTCACTTCGTATTGCGTAGCTATACGCAGTGGGGAAACTCCTTTTCCTCGATTTACTGAAGCCTATATGTAAAACGCATTTGCAGCTGCACAGCTAGCACACTGACCGTCTGACCCGCTCATAGGCTGTGCTGCAGCAACTGCACATCCAATGGCGCGGGCGAATCTGACGCACGACCAATGAGCTAGCCCAACGTCAGAGCCCGTCGAGGGGGCGTGGCCCAGCCTATATAGACCCCCGAATTCGCCATTATAGCAGATTTTACTCCTTCAGCGACAGTACACATGTCCCTGAGCTTTTTACTGTGTATTCGCCGTCGAACAAGCCTTTCAGCCTGAGCGAGCTTCTCTTCAGCAGACTTCGCCTGCACGTCGATTGTCTCCTGACGCCGTCTCACCTGTGGCTATCCGGCGACATCCTATATCCTTTGCATTATTATTTTGTGAATTCTTTTCAGTATGCCTCGTTCATCCTGCGCCACGTGCGTAGGCCGTCTGCACGAGGCAGACCAGCACACGAGCTGCATTTCCTGCCTGGGTGTCGACCACGCAGAGAATGCTCTCTCTGCCGGCGGATGTGAGGCCTGCGACAGCATGCCTATCTCCGTGCTGCGCTATCGGCTAGCTCTCTCCCGGGACGGCGAGGCCGCTTCAACCACGCTTTCCATTCCGAGGAAGAAGAAGCGTCGCAGCCAACGGCAACTGGAGGGTATGGAGATTTGTGAACGCACGCCGGCCGCGTCCCCGCGTGCTTCACTTTCTCTGACTCAGACGCCATCACCGGTCCTGTTCGCAGGAGACCAGCGCCCCCCCCCCCCCCCCCCACACGTGGCGGGCCTCGTCTCCTTCAGCGGATCTCTCGAGCGCGACGACAGCTTATCCATCGCCGCTTCTGAGGACGAGTGGCCGGGCTCTCTCGACCCCGTCACCGCTTCTCAATCGGTGGCCAGTGGATTAGCGACCAGGACGAACTCCGACGCCGAAATGCTTCGGATCCTGACGAAGGCCGTCGCGGACCTCGACCTCGAGTGGGCCTCGCCCGAGGAGCCGCCTCGTAGTCGGCTGGATGGATGGTTTCTGGAGGGGCGCCAGCAGGCCCCGCGTCACAAACCGGCGCCATTTTTCCCCGAGGTCCACGAGGAGCTAACCAAGGCCTGGCGCGCTCCATACTCAGCACGTGTGGGATCCGCAGTATCCGCGACGCTCTCCTCCGTGGATGGCGCAGCGGAAAAGGGTTATGAGTCTTTGCCGCCCCTCGAAGAGGCCTTGGCAGCTCATCTTTGCCCGAACACTGCAGCTAGCTGGCGAGCTAGAGCCGCTCATCCCAACAAACCCTGCCGTAACACCTCAGCCCTCGCTGGACGCGCGTACGCCGCCTCCGGTCAGGCTGCATCGGCCCTGCACACGATGGCCGTGTTGCAGGTCTACCAGGCCAAACTCCTCCGGTCCATGGACGAGGCTGGTCCGGACCCGGAGACCTTTCGGGACCTGAGGAGTGCTACGGACTTAGCGCTGCGTGCTACTAAGTCTACAGCACAGGCCATCGGCAGAAATGTGGCTAGTTTGGTCGTGCTCGAGCGCCATCTGTGGCTTAATCTCACCGAAATCAAGGAGGCCGACAAAACGAGGTTTCTCGACGCCCCGGTGTCCAGCTCCGGTCTCTTCGGCCCGGCGGTGAAGGGATTCTCGGAGAGGTACACGGAGGCACAGAAAGCGTCCCAGGCCATGCGACACTTCCTGCCGAAACGTTCGAGCTCCGCGTCCAGCAAGCCCAAGCCACCGCCTTCGCCTCATCCAGCCAAGCCGGCGAAACAGGCCTCTCAGCCCCGCCCTGCGGCTGATAGCCAGCGCCAGTCAAGGCCCGCGAAGCGCTACCCGCTCCCCAGGCGTCAAGGCCCTCGACCCAGCGCCGTGGCCGACCAGGCGCCTCCGAAGTCGTCCTAGCACGGAGGGGAAAGAGAGAGGGCTCGTGTCTCGCGCTTGCCGGACCACCCTCGAAGAAACCAGCAAAACTTCCCACAGCTCCCTGTTCAGTTCAGGCGGCTGGGGATTTTATTATTGTAAACAGGCCCGCAGCAGTGAGCGCGTCTCTGCAAACAAACGCCGTTCTCACGGCGACCCAAATAAAGCACAAAAAGAGCATGTTTCACAATCACAACACACGGGTTCACGGTCCCCCTTCACTAGGCGGCCCCCGCCCTGTTGTAACACTGACTTCCCCCCGGGCAAAAGCCTATACAGTCAGTCAAACTGTTATGTGGATGGAAGGAGAACCCAGGCGCAGACAGCAGATGACACTTAAATGATTTATTTAGGACAAAAACAGAAAACAAAACCCACGAGGGGGTAGAACAGGACTGGAGCAGAGTATAACAAGACTAAGACACGATGAAAAACAAAGACTCTGACTAGACAGGAAACGAACTCACAATACTGATTAAACAGGTCTTCAGACAATATACTAACAGGGATTAACACGCAAAGTTAGACAATGTACCGACACAGGACAGCAAACACAAGGGGATTAAATAGGGAGACACTAATGACAAAGACAGGTGAAGCTGACTAGACAAGGACAGGTGAAACTGACTAGACAATAATGACGAGACGAGGATAACAAGGGGGCGGGGTAACGTAACGAGACAACACAAGCGCATGGCCAAACAATTGGCCATGCGCTTGTACACAAAACATGATTCTGTCATGATCCTGCCACAAGACAAGAGGAATCAAAGACATGATGGCAGAATCATGACACAAACACAGTATGTGCACAAATCACATTATAAGGGTATCAGGTCCCCCTATGTTAGGCGGTCCCCCTATGTTTGGCGGTCCCCCCCATTCAGTGTGTCACGCGCTAGCCACACGAGTGATGGCCTGGCAAGCCATCCCTGGTGTGTCGAGTTGGGTTATAAACACTATAAAGCGAGGCTACTCGCTCCAATTCGCTCGCAGACCCCCGAAATTCCAGACGGTTATCGAGACATCGGTGAGAAGCGGCGTGAATCACGTGCTTCGCACCGAAGTTCAGGAATTATTAGCAATAGGAGCGATAGAGTCAGTCTCTCCCGCGCTAATGTATTCGGGGTTTTACAGCCGCTATTTTCTAATTCCAAAGAAAGACGGCGGGCTCAGACCCATACTAGATCTGAGGCGTTTGAACAGGGCTCTCATGAGACGGCCTTTCAAAATGTTAACACTCAAACAAATTCTCGCGCAGGTTCGCCCGGGGGACTGGTTTGTTTCAATGGATCTGAAAGATGCATACTTTCATATTCAGATCGACCCTCGTCACAGGCCATTTTTGAGATTCGCCTTCGAGGGGAGGGCATATCAATACACCGTTCTGCCGTTCGGTCTGGCTCTGGCACCCCGTACATTCACGAAATGTATGGATGCAGCGCTCTCCCCGCTGAAAAGCCAGGGAGTGCGTGTGCTGAATTATCTCGACGACTGGCTGGTGCTAGCGCAGTCGAGAGACGAACTAATAGTTCACAGGGATTTGATTCTCAGCCATTTAAAGTGCCTGGGTCTCACAATCAATGTTGCCAAAAGCGAACTGAACCCCAGCCAGACTGTGGTCTTTCTGGGCACGGTTTTAGACTCGGTGACAATGAAAGCGCGGCTCACTCAAGAGCGCGCGCTCTCTGTGCAGACACTGGTAGCCGCATTCAGGGCACGCGAGTGCGCGCCTCTGAAGAGGTTTCAGAGACTGCTTGGTCTAATGGCAGCTGCATCATCAGTACTCCACATGGGATTACTGCACATGCGCCCGCTGCAGCACTGGCTGAAACGCCGTGTGCCAACCCATGCATGGCAGTCAGGCAGCCTGCGCATTATGGTGAATCAGGGGTGTTTGAGAACACTGATTCCCTGGCGGGCTCAGGACTGGTACCGCAAGGGGGTGACCATGGGGATAGTTTCCAGGAGGAAAGTGGTTTTTACAGATGCATCCAACATGGGTTGGGGAGCGCTGCACGAGGGCAAGCCTGCCTCCGGCCTCTGGTCGAGCACGGAGCAGAGCTTACATATCAACTGTCTGGAAATGAAAGCAGTTGGTTTGGCCCTGAAAGCTTTTCTGTCAAACCTCAGGGGTCACCACGTCTTGGTCCGTACAGACAACGTGTCTGTGGTGGCCTACATAAATCGCCAGGGTAGCATCAGGTCAGGCAACCTGTACGCTATGGCGAGGGACCTCCTCATGTGGGCACAAGCCAATCTGAGCTCTCTGAGAGCAGCGCATGTCCCGGGCGTCCAGAATGTTGGCGCGGATATGCTCTCAAGGGGCAACACTCCCCTAGGCGAGTGGTCCCTGAACCCTCAGATGGTCAGACTAATATGGGAGAGGTTCGGCGAGGCCGAAGTCGACCTTTTCGCCTCGAGAGCCAGCCCCCACTGCAGGGTGTTTTTCTCGAAAAACAGGGATGCGCTGGCTCATCTCTGGCCCAGCCGCCCCCTTTACGCGTTTCTCCCCGTCTCGATGAACCCACAGGTTATCGAGCGGGTCAGGGAGAACGGATGCCCAGTCCTTCTGGTGGCTCCTCTCTGGAAATCCAGACCTTGGTTTCCGGAACTGGTTCAGTTGTCAGACACGACCTCCTGGCCTGTTCCGATGAGGAAGGATCTCCTCACACAGGCCAACGGAACGATATGGCATCCCCGACCCGATTTATGGGCCCTCCATGTGTGGCCCCTAAACGGGTATCCGGGGACCTTCCTGACAGGGTCTTAAGCACTATCTCTGAAGCAAGGGCCCCGTCTACTCGGCGCCTTTATGCTTTAAAGTGGTCGGGTTTTTCCAGCTGGTGCTCGAGAAATCGTATTGACCCAGAGTCATGTGAGGTTTCGGTGGTGCTCTCCTTCCTGCAGGAGCTACTGGACACGGGCCGCACCCCGTCCACGCTCAAAGTGTATGTGGCAGCCATCGCAGCGCATCATGCTCTGGTGGCTGGCCAATCACTAGGAAGGAATGACCTGGTGGTAAAGTTTCTGAAGGGTGCTAGGAGGATTAACCCCTCCAGGCCCCCTTCGGTGCCGCCTTGGGACCTCTCCACGGTCCTTAGGGCCCTGAGGGGACCACCTTTTGAGCCGCTCCAGTCGGTTGATCTAAAACCACTTTCGCTAAAGACTGCTCTCCTGTTGGCATTGGCATCTATCAAGCGAGTGGGAGATCTGCAGGCCCTCTCAGTGAGTCCTGCATGTTTGAAATTTGGATTGGATGACTCCAGAGTCAGTCTCAAACCCAGGCGTGGTTATGTACCCAAGGTGCTCTCAACGCCGTTTAGAGCACAAGTTATTACGCTATTAGCCCTTCCCCCTTCTGCCGAGGATGGGGAGGTTAATCTTCTCTGCCCTGTCAGGGCGTTGAGAATCTATTTGGAGCGTTCTGCGTCTTTTAGACAATCAGAACAGCTGTTTGTCTGCTTTGGGGGCCGATCTAAGGGTGATCCAGTCACTAAGCAAAGACTGTCTAGATGGATAGTGGATGCCATCTCTTTGGCTTACACCGCAGTGGGTCAGGTTTGCCCCATAGGTGTCAAGGCCCATTCGACCAGAGGTATGGCCTCGTCGTGGGCTTGGTCATCTGGTTTTCCCATTCAAGATATTTGTGATGCGGCCGGCTGGTCCTCGCCTTCAACATTTATGAAGTTCTATAATATGGAGGTACCTTCCCTGCAGGCGAAGGTGCTTTCGGTATGATTGAGACCTGACAGTGGCTGGTCTTATCTACAAAAATTACTGTGCATAATCACATACATATTATATAAACCCGCTTCGGCCGGTAGTAAAGTTATACTAATAATCCAGACGATGTCTGGTTTTGTTAGTATATTCTGTTAGTTGTTACTGACTTATATATATATTATTCAGACCCGACTGTGTCTGGTCTGTTATATATACATGTATATGCATATGTTATTGGGTTCTGGCTTGTTCTGTTAGCTCAGGGGTCCTGAGTGGCAGGGCAACCAGTTACTCAGGGTGGGGCGTTTTGCATGGTGTCCCCACTGCGTATAGCTACGCAATACGAAGTGACCGTTCGAAAGGGAACTACTCGGTTACTATCGTAACCTCAGTTCCCTGAGATAGGGAATGAGTATTGCGTAGCCGGCCGCACTATGGTAACTAGTGACGTTGTCGCTTCAGTCGTATAAACCTGCTATAATGGCGAATTCGGGGGTCTATATAGGCTGGGCCACGCCCCCTCGACGGGCTCTGACGTTGGGCTAGCTCATTGGTCGTGCGTCAGATTCGCCCGCGCCATTGGATGTGCAGTTGCTGCAGCACAGCCTATGAGCGGGTCAGACGCTCAGTGTGGTAGCTGTGCAGCTGCAAATGCGTTTTACATATAGGCTTCAGTAAATCGAGGAAAAGGAGTTTCCCCACTGCGTATAGCTACGCAATACTCGTTCCCTATCTCAGGGAACTGAGGTTACGATAGTAACCGAGTAGCTTTCATGCATATTACACATTGGAACGTTGTTGCTGTTCACGGGCAGCGACTATTTTTTTTCTAACGGAAGGAAGGGTTTTAGTGATTTTACTTCATGAAAGTTGCACTAATAAATTTTTTTTTTTACTTTAATATTTGTATTGTGTGGTAACCGTTTTATAAAAGCAAAAAGGTACTCGAGGCAAGTGCTGTATCGTGAATAAGTAACGGCTGAAGGGGTTACTCCGCGTCGTGCCTAACAACACCCTTCAGCCATTACTTATTCACGATACAGCACAGCCTCTCGTACCCTAATGCTTAGGCTACTTATCTCATATTTTTTTTAAATCTTAGTATGTCATGATTACAATGTTTTATCTAATTTACATTTACATTTATGCATTTGGCAGACGCTTTTATCCAAAGCTAATTACTTGTCCTGCATTTCAAGGTAGGCCTACACATTTACATTCTTATCAGTTCTTGCTTTCCCTGGGAATCTTTATTAGCCTATGACTTGGTCAAAATGACTTAGCATGTCATAATTTTGTCGTTTTAATCTCATAATCATGACTCATTATGCCATTATTTCAACATTTCATTTAATAAATATGATTTAGGATGTCATCATTTATCTCATAAATAAGATTTACCAAAGCTTGGTTTTTTTTCTTTCTTCTTGTGTGGCAGAAAAGGGCTTCCATAAACACGTTTTGTGGTCTAGTAAATATTATTATAAATATAAAATGAGCTGCTGCTGACCTACCTGAGCAAAGGACACATTTGGCCACATATTCACGTAGCCTTTCGAAAACCGGGACATTCAGTGTCCCGGGAGAGTGCATAAATTTCCCGGGACAGGTTATTAAAAAGAAGGACAATACCGGTAAAACCGGGACAGGTGGCAACCCTAATGTAGAGGGGTTTGCCCGAACACCTGAAACAGGACAACATGAAGCAGGGTGAGTCCAGGACCAACAGCACATTAATTCAAGACATGAAATGAGGAGCAGACAGAAGATTTCATCTTACTGGAAGACTTAAAAACGTGTTGAAGAAATCCACAAACACTGCAGTTTTCAACTGGAGAGACTTCAGTTCCATGTTAATGCTTTTCTCTGCTAAATGAGTGCAGTTGATAGATGACAAGGCCATTTATACATTTCATGACCATTAATAGACTCGCAATGTATGAACAATTAGGCCTAACTTTACTTGTAATTAAAAGTATTAAACTAGTTATGTTCATTGATGTAGCTCTTGATTGTGTTTCTGGCCTGTCCTTGCCCTGCTGATTATCGTGTTTTCTACTTTTCTTTGGATTCATTTCTGCCCTGTTCAAAATGATGTTTTGCGATAGATTTTTGTTGCCTTGACAACGCTATTATTTATCTAGTGCTTAAAATCGTTTTACTTTTAACTTTTATTTTACATACTGCCCAATTAAATCAAATAAATACAACGTTTATCTGTCACAGACATGTTTTATTATAAGTTAAAAAAAAATGTTGTGCGTATCATAATTATTTTGCAATGCTGTTATGTCAATCATATTTATGAAACTATACTTTTACAACCAGTTCATTATTAGCAGGATTAAAACATTATTATGTACGATGGTGATGAATGAGAAGCGCGCACACGTGTGTATCGTCATATCCGGTCGCGGCCTCAGGAGTGGTCTTCCGCATCCTGAAAGAAGTGTGAGCGAGCAGCGGCACCAGTAACATTAAACATCAGTTCAGCTACCGAATTAAACTACATTTTCGCATTCAGAGATCGAAGTGAAACCCATTAAGTGTCTTTACGCTGTGAATGGATCATGGAGTGTGTAAGTATTGTGAGATTTAACAGTTAAGGAGAAAGAGTTGATCTGACAGATTCAGTCTCCTTGAATGACGCCGAGAGACAGTTAAACAAACAACGGGTTTTGTTCAATTGTGTTACAATATTCAAAAATGGCTTATATCGATTAAAGTGTTGAGGTTGTGCCTTAAGTGTTATTACTGTAGTGCTGTGTAGTAGACTATTTCTTATTCATATGTAGCCAGTGATATTTATCCTGCGGTCAAGTTTAGTTCTGTGCTGCTAGTTTACTACAATTAACGCAAGTTACACGTTTAAGTTACTGCTGTTAACACGTTTACTGTTGTTATACTATAACTATGTTAACACGTTTACTGTTGTTAACTTTACTGTTGTTACACTATAACTAGCTATGTTAACACGTTTACTGTTGTTGTTACATTATAATATAATAACTATGTTTGTTTACACGTTGACTGTTGTTACACTATTGTTACACTAGTACCATGTTATTAACACAGTTACTGCTGTTACACTAGTACTAAGTTAACACGTGTACTCCTGTTAACATGTTTGTTACTGTTGTTACACTATAACTATGTTAACACGTTTACTGCTGTTACACTAGTATCATACTAGTGTCATGTTAACACGTTTACTGCTGTTACACTAGTATGTTAACACGTTTAGTGCTGTTAAGATGTTCACTGCTGTTACAGTAGTACTATGTTTGCTGTTGTTACTGTTGTTACACTAGTACCATATTAACACGTTTGCTGTTGTTACACTAGTACCATATTAACACGTTTACTGTTGTTACACTAGTACCATATTAACACGTTTACTGCTGTTGCACTAGTATGTTTACTGTTGTAACACTAGTACCATGTTAACACGTTTACAATTGTTACACTAGTACCATGTTAGTAGTTTGTTAGTTTACTGCCACAACAATAGTCGCTGAGACTCTAGTCTAGTACCATGTTAGTTTTCTGTTACTTTTTACACTAGTGCTGCTTTCGTTTGCTCTTGCTGGTGTTAGTCCAGTATTTAACATAACATCTTAACAAAATGTTCCAGCTAGTAATTTGCCAAGTTTCCAGTAATATCTGACAGCTTTCTCAGTTATTGGTTAGTCAAGTTAATAACAAGCAAATCAGTAAACTAGATCATGGAGGAACAGAGCTTTAAAAACAACAGTTTATTAATGTGTAAGAACCTGCAATACTTTGAAGCGAGCAGAACTGTTCTCCCATTAACTTATCTGGCTAATATGTATTCTATTGACACATTTTAGCCTTTTGCTTAGTTTAGTAACTCTAATTCAGATCATTGTTAATCAGCGAGAACTCATCAGAAGAATGATCACAATTATGAAAAATGTGATCATTTCCATATTTTGGAAAACCAAAAGTTTTGAATGTTTACAATTTGACATCTGTTTTTCAGGTTCCTGCTGTTCTAGATGAGTTGGATGGTAAAAAGGAGGCGCACATAGAGGGTAAGAGTGTGAATAAATAAAAATGAGACTGTAGTCCTGCGATCACCTGCAGCTCATGTGCGAGAGCCGAGCAGGGGTTTGACTTCTCTGTTTGCAGTGAAATCTGAGACTAAAGTGACAACAGAAACATGATCCAGTGACACTTTGTTCTCTGACACTTTTTTCTGTCATTATTTTTGTCAGTTGTGTTTTAATGCTTGTTCATGTTTGAATGTTTTAGACCGTGCAGTTTCAAGCAATACAATTGTGAATTATCCCTTTTTATTTCCCCCTCTCTATCAAACCAGATCCTGAGTATAATGTGTACACCCGCTTCATGAAGTCCCACCGCTGCTATGACCTGGTGCCCACCAGCTCAAAGTTAGTGGTGTTTGACACTTCTCTCCAGGTGGGAACTCAGAAGACAAATGTTGTTCAATGTGCAACTTTGCTTACAACCAATTTACTTCCATATGTGACCCATTTCTGTGTGAAACAAGAAAAATGTTGGGCAGCACTAGATATTACCCATCATCAATTAAGAAGATGATGTAAAGTAGCCATTCCACACCAGTATACAGCCAGATTAAATGTGCATTTATTACACTATGCCTAAAAAGCCTTTTGGCTGTTTATGACATTATCCCCGGTTTCACAGACTAGACTTTAAGCTAGTCCCAGACTAAAATGCAAGTTTGAGCTGTTACAACTGAAAAAGCAACTTGTACTGGCATATCTTAAAATATATCAGTGTCATTGTATTGTCTCAAGATGCACACCAGTAATGTTTTTGTCTAAGGCATGTTATAAAAGCTACTTAAATGTCCTAAGTAAACTAAAGCCTAATCCTGGCTAATTCTAAGCCCTGTCTGTGAAACCAGGCCTATTTATAAATGTACTGCTTGTGTTATAAGCTATGTTATTTAAGAGGAAGAACTTTTTGATAAAAGATTATAATAATTATATATAATAATAACACAATTAAATTAAATAACATAATTTTTTTTTATTTTGAATAATGTGCACCACTGAATTATTAATAGGCACATGCATTAAGAAATGGGGTCAGTATTGATTTCATGTTGACTTTAGGGGTTGGATATGTTTGCTCTGTAATCCGTGTCAACATTCATGACATTTTAAACTGTCCGAGTGCATGCTGGTTAATTTGTGTTTGTATGGTTTCCAGGTGAAGAAGGCGTTCTTTGCTCTGGTGTCTAATGGGGTGAGAGCAGCGCCTCTCTGGGACAGCAAGAAGCAATGCTTTGTTGGTAAGCAAGTGTTTTTGGAAGTTTCAAAATTGTGATTGATTAATGACATTAAAAGGCTTTCATAATTAGAGGTCGACCGATAGTGGATTTTACCGATACCGATATCTAGGTTTGACCGTACATGCCGATAACCGATAATTCAACCGATATTTTTTTTAATGGATACTGGATTAAAAACAAACATCATACTCACAATAAAACAGTGCTGAACTAAAATGTGCTCAATTAAAGGAGCCGTATGTAAGATTGTGGCCAAAACTGGTACTGCAATCACTTTCAAATGACTGTAGAGCGGTGTATCCCCTCCCCCTCCCCCCTGACTCGAGGTTGCCAGATAGACTGCAGGATCCAGCAGGAACGTAGGCTGCTACAAGAAGTGGTACCTAGAGCAGAGCTGGCAACCCGGATGCAGCAACACTACTGACTTCGTGATTGGTAGATAGGTGGAGGGTGGGGCTTCAGACCAAAACACAACATGACAACATCAACATCAGTTGAGGGCTGCAACTGCACTTTTTAAAGGACAATATCCTGGCCGGACTACTGTTGTCAGTGATATAAGTATTTGTAGTGAACATGATTTCTTAAAGACCCACTCCGATGAAAATAATGTTTTTCTAGGTGTTAACATGTTCTTGTGGCATTTTTCTTATGTTAGAGGACATATCTTGAGAAAAATAAGCTCAAAGTTGTATTTCTGAGTATTTCTACATTCAAATGGCTGTGAATCAGTAGCAGACGCTAAAATGCCGTTCAAAATAGACTGGAGTTGTGACGTAGTAACTCCACTGGGCGGGGCCACAAGCTTGTTAAAATTAATCGAAAGTGCCCCTCTCAAACAAATATCAATGATAATATTGTTTTCAATAAAACAAAATGCATTTGATTATAATTAACATGACAATGTGACAAAATTCACGTTTACTTGTATGTTTCTGTCGGTTTGAGCTGTCGTTGCCATGACTCGTTGCTATGGGTTGCGTCACCTGCGTGTCTTGCACCGGACTCGACTGAAGGGGTCAGTCTCCGTTTTCGAGGCCGAGGGTCAGTAATGTGGACGGCAGGAGCGCATAATCGTTGCAAAAGTTATGCATTTTAAAACGAAAACGCACTGTACGGCTGGATAGCTCCAATATTGCTCTCAATTTTTGTTGCACCGGTAATGACAGGTTGGGGGTGTAAGCTAGCGGGAGAGACAGAGCTCTCAGCAACGGGGAGGGGGAGGGTCATCTCCGTGCCAACGGCTCCGCCCACAACGCAGAGGCGAATTGCTAATGAGCTACTGCCGCTCTGCTGAAGCAAAGTCCCAGAAAACGGCACAGGTTTTGTGAGTTTGGCTAAAAATGGCATAATCATAATTTAAAGACCACTGGGAATGTTTACAAATAGCTCAAAATATGATCGGAGTGGGACTTTAATGTCTAGTGACATATCAGGGCCATTTTATGATTAATTGAAATAAATTTCTTACATACAGCTCCTTTAAATAAATAAATATGAATATATTAACTTTATACAGAAAATAATTTAAACATTAAAATATTACAGGTTTCGTTAGCTATAACCTAGAAACATATGTACATTTCATAACACTTTGCAAGTCCCATTTGTAAACAAGGATGTATTAACTAGCTTTCATGAACTATATGCATAATGCAATATACCTTTTTACTGCATGTATTAATATGAGCAATACAATTGTACCTTTATCATTCATGTTAGTTCATTCACAGTACATTAACTAAGGTAATAAAAGATAAAATAAGAATTAAAACTCAATTTCAAATGCATTAGTAAATGTTGAAATTAACAAACTACCGTAACAATGAATAATTCTTCTACAACTTGTATTAACCTTATTTAATGCTAAAAATGCGATGTTATTGTAAAGTGTTACCATTTCATATGATTCCAAAGAGTCGTGCTTAAAGATGGCCATTAAAATGTAATAAAGACCTGTATTATGTATACGTAATATAGCCTATAGTCTCTCACTTTATTTGCTTCTATATTTTAGAACACTTGATGATTATCTAATCAAAAATAACAAGATCTATTGTAGTGATTAAAAAGATCTTAAATCGAACGCGTTTCTGATTAGTTTACGTTTCTGTCGGCTGCATGAACATATCAATGTTGAGAAAGCAATCACGTCACTAGTTTTAAATATGCAACTTCGTCGGCTAATGAACGCATAAAATTGACCAGCCGGATAAAAATAATGCAAATAGATTGTAACAATTGCGCCATAAAACATTTGGGTCAGGTCTGCGTGTGTTTTTGTCACATTGCATTAACGGTTGAGGTAATGTTAGAGTCCTCACAGCCTCAACGGCAAACTACTGTTCTTTCTCTGCTGATGCAGCATCTAGTCAACAAATGAATTAATTTGTAATGATATGGCAATATGTAGCTACTTTAGTGTTATGTATTCATACCGTTTTGCTGTCGGTGTTTTAAATGTCAGCGCTCTCGCTGCGTGTTCTCTCCGTGCTGCGCGCTGCCTCACGTGTTAACGTAAACAACTCAGCCAGTGATAGTTTGTTATTTGTCCGCTAGAGGCCGCTCTCACTCTGTATAATGTCAGCAGTCTCTTCTGTTCTGAGCGCTCTCGTGCTGTGTAATGACCGCGCGCACTTCTCAGCCGCTCCAGCAACGGACGCAACCCGGAAAAACTATCGGTGTGGATTTTTGCCGATAACGATAGTTCCACCAAACAACTATCGGTGCCGATTAATCGGCAAAACCGATGAATCGGTCCACCTCTATTCATAATATATTTAACTTGCATAATGCAACACATTCAAGGGAAAAAAGAAAATCACTGCTGGCAGAATGTGCTTTCAATAAAATTTGTTTGCCTATATAGAAGAAAGGCAATGTTTTAAAATGAAAATAGAGCATTTTTTTTTCAATTATGATAAAAAATTACTTGCAATTAAATAATTAATGCACAGTAGTTACTTGTAACAACAGTTTAAAAGTAGTTCTGATTCAACTTATGCACATCTTCTTTCATACCCTTTTTGCTATTGTAGGTATGCTGACCATCACAGATTTCATCAATATACTTCATCGCTATTACAAGTCTCCTCTGGTAAAATTCTCTCCTCCTGCTCATGTTAAGACTGTTAATCTCCTACTGAAGCTTATTCTCGAGTCATTTAGAGGAATTTTCAAAGATTTCATGCATTTTTCTCGGTTTTAGGTCCAGATATATGAGCTAGAAGAACACAAAATAGAGACATGGAGAGGTGGGGATAATGTTGACGTGTTCATGATGTAGATGCTCTGACGTGTGAGCCTATGACTGATCTGTTGTTGTTTTCTTATAGAGGTCTACTTGCAAGATTCCTTCAAGCCTCTCGTGAGCATATCACCCAATGCCAGGTAATACTTGTGATTGGTGCAGGCAGATTGAATGGTTTTGATGGAGAGATGTGACATGTCTGATGTTTTCTTCTCTCTCAGCCTTTATGATGCAGTTTCATCTCTACTGAAGCATAAGATCCACAGATTACCTGTGATTGATCCTCTAACGGGAAACACACTCTACATCCTGACACACAAGAGGATCCTCAAATTCCTGAAACTTTTTGTAAGTCCTGCCTGCCTAATAATCGCTCACCTTAAATTTTTGCATCTTAAATGCATCAAAAACTAAAGAAATTATAATAGATCCAAAAAAATTAGGTGATTACAGCCGTCATCATCAATGATAATGTCATTGATCAGGTGGATACCTATAAGTATCTAGGTGTGGTTATTGATTGTTCATTCACTTGGAAAGCCCACATTGATTATGTCGCCTCAAAATTCCAACAACGCTTGTATTTTTTTAGAAAACTTAGGCTGTTTGGTGTAAATCAGAGAATTATGCAATTATTTTATTATGCCGTTTTAGGTAGCCTTTTAAATTATGGCATGCTAACCTGGTATGGCAATCTTTCGGTTCAATTAAAATCACAGATTGCATGTCTTGTGAGAATTCCAATGAAGGTTATGGGTATAAGGGAATACTCATCACTTCAATCAATTTATGAATCGTTGGTTTTAAAAAATGCACAGACAATAGTGGGTGATACCAGCCATGTTTTATTTCCAATGTATGAGTTGCTGCCATCAGGGAGACAGTATGCTGCCATCAGGGAGACAGGGAGTACCATTGTTTAAGAGTAACCGTTATAAAAAATCATTCATTCCTCTATCAATCAATATGTTAAATAGCAAGATGCAGTAATGTAGGTCTATAGTTTCTGTGTGTGCATTTGTTATTTGTTATATGTATACTGTGCATTAACGCAGCCTCCAGTCCATTTGCTGTATGTATGTGGTGTATTAATGTAGCTTTGAGCCCAAGACAAATTTCCTGAAAAAGGACAATAAAGTTTACAAACAAACAAACCTGTGACGCATGAAATTAAGCCCAGGCATTCATTTATTTGGTAACCCTCTGTCACAGAGCTGTTGCTGTAATTGTGTCACAACTGGAATGAAGCAACTACTGCTAAATTTCCTCTTTACTCATCTAGTACAACTTCGAATTTCTTCGAGTTCCTGTTTATGATGATGCTAGTTTTCTCTCCCAGATATCTGAAATCCCCAAACCTGCGTTTCTGTCTCAAACGCTGGAGGAGTTGAACATCGGGACGTTTCACAACATCGCAGTGGTTCACGCTGATACGCCGCTCTACTCCGCGCTGGGCATCTTCGTGGATCAGAGAGTGTCCGCTCTCCCTGTGGTGGATGAAAATGGTAATAAAGATATTCAAAATATAGTGTATTTTTTATAGTGTAAATTGCAAATCTGTGATTTAGTTTTTTCCTTCCCCTCTCACTTGATCATTGTTTCTCCCTCTCGTTTATGCCGACAGGACATGTGACTGACATCTATTCCAAGTTTGATGTTATAGTAAGTTGTGTGTGTTTATATCTGTTGTTTGAAACTAGAACAGTGGACATTGTGCATGTAAAAAACGCACTCACTCTTAACCCGACAATGCAAGTGATCATAAACGCGGTAACCCGTTTTCTTTTATAGGAGTGCGGTCATAAGCAGATCGTCACTGATCGATCTTTGCCCCTTCCGCTGATTTCTCCCGGCATGTAAACACATTAACCTGCTTTCTGTCGGCTCATTGAAGTGCGCATGAAACGCGTCCGTCCTCACCGTGGATTTAAGCACATCCAGACAGAACGAGCGTTTTGCATTAATGGAGGAGTAAATATATGCAAAAACAGACTCTTTCTTGACCCAAAAAAGTATAAAAGTGCTCTCATCTCGTACATTATGCTGCGTTCCAGGCAGGTTTTTGAGCACGTAAATCACGACTTCAAACCACGACTCACGACTTTGTAGCGTTCCAGGCTAGTCACGCCAAACTACCTGAGCGCAAGGAATTGTGGTAGCTAGATGTAAACAAACCGTTGTTGTTTTGTATAGTTTCGCGGGCTATGTGACGTCAGAGCTCGTAACTGGGAGTACATCGATCTAGTACGAGTTCACGGGTGGGAAGTCATGGGTTTGACTGCCGTTCCAGTGCACTTTCACGGGTATAAGGTTGGAAAAACACGGGTTACAGGTTGCCTGGAACGCGGCATTAGAAGAAGAAGCGGCTCAGTCTAAATGTAACCGCATCAGAGGATAATATGAGCCGTAAGTTTCCCGCCGACTCCTCTTAAAGCCGTTTTAAAGCTTTATTTAACATCACAACCGACATAAATGAAATACTGAATACTTGAGTCAGAAACGCAAATTATTATGTTTTGACGTCACTTCCGGGAAATAACCTGATTTATTAATAAAGTGTTGTAAACGCGGTGTACTTGCGTAGTCGGGATATTGGTTTGCATGTAAACCCAGACAACAGGTTATTTCAATAAGCTGATTTTTGTGAGTTATCTGTGTAGTGGTGTGCATGTAAACGTCCTCATCGAGCAGTTAATCGCTGTGGTGCAGTTAAGCTGTTGAATGTGAATGTGATGTTTCTGGTTCGACTGGATTCACACCTGATAGTGTGTGTTTAAAGCCTCTGGATCTGATATTGATCAGCTTGAGGGAATGCAGTCACTGATGTTTTTAACATTATGTATTTCATTTAAAATCTGACTTTTTTTTTTTTTTAAACAGTTTTTAAAAAACAATCTCAAAATGAATGTGAGTTTATACACTGTTGTATCTCTCTGTGTGTGTTTGTCTCAATGTGTTTTTCATATCATCACACAGAACCTGGCAGCTGAGAAGACGTATAATAACCTGGACATCACCGTGACTAAAGCCCTCCAGCATCGCTCGCAGTATTTCGAGGGTGTGCTGACCTGTCGAGCCAGCGAGACCCTCGAGGCCATTATTAACCGTCTGGTGGAGGCTGAGGTGAGGAACACACATGTGACATGATGGCAGTTAACCTCAGCCTTCTGCTCATGATTGCATATATACTGGTCAAAAGTTTGGGTCAGATTTTTGAAAGACTCTTAGTCTCTCATGCTCTAGAATAGCATCATTATTGTAATTTAAAATTACTATTATTTTAATATATGTTCAAATGTAATTTATTCCTGTGATCAAAGCTGAATTTTCAGCATCATTACTCCAGTCTTCAGTGTCACATGATCCAGAAACATTTCCGATTATCAATGTTGAAAACAGTTTTTGCTGCTTTTACTTTTTTTGTGGAAACCATGATTTTTTTTTTTTACTTTAGAAAGTTGAAAATGTATTGATTCATTTACTAATTTATTTGAAATCAAATTATTTTTTAACATTATAAATGCATCCTTGCTAAATCAAAGTATTATGTATTTAAAAAAAATCTTACTGACCTAAAACTTTTGACTATATATACAGTATATTTGATTGTTTATATACACACACTCCAGGGTCAGAAATGAACAGAAGCTTGGGGTAAACATGCCACCAAAATTTAATACATATTCAAGATGTCCCACATGTGTCCCACAGTTTTCTTGTAAACGTGGTGTACTTGCGTAGTCGGGTTATTGGTTTGCATGTAAACCCAGACAACAGGTTATTTCAATAAGCTGATTTTTGTGAGTCATCTGTGTAGTGGTGTGCATGTAAACGTCCTCATCGAGCCGCTGTTGAATGTGAATGTGATGTTTCTGGTTCGACTGGATTCCCACCTGCTAGTGTGTGTTTAAAGCCTCTGGATCTGATATTGATCAGCTTGAGGGAATGCAGTCACTACGGTACAAGATCTTGTACTCCTGATGTTTTTAACATTATGTATTTCATTTAAAATCTGACTTTTTTTTTTTCTTTTTCTTTTACAATTTTTAAAAAACAATCTCAAAATGAATGACGCATGTGAGTTTATACACTGTTGTATCTCTCTGTGTGTGTTTGTCTCAATGTGAAATGAACAGAAATGAACAGAAGCTTGGGGTAAACATGCCACCAAAATTTAATACATATTCAAGATGTCCCACACAGTTAAACAATCTATTATCACTGTTGCTGTAAATGTGAAAATGAAAAGTGATTGAAGTGTTGAGCATTATAACCAATCACACATTTTTGTTGAGCCAATCAGAAGTTTTTAGATAATAAACAATAAAGTACAGATATTATCTAAATAAGAGATTGAGTTTTTGTGATAACTCGCACTAGACTAAAGTCATGGACTGACACGCTGTGTCTGTATAGCCAGAATATGACATGCTGTTCCTCAAACACATTATTGTGTTTATTTGTTTTCTATTAATCAATGTTAATAATAATTATTACAATATCAGGAGCAATCAACGTCAATGACTTTTCAAACACAGATACATTTAATAGGATCATTCTAAAAATTGCTTTTACGAAGGGTTAAAATCCCCTAGAAATCAATTCCATCATAATGGAAAACTTCATAAATGATCCTGATATATGCATACAAGATTTAAGATTTTGATAAATGAAATCTTTAATTACACATGAGTACTTGGGCGGACAATAGCTGAAAAATGCCTGCATGTGACCGTACTGAGGGATCTGTCTGATGTTCAGGTTCACAGGCTAGTGATCGTGGATGAGCAGGAAGTGGTGAAAGGCATCGTCTCTCTGTCTGATATCCTGCAGTCTTTGGTGCTCACCAGTGGAGACGACGGTAAGACTCAAAATACAAGATAATCTTCATTTTCCAAATGACAGTTCATCACATTTTACATTTATGTATATAGCACTTAATAGACTACACTATTGATGGGAGACGTGAGGCTTTGAATCTGATTAATCAGTTGCTTCACAAAATGTGATGTGATGATGTAAAGTGCTAGCCTGACTTCGTCACACTCATATTCTAGTCAGAATGTGAGTCTGATACTGCTCCATAGGGCTTTGATTATGAGGCGTGTCTTAACCGAACCAGGAAAAAAAACTCTGCACTCAATTGGATAGAGCTACAACCAATCAGAGCAACGTATAGTTGCTTAGCACAGTTGTCAACATAACTCAACTGCACGCACGCTGGAAGAAGTAGTAAAATAACGAGTGTTGCTTCTTTGACTTGGTCCTCCATGAGTGCGACCAAAGGAGAAACCACAACGACCACAGGGTCTTCATTGCGTCCCATCTTCTTAGCGACCATCAGAGCCAGCTGATAAATTAAACTTTTGCCGAATCCCGTAGGAAGGACGGCAAACACATCTTTCCGATCGACAAATGCCTTGATTGCAGTTCTCTGTTCGTCTTTTAAAATGAATGCGCTGTCGATTTCTTTTACAACAAATCTCTACATCTCAGTTCTCCAGCGGCAGTCGTCTCTGAGGGAAACCAGTTCAACCCAAGCGCTCTTTGATAACGTGATGATTACGTAACTGCAGATCATCTGTCCATCATCGTGTAAAGCCCGCCCTGGCAATTTGATTGGCCCGACTAATTCTCCTAAATCATAATTACTCCTCAATGGATCGAGTCCAGACCGAACTTCCCGACCAAAAAATGTTGTGGGCTAGTGTTCGTTTTCATTTTCGTTTTGATTCACGTTAAATCATATAATGTGTGTTTGAGTCGCTTATAGTTTGCATTTGGGAACACAACATGCGTCAACCATTTTCCCAGATTTGTAAAGAGAATCGTGTGGATAGTTGACGATATGATTTCCAGAATCGATTTACCAGTATTTTTGGAACGGTCACACAGGATCTCTTACTGGTCATAAAAGACCGTATGTGTGAAAGGGGCTTGTGTTAATGTGATAAAAATTAATTTATGAAACTAATTCAATTCCAGCTGTAAAGCAGCTCTTCAGAAGACAGCAGTGTCATTATTCAGCTCAATTTAGTGCCACTCATTCAATATTACTGAATGTTAATTGTACGGCAAGCTCCAAAAAGACTGAAATGTCCCTTGAAGTTGACGGTATGACTTCCAAATGTAAGCATACAGCTAATGTTAGTTGGAACGGTTCATTTATGAGTGATTTAGATGCTCTATTGACAGCCTGGTCTTTTCTTCTGTTTTCCCCTCAGGCAGTGCTTGATGAAGAAGAGTGAAGAGTTTCCTTCTCTCTCTATAAGCTGGAAGGTGCTCCAGAAATGGAAAACATCTATGATATGCAACCATCTCAAAAACAGGAGTTGATGAAGCACCACAGATTTATTAACAGAGATCCGGCTGCTCCCGCCAGGAAAGAGACATGCTCAGAAATGCAATTGCTTTTCTAAGAAGAAACTCGTTTAATAATTGAGTCCCTGTACCACTTCAGGGAGAGGGAAAGGAAATATCATTTTTAGCTTCAAATTATTTTAGTTCTGTCGCTCGGCACACTCTTTTTGCTGAAGAGGCATCCGTCGTTCACATTATTGTCCTCTTCTTCTGTCCTCACAGAAGGAACACACGTGGAAATGCAGATGAGATTGAGGTGAAGATGTGATTGTCTGGACTGCAGAAATGAGGCCTAAAAGCCAAAGCTTGAACCGGGAAATAGTCATTTATGTTTTGCGCTGGTGTTTAAGTGTCAGTGGAGAAGAAAACAAGTATGTGAACTCGTACTGAGAGACTGAAACATTCCGTTATTGTTCCGGACGCGGTTTTGCAGGGTAATATAGCGTGTTTTTCTAACTCATGGGCATTTTTTTTAATACTGAAGAGGTTTGTCCTCTAAAGCCAGATAAAATCTCAGCTGAATTGGACTGTTTCTACACTACACACACTGAGTATTTCATTGCTTTAGTCTGAACAATGCGAACATTGAGCAAAGGAAGGGAAAGCTTTGATCAAATGTTTTGATATTAATCACTGAATATTTATATCATTGGAAAAACAATTACTCAATATTATTTACATCATGTTTATTATCATAGATAAATGTATCTCTTTATCTTTGGTTTTCCCCCAGTTGTTTTGGGCCAGACTCTTGTTTTTATGCCCGATGCAGACGTGCGTTTCATTTCTAGTTTATATTGCTACTGATTTAATCTACTTTAATTGTTTTAAGGTCCATTCATTTTTTTTAATGAATTATCAGCATTCCCCCCCAAAACTTTCATAACCCAAAATGAGAATATCAGACAGCATCTCGACGACTCACACTTTAGTTGTCATTATTGTAGCTCGTCTCGCTACAGAAAATCATTTGATTGTAATAGATTTTGCTGGTATTTCTCTCTGTAATCATTTTTATGCCACACATAAAAGATATGTAAATACACCTGAACTGTTTTCTAATTCTCTCATGTCAAAGATGTTTTATTGAAGGCACAAGAAAAATAAAAATGTATTCATTTAATACGTTGTTGCAGTTCTTATGTTAGAAAGTAAACTAAGCAAGACAGATATGCCACTATAAACAATTTCACCGATATCGCTGGTATCTGCTAATATTCTTTTGCATCTATAAGAATGTGCAATTTAAAAGATTTTTTTGTAGTTTTGAGAATCACACAGCCATGTCTAAGCCTCAGTCATTACTGTAAACACTTTTCTTTTAAAGCATCTGTTATGCTTATTAAATCTTCATTTTAGATTTTAATAGTTTTTAAAGGTTTGATTCACTCTGTGATTTGGCTGTGATGTCTTGAAAATGTGTCAAACTTAAAGTCCCCCTGCAGTCAATCATTGTATCCCTTAAAGGGATACTCCACCAGTTTTTCTTATTAAACTATGTTATTCCCTTAACTAAGACGAGTTGATACATACCTCTCTCGTCTCAGTGCGTGCACTATATCGCTCTGTATTGCCGCAAAACTATGTTAGCACTTAGCTTAGCCCATGCATTAAATATGGGCCAAGCAGAGAAGCGACCAAACACTTCCACGTTTTCCCTATGTAAACACAGTTACTCGAGTAGTGTAACTTGACCTGGGCTGGTGACACAAAATAAACCGTTGCGCTTTTCTAAGCGTTTAAAATTGATGACTATATTGTATGGCGGAATACCATAACAAGTGCTTTTGAGCACTTCGACTTGGCGCAATAATATCTTCACTAGTGAAAAGTCCTCTTACCGGCTCCCGCTTCCTCTCCCCCTCCCTCTGACATTTCCGTCAATACAACCAACGTGACATGCGCCGGTAGTAGTAGTTCGAGCGGAGTTGACGAAGTAACAGGTTTTTGGAAGCTAGTTTGTGTACAATAATGGTTAAAGCGTGCATCGTAAAGGGTTGTGAAAATAAGGAGAATGTAGTGCTGTCATTTTTCACCGAATTCCAACACACCACATACAGCGGAGAGCTTGGTTAGCTGCTTTGAACAAGAATCCCAAAACACCATTGATGACTCTGAAGAAGTGGCGTGTTTGCTCCGAACATTTCACAAAGGAGGACTATACCTGCACAGGAACACGCCTAAAGGATGAGGCTACACCAACAATATTCAGATCACTTACAGAAAGCCCGTGGTCTTTCGCCAGCTCCGGTCTGTTCTGGATCATATCTTTCTTGCCTCTCACGGTCCATAAGAGCTAATTCCTCCTCCGTGTACTCGGGTTCAAACAGATATGGCTCTGGCCTGGGTCTTCTACAAAGAAGTCATAATCATCTACAAAGTCCGCCATTGCAAATGATCTGCAGTTTGCTAATAGCACAGGTAGTAAAAGTCACGTTGGTTGTATTGACGGAAATGTCAGAGGGAGGGGGAGAGGAAGCGGGAGCCGGTAAGAGGACTTTTCACAAGTGAAGATATTATTGCGCCAAGTCGAAGTGCTCAAAGCACTTGTTATGGTATTCCGCCATACAATATAGTCATCAATTTTAAACGCTTAGAAAAGCGCAACGGTTTATTTTGTGTCACCAGCCCAGGTCAAGTTACACTACTCGAGTAACTGTGTTTACATAGGGAAAACGTGGAAGTGTTTGGTCGCTTCTCTGCTTGGCCCATATTTAATGCATGGGCTAAGCTAAGTGCTAACATAGTTTTGCGGCAATACAGAGCGATATAGTGCACGCACTGAGACGAGAGAGGTATGTATCAACTCGTCTTAGTTAAGGGATAAACATAGTTTAATAAGAAAAACTGGTGGAGTATCCCTTTAAAACTCATCTTTGATCACCAAAATGACATATTTAAACACTTTTCCTTGAGCCCTAAAAACATTTCCTCATGTCTTAAAATATCTTGAATGTAACTCGACACCCTTGCTTCATTTAGTATACGTGGTTCTATGAATATGCAAATGAGCCCCGCCTCCACTCACTCACTCAGCTCAGAGATCCACTGGTTGACGATCACACGTTGATCTGATTGGTTACAAGGTCGTTTGTGACGTCAGAAACACCAGCGATTTCAAACCGTGATTTTGAGACTGTCTTTGTTTCACTGCAGTTTTAAGGAGAAAATACTCAGCAATGCTGTCGACTTATGAACTTACACATGGTTTGTCATAAAGCATATTAAAAACACCACATAGACAAACATTAAGAACTTGATTTTGGACCTAAATATAAAACAAAATCACTATTTTAGGCATCACTGCTAAAAGCGCAGGAAAGTTTACTGCATTTATATTTGCAATTACCTACTTGTTATGGAGCTGAACTAGTTTTGCATTAACATTATTTTCATATTCCCTTTATACCAGCTCAACCAGTTTTTAATAAAAATCTTGAATAACACACCATATTTACAGGTCTATAGTGACGTGTGGAGGCAAAAATGAACACTTGACAATGTAGGAAAATCTGTGTTTATTACCATTTAATAATTACCCATGTACATGACTGGAAACTGAAAATTCCTGAAAATCCATGTAGATTTGGGAAAAACAGGCAGATTATACAGGTAGGCCGTGAGGTCAGAGGATAGAGGAAACTTCCTTATGATAAACCAGGACCGGGACTGTTTGCACATCTTCGATCACATTGCTTGGATCTTTAATCCAGGCGACGGATGTCTCCACTACAGCGAGCGGATGAAAGAGACGAGTCGTTCTTGGAGCCCAAACGCTTTCTGGAAGCTATAAATATATGTACAAACTCTCGTTTAACAGGAGAAACAAATACAGGTCCATCCAGAACTCTTGTTCTAAATTCTTTAAGGTTTTCCATACAATCCTGACAGATTTGTGCCAGTGTAGTATTATAGTTCTCAGTAGTGTTGAGAACTAGTCTATCCAGTGTTACAATCACATTTCACATACGCTGTCATGGAATATGTCCTTTTTTTGGATCAATATTACAAAAAAAAAAAAACATAAAAATCTAAAGAAACCATCTTCCAACTCTATGCAATCATATTTGGCTTTCTCTGGACACATTAAATAGAGTAAGGTGACTTTGAATTGTTGCAAATGGACGAATGAGATTATAACAGTACTTATTTCGATTGTCAAACATCAGACACATATTCTAGACATTAATCCTGAAACGTCTGTGAGCCAATGGGAGATAAAAAAAATCAATAATAAAATGAAAGACCACAGACCCAAACCCCTGTACAGCTGCTTCAAGGCGATTCCTACGGTTAAAAGCGCTATACAAATTAAACCTGAACTGAGTCACATTAAAAAACAAACCACAAAACATTAAATAAAACACGGCTAGCTACAACCACACACTTGTCTACAGAATCAAAGTGGATTATTAAAAATGTCATACATTATAGAAACCATATTTACATCTTGCATATTTCATTCAGAAGCGAGAGGAACAGAAGGGCAGTAGTATTTATGTAGTATAAGAGAGGAAATCTGGAGTCATAAATACAGTGTATTAGGAGTAAAGAGGCTTCAATGCCCAACTTTTCAAGTCAACTTACATTTTCAAGTCGTTTTCTCTCATTACAGGCCCAGTGCATGAAGAATGAGATCTACTTCCTCTAGAAGTCATTGTGCCTTTGAGGAATAGTTCATGGCAAAATTAAAACCATTATTTATTCACCCTCACGTTGTTCTAAACCTTTCTTCCATCGCGGTCGGAAGGAAAACGGAGGGATGCTCATGCAGTGCGTTTCTTTACAGTGAAAGTGAAAGGATTCTGGGAGTGTCAAGCTCAAAAAAAAGACTAAAAAGCATCATAGATGTAGTCCAAATAAATTCAGAGGACTTGTAGTGTTTGGATTTTTCATGGAAAAGAGCAGCGTGCACATTCTGCTCACTGTCTCCTTTTGGGTTGCATTGAAAAAAAAAAAGGGTTTGGAACAATATGAGGGAGAATAAATAATGTTCGCATGAACTATTCCTTACAAAACAGTCTCCTCAACTAATAAAATGTGCGTTATCAGTGTCCTCGTCATTTTTAGTGTCATTTAATGCTACAGTGAGAAGCAACACACAGGTTTAGCTATGAAAAACAAACTTGAACAAAAGGTTGGGTTCTGGTTGGGTTTCACAGGCCGGTGACCCGCGCAGCTTCACATCTCAGATGACCCTGTCCGACGCTCGAGGCGTATAAACAAGATCAAGATGCCAACACTTTAGCTTAGACGAAGGATTCGGAAATGAAAAACAAAAAGGGTATGCCATTTACACTTCCATACTTTTAAAAAATATACTATGTACAGTAGCTTTATTTGCCCATGGAGGAGAGAAGGAAATCTAACAGCGATAAAAAAATAAGGACAATATGAAGGATCTACAAGCTAAAATAAATAGACATCCGGTACGTACCGTTCAGTAGTAAGAATAGATGTGTGTGTGTGCCAGTGTGTGATTCCAAAAATCAAGATGGCTATAATCCACGCTCATGAAACCTCCGTAATAAAGTGCAAATAAGGTTGTTTTGCTAACAGCTTTAACGTGGTTATGAAACACTGGCTAAGAGAAGGAAACGCATGACTGGCAGTGCCATCAGCTCACTTTAAACCAAATGAACTCGGTTTACTAAACCTGTAGTTTGTGTATTCCACCTGGTTTAGAGCTTAAACTGGTCAACCAAGGTATCCTGCTAAACTGATCTAAGAGAAAGCAAAACGCCCGCATCACAGCGACTGTGTGCACCAGAAGTTAAAAGGGTTTGGAAAATGATCTTTGGGGGAAATTGATTTGAACAGAAATCATTAAAAGTCACATGGCAGAGTGGATGATGGTGATGTGTGTCAGTATTTTCAGAGGGAGAGACGCTAGCGTAGGTTCAGTAGTTTTGGCGGTGGGGTGAGGTAGGCCCCGTCACAACCGAGTGGACGGAAATACTTCTTAAACTGGCAGGATAGTTTAGAGTGGTAGCATGTCTGTACACGTCGTCTTTCCTAGGTGTGTTACGCTCTCTCTCTCGCGCGCTGAAGGTAGTGTTTGCGTTCAGATTTTCATGTCTTCGTCCACGCTGAGTTGAGACAGGGTTTTCTTGATACGGAGAGCCGTCAGTCGCGCAGCGCCGTTCGCGTACCAGCACTCCCGCATGATCTTCCCCATCACACGCAGCGCCTGGAGGGATACGAGAGGGAGTTTACCCACATCATTCTTATATCATAGATATATTATCTATTGTAATATTGCACAGCATGACAACTAGCACTTTTTAAACATCAAATGTCTGATCATTTTTCAAAATCATCAAATATGTGCTTATGCTCAATCATTTAACCCTGTTTATTGGTTTTTTTTTCAAAGGGTCAAAGAATCATACTAAAAATGTATCACGGTTTTCACAAAAAAAATATGAAGCAGCACAACCGTTTTCAACATTAATAATAAACAGAAATGTTTCTTGAGCAGCAAATCATCATATTAGAGTGATTTCTGAAGGATCATGTGACACTGAAGACTGGAGTAATGATTGATCACAGGAATAAATTACACTTGATCATATATTCATATTCTAGAAAACAGCTGTTTTAAATTGTAATTCACAAAATTACTATTTTTACTGTATTTTTGAACAAATAAATGCAGCCTTGGTGAGCAGAAGAGACTTCTTTCAAAAAACAAAAGCAGTTCTTCAGAGTATATAAATGCTCAAAATAATTACTTATTTATTATTTCTGAGGTGGACAAACAAGCACCTTATTTCATTGGACTTATAACCGTTTCAAATCACTATTTTGTACCTTCCTCGTGGAAAAGGCCACAAAGACATAATCACGTCTCAGTCCATAAAAGACCATATATACATTTAGAAGAAAAAACTGATCATTGGGAAATCATCATGATATTGACATCAAAATGACACGTGAGGGTCACTGTAAGGTGAGTCTAGTGTGGTAGTTAGTAGTAGCATGGGTTGTGATGTCTCTCACCTCATAGCTCTGCCACCAGTTCGGTATGTTGGGTCGCAACCTCTGGTCACATACAACTTTCCTCATTTCTTCTATGGATGGATCGGAGGGCACCAGGTCATAGTAGGGCAGTTGGTACTCTTCGTGAATTCCTGAGGGGAAACATAAGGGGAGCATTAATAAGAACAATGTCTAGCATAAACAATGTGCAATTATGTGCCTGTGGTAAAAATGGTTTTGATGAATTTCAGTACCTCCTGCATTGCAGCGGCGAGCAATCTCCCAGTACACGAGTCCTAAAGCGTAGATATCAGCGCATTTAAACGAGTCAAAGTGACGCATGTTTATACTCTCTTCTAGAACCTCAGGTGCCATGTACCTGAAACAGACATAAACATGAGTAGGACTACGGTACTTAAGTCCAAAGTATACTTCAATATTTTTTTTTTTAAACGTATGCGTACAGTCGAACGTACGGAGCCCCTAAAGGGACCTTTGCAAATATAAAAATATACGGACTTTCGCGTTCGCACGATAAACGTATCTCGTCCGCACAAGTTCGTTTTCTCGTGCGCACGTGAAAGTCTGTATATTTTTATATTTGCAAAGGTCCGTACGAACGTGTAGCCTTTCAAACTATAGTCCATTTGATAGCGTTTTAAAAAAAAAACTCCCAAATAATGCTAAAAACTATACAGGGAACCTTCTCATTTGGTACATTACTATAATTTTAGACGTTAAAATTAACAACAGGGCTATTATATTCATCTGCTATTTATTTCCAGATATATTTACACTCAAATAAAAGCTGAAATGTTTGTATACAACTCAGTTACACATAAGGTAGTTTTAATAAACACTTCATGACAAATTTATTCAAACATGCATATATAATTAACAGTAAATAAGCTCTTCTCTAGCGCATTTATAGCTAACTAACGAACTGTGAACACTGGATGACTTTCCAGAGGTAAATGTAACATTTTATTGATATCTTTCCACGGTTGAAACGCAGATTGAGTGATACGGATTTTGGTAAGTTGTACTGTACACTACAGCGATCTGTCACGTCACATTTAAGAGCTTCAAAACTCCATTTATTGTTTGAATTTCGTGAGAATTTAAAAGCTGAGACTGGCTGATACATCGGTGCATCTTTAGTAAAAAACTAAGTATTCTTTGGGCTTTAAAGTATATAAAGTGGAAACCACAAACCACTGATAGTATAAGTAGACGTGTTGGGTTAGATTAGCATAACACGTGTGATTGTAAACATGTTTTTCATGGCTGTTCTGCCATGTGATGTACGGCGTACCTCTTAGTGCCGACGCGTTGGTTGGGGGCGATATCGATGGTGTCAGAGACGGACTCGTGACGAACTGCCAGGCCGAGATCAGCGATTGCACACGTGCAGTTTTTCTTTACCAGGATGTTCTTTGACTTCAGGTCACGGTGAGCGATGCCAGGCTTACCTGCCGAGCAAACACAACCTTTACAGATTCACACATCTGGTAAACACTTTCCTCTGGTCAGAGAGGGATCGCAATATCTCTGTTCCACACCCGTAAGAGTAAAAATACATACACAACATTTTTAGGCATCATGACAGTGGGCCTCAAAACAAATGCTGCCTAAGTTGGCATAGCAAGTATCCTTCAATGATGTAACCATTCCAGAGTGGCAGAGACGACAGATGGAGTCAAGGGGAACTTTGATTTTAAATATATTTTGATTCAGTACTGAAAAGGCCTGATAAAAATTGATTATTGCACCCAATATTTGTGTGCTCTCTATATGTTTGTTCGTTCTTATTAAAGTCATTATTTTAACAAATACTAATGTCAGACTCTGGAATCAACTTAGTAAAATTACAGGCACTATTACTAGGTTTGGCACAATATGTTTTACAGTATAATTATTACAAACGCATATTAACATGTATATAAACACACACACACATTATTTGATCAAATATAATTGCACCCCAAAATGTTTCCACTTAGAAGCACATGAGCTTCTTTGGGAAAAAGTCAAGCCCTGTACCGCTTCACAACATATTGCATGTTTGACGTTTGTTTGTAACTTAACGGAAAGCCAACTTCCACGGCTACTTTCATGACAAAGAACAAGTTATAATACAATAAAAGTCTGCATATCTGTTGTAGAGGCAGTGTTATGGAGATAACAAGCCAGCTCACTTGGAGCTGATTTCTTTAAACTTCATCTAATAATATGACGCACTCACCCTGAGTGCCCAATATCTCCATATGCAGATGTGCCAGGCCGCTGGCAGCCGTCAGTGCCAGTTTGATCATGCCCTCGATGGTGACTGAATATCGGTTCAGATAGTCAAACAGGGATCCACTCTCATGATAGTCTGACACCAACCACAACTGAGTCCATGTGCCATTATCTGTGACAGAGACAATTAGATATTATTATACCCAGATGACAACATCATACAGTATTAAAATGCACTGCATATTAGGGCTGGGCCAATAAATCAACTCATGGATCGATTCCAATATTTCCCGAATGCATCGCCATTCTCTCTCGAATAGATTCTGAGCTTAGTTTTTAACAGCAGATGGCGCTCTAGGCTGGTTTTTAACCGCACACTCAAATGCTCACGAAGAAGAGCGCTCGTCTGAGTCCGAGAATGTACTTGCACCTCAGAATGCTTTTATGACGCGAGATTAATGTAAACAACCCACTTCAAACACGCTTTTCGAACTTTATGAATGATTATTTTATGGGTTCAAGTGGTGTGTGCAAGGCATTGGAAGCAAGCAGAGTACAGCTGTTTCTAAAGCACGCATTGCCATCTGCTGCTAACAAATAAGCTCAGAATTGATTCGAGAGAGAATCACAATGCATTCGGAAATTCCTTCGATCCAGAATCATTTCTCGATTCACGATGCATCGATGTATTGTCCCAGCCCTACTGCATATTCACTAGTTTACCTTTGTTGTCTGCCGCAATGAAACCCAGAATATTCTCGTGGCGGAGCATGATGGTCTGGTAGATTTCAGCTTCACGAAACCAGGAGCGTTCTTCACGAGAGGAGAAGATCTTCACCGCGACGTCTCCTCCTCTCCACCTCCCCCTCCACACCTCCCCAAAGCGCCCTTTACCGATGATCTCCTGCAGCACTATAGTACGGGCCACTGTCCTCTGGACAAACAGTGGCAGACCTGCAGCACAGAGAGAGAGAGAGACTTTATAAAACAACTCACAATATGCTGGAGGAGAAGATTATCAGTGACATACTTGTATGTTAATCTGTTCTTCACACAAAGCATCACATGATTTGAAGATTTGTGCTCCATCTGATATCGCATACTATATAGGATGCCAGCCCGAACCCAGCCCACAACATTTTTTGGTCGGGAAGTTCGGTCTGGACTCGATCCATTGAGGAGTAATTATGATCGGTTCAGAATTAGTCGGGCCAATCAAATTGCCAGGGCGGGCTTTATACGATGATGGACAGATGATCTGCAGTTACGTAATCATCACGTTATCAAAGAGCGCTTGGGTTGAACTGGTTTCCCTCAGAGACGACTGCCGCTGGAGAACTGAGATGTAGAGATTCCACTAGGGATTATATTAAAAGGCATTTGTCGATCGGAAAGATGCGTTTGCCGTCCTTCCTACAGGATTCGGCAAAAGTTTAATTTATCAGCTGGCTCCGATGGTCGCTAAGAAGATGGGACGCAATGAAAATTAAACTGAAAAGATAATGAAAATCGAATTCAAAATATTAATCAAAACTATAATAGAATACAAATAACACTGTCGCATACATGCATATAGGGCTGGGCGATATGGCCAAAATTTCATATCCCGATATAGCTCATTTGATATCCCGATAACGATATACATAACGATATAGCAATTTTTCTGTTAATTCAGTTCATGAATATAAAATTGCAATGTGGAAATGCAGTTTGAAATGATATACAAAACAAATAAAGGTAGGGACTAAATATTTATTTTATTTAGAACCTTTTTTTCAAGCAAGACATGTTGGTAATGTTAACACCTGCTGCCATTAAAATATTTCAACATATAGCAGCAGCCAACTTTTAACAGTAACACCACCCAGACTTCTCTTGTAGCATCATGTAGGTGTAAAGATGTTTCCAAGTACTATTCTTTGTTCTCTAGAGGGGGCAATAGAAAGCAACCACAAATATTGATAATGGCCTGTCTATTCCTATTGGATATAAAAAAGTAACAAACTGAAAAAAGTAAAAGCCTGTTGCAGCGTCTGTGTCTGGATTTGTTTTGAGCGCTTACGTCACCACTCGACGCTGCTTTTGCAGTTATTGCTCGTTGACTCTCTCTGTATTCTTTTTCGTGGTTCTTGCGCAGGTGATAAAATAAATTAGTAGTGTTGGAGTCCGTTGTTGGCACTGGGAGCCGGCAAACTTTACAAACAACTGTTGTCTGGTCCACGTCGGTCTTCTTCTATCCAAACCACGTCCATGCAACAGAAGTCGCCCCTCTTTTAGGAACAAGCTCCTCGGTTTGGGTTGGCTGGTCATCTTGTTGAGAATTACCCTGGTCTGAACCGCGTCTACTACCGTCTTCCTCCATGTTTGTTTATGTATTGCAGCGTGCATGGGCATGCCGCGTGAGGTGCATCCTGACGTAAAATTCTGCCGTAAAACGCCTTATCGTGGCGTAAACGATAGAGCCTTATTTAAAACGATAGACATTTTCTATCGTCCAGACGATATATTTCGTCATATCGCCCAGCCCTACATGCATAAATAAATCATGCGATACTAACCTGACCCAGATCCTGAGGTGGAGAGGTCATAGATGAGGTCCTGTAAGGTCTTGTCCTTGGCCAGGAACATGTGTTCAGTGCTGGGATCCTCCACCTCCAGCCTCTGCCGATGGCCGTAAGCTCGCTGGTGGTGCTGGAAGAGGAAGAGACCCAGCAGAACCAGCACACACAGCACAAAGACCGGACCCGCCACCACTGCCGTGAGCTCCACCGGCCCCCAGTCCTGTTCTGCACCCGGTTCGTTCGTCACTGACAGAGGACACAATGCATTAGTTGCTTTGATGACATCTGGAATTTGCTGGTTGAATTTGGCATTGATTACAGCTGATGTAAAGATCACTCAGATCAGGGGACTCTGATCTACTATCGGTTCCTAGAACTAGACTTGAAAATAGTCGTGATCGTGCTAAGTTATGGAATAGCCAACCGGCTTACATCAGATCCGCCCAAACGTTGTTAATTTTTAAATCCACCTTGAAAACGTATCTTTTTTCAATTGCTTTCAATATATCTTGATTATCATTATTTTTCTATATTTTACCTTAGTTCATAGGCTTTTCCATTTTATTGTTCTTTATTTTGCTTTACTTTTTTATGTTTTCTATATTATTGTTGGTTTCCTTGGCTCTTATAAAAAGCACTTAGTTGTTTTTAAACGTGCTATAAATAAAATTGTATTGTATTGTAATGTATTGACGCTCACCTGTTGGTACTCTGAGGTCAATGCTGTTGCAGTAATCTGAGTAGCAACAGTGTGTGTTCACCAGTCCCTCTGTGCTGAGGCAGTAGATTGGCTGGCCCGGAGGAACCAGCTTCTCTTTCTCAATGCAGAGCCGCACGTGCTGCTCCTGTCCTTTAATGACAGAGGTGGAGGCCACGCACGCCCCGTTGGTCTCGCACTTAAAATCATCCTTCGCACAGTGTGGTGTAGTGCAGTTACAGAACAGAGCTGCGGAGAGAATCAAACACAAATATTACATTAATATTATATTATCTATTAGGGCTGCCCCCTAATAGTCAACTTTCCGTTAGTCGACCAAAATTGTATTAATCAGTCGCAGAAAAAAAAAAACTCAATAGAAAGTGGAGGACAGATCATTAACGCCAGGAAATCCAAACATTCGCCTATCATTTATAGAAATATAGAAATCTATAAATATCATATATATTTATAGAAAGCTTGAAATGAACCAATTCAAGTGGAAAATAAATATTCTCAGATCATGTAATCCGCATATAAGGCACGTCCACTACTGCGGAGATGAAGAGTCAGCATCGTCGACTTAATCTCTGCAGGCAAAAAACATTATCAATTAAAGCTGCAAGCAGCATTTAGCGGTGTTCAAGCAGTTAAGGCCCTTAAGGCCGTTAAGCACTTAAAGCATCAAAAGACATTAAGTTTTATTTAGCATACATTTAACCACTGACATAATAGATGGAAAAGACCATTTACAGCCAAAACAGGCAATTTACCATAGGAAATATATGTTTTTAAAGCTTTTTAACAGTTATAGCGCCACCTATGGTCCGATCTCCATAAAATTTTGCATGCTTGTTAATGATGGTATGTCACATATGCTCACCAATTATTGTGAAGTTCTGAGTTTTTATTTATGATTTATAGGCTTTTGAGTGTATTTTGACACGCCCCCTTTTCTAAATGACCCTGTTACAGTGAACCAAAGGGCAAAGTTCAACTTTTTTTTGATAATTATTGATCTAGAGAGTCCATAGAATTGTCCTAGACCGGTCTGGTTCCGATCAGGCAAAAAACCAGAGACTAGTTCGCAAAAGTAGGTTTTGGACAAAACTGTCTATAACAAATTTTTTTTTGCTCAAATCGAGAATCCGAGATATACATCTTGTCCGTCTTGAGCCAAGGAACACAGTGGTGTACAAATCTTGATTCTAGGTCATACGGTCGATGAGTTATGGGCAATTTAGTACTTTTGGTTGCTGTAGCGCCACCTATGGGCCAATCAGGGTCATACTCTGATAGGTTCTCCCCAAACTGAGGCCCTAGCACCTGGCCAGGTTTCAAGTCTCTAGGCCTTACGGTTTGGGCTGCACGATGCGTTTTAGGTTTTTTTTTTTTTTCAAATAGCAATTACAATAGGTTTTCAGCACTTCGTGCTTGAACACCTAATAATAGGCGACCTTTTTGACAGTTATAGCGCCACCTATGGTCCGATCTCCATGAAACTCTGCATGCTTCTTCACCATGTCATGACACATGTGCTCATCAATTTTTGTGAAGTTCTGAGTTTTTATTTATGATTTATAGGCTTTTGAGTGTATTTTGACACGCCCCCTTTACTAAATGACCCTGTTACAGTGAACCAAAGGGCAAAGTTCAACTTTTTTTTGATAATTATTGATCTAGAGAGTCCATAGAATTGTCCTAGACCGGTCTGGTTCCGATCAGGCAAAAAACCAGAGACTAGTTCGCAAAAGTAGGTTTTGGACAAAATTGTCCATAACAAATTTTTTTTTGCTCAAATCGAGAATCCGAGATATACATCTTGTCCGTCTTGAGCCAAGGAACACAGTGGTGTACAAATCTTGATTCTAGGTCATACGGTCAATGAGTTATGGGCAATTTAGTACTTTTGGTTGCTGTAGCGCCACCTATGGGCCAATCAGGGTCATACTCTGATAGGTTCTCCCCAAACTGAGGCCCTAGCACCTGGCCAGGTTTCAAGTCTCTAGGCCTTACGGTTTGGGCTGCACGATGCGTTTTAGGTTTTTTTTTTTTTTCAAATAGCAATTACAATAGGTTTTCAGCACTTCGTGCTTGAACACCTAATAAATTATATAAATTATTAAACAGTCTCGACACACTGTTTTTTCACGACACACTAAAAATCATTACTTTTACAGTTGCGCTGTTGCAAGCTTTATGCATGCGTTTTAGCGCTGATTAGACCATGTATTATATTGGCAATTAGACTCATATGATTTATGGCTTATTAATATAAAAGCACGATTCGTTGACTAATCGCTTAAATGAACGACTACTAGTCGAATACAAAAATCTTTAGTCGAGGGCGGCCCTATTATTTATGACCACTGCAGTGAATGGACCAGAAGATGTGTCTTTTTAACAGCAGGGGGTGATGTTCTCCTCTTATACTGTGAATAAACTGTGAATTATGTAGGGAGAATCTCATAAAAGGTTTAAACCAGAGGCAGACTAGACTGAGACAATAGTTTATCATTATTTGACTTTTATATGTATTTTTTGTCATTGTTTGAGCATGTGAATTTAACAAATAAAATAAAGTATGTTGGTATGTAACAATTCAAGGTAACAATCCAATCAATTCCTGATAAACTACACAAATAAAAGTCCCACATTTGTTTCATCACATAGGAGAACATAAACCTCCACACAATTTTTTATGGCTAAAAACCCAATCATCAGGTCTGTCCATTACGAGCAGCCAGACAGAGAGGATTCAATCATACTGGAACCAGAACACATTTAAATGGAGGATGTAGACGAACCAAAGTGGCCCCAGACGTCCCTCACCTGCAGTCCACAGTCTCAACTCATCAGAGCTGCCTTATGCAATGAGAGATGAGCCATAGGCTGCAGGATTTTCCTAGAGATGTGCAAAACTGCATTTTTGATTTGGTGAGATCTAAACCAAAGAACTACAACGTGTTCATAAAAAAGCTGTAAGGAGCACAACTCACTGGAAACTAATGAACACCGTCTTAAGATTAGTTTTCTACAATTTGGAACTTTAAACGTAACGTTTCATCTTCAAAGTTCATGGCGCAAGATGAAAAAATACAAATTTCAAAGTCATCCATCTGGAGTGTGAATGGTGAACTTACATATACACCTTCTCAGAAATGGTTTTAAAGTGCTGATAGTCCAAAAGCTACTGTTGCATGCTAAAAACCCTCTCCAAGAAAGTGTATTCAAAATGATCCCTTTTGAAGCACGACTAAAGATACTCACTTGCTGAATTATCTGGCCATCTTGACCCATCTCTGAATCTTTCCTACTGTACATATATTGGATTTATTTTTTATTCGACCTCCAGTTTATTTTCAGCATCTCTGTCCTCCTCTGAGCCAATCATAAAAATACACTCACCTAAAGGATTATTAGGAACACCATACTAATACTGTGTTTGACCCCCTTTCGCCTTCAGAACTGCCTTAATTCTACGTGGCATTGATTCAACAAGGTGCTGAAAGCATTCTTTAGAAATGTTGGCCCATATTGATAGGATAGCATCTTGCAGTTGATGGAGATTTGTGGGATGCACATCCAGGGCACGAAGCTCCCCTTCCACCACATCCCAAAGATGCTCTATTGGGTTGAGATCTGGTGACTGTGGGGGCCATTTTAGTACAGTGAACTCATTGTCATGTTCAAGAAACCAATTTGAAATGATTCGAGCTTTGTGACATGGTGCATTATCCTGCTGGAAGTAGCCGTCAGAGGAGGGGTACATGGTGGCCATAAAGGGATGGACATGGTCAGAAACAATGCTCAGGTAGGCTGTGGCATTTAAACGATGCCCAATTGGCACTAAGGGGCCTAAAGTGTGCCAGGAAAACATCCCCCACACCATTACACCACCACCACCACCCTGCACAGTGGTAACAAGGCATGATGGATCCATGTTCTCATACTGTTTACGCCAAATTCTGACTCTACCATCTGAATGTCTCAACAGAAATCGAGACTCAGACCAGGCAACATTTTTCCAGTCTTCAACTTTCCAATTTTGGTGAGCTCTTGTAAAAATTGTAGCCTCTTTTTCCTATTTGTAATGGAGATGAGTGGTACCCGGTGGGGTCTTCTGCTGTTGTAGCCCATCCGCCTCAAGGTTGTGCGTGTTGTGGCTTCACAAATGCTTTGCTGCATACCTCGGTTGTAACGAGTGGTTATTTCAGTCAAAGTTGCTCTTCTATCAGCTTGAATCAGTCGGCCCATTCTCCTCTGACCTCTAGCATCAACAAGGCATTTTCGCCCACAGGACTGCCGCATACTGGATGTTTTTCCCTTTTCACACCATTCTTTGTAAACCCTAGAAATGGTTGTGCGTGAAAATCCCAGTAACTGAGCAGATTGTGAAATACTCAGACCGGCCCGTCTGGCACCAACAACCATGCCACGCTCAAAATTGCTTAAATCACCTTTCTTTCCCATTCTGACATTCAGTTTGGAGTTCAGGAGATTGTCTTGACCAGGACCACACCCCTAAATGCATTGAAGCAACTGCCATGTGATTGGTTGATTAGATAATTGCATTAATGAGAAATTGAGCAGGTGTTCCTAATAATCCTTTAGGTGAGTGTATATCCCATATATACAAATCATAAAAGATTTAGCCTACATATTAAAATCCCCAAAAATCAACAACACTGCAGTCTGTATGATTGCAAGGGTCAGAAGATCTGAATGGTTTTTGCTACAGGTCAGAAAACCATGACTAACATTAGAGCTTTTCATGGAAAAAAGAAAGATGCTACAGAACTGTAAAACAAGGTATACTAATTACCGGCAGTCCTAGAAGTCAGGTAATAATTGTGTTCAGGAGTTATGCAAGAGCTGCTGATGTGCAACTTTCATTTGGTACTTGATTCCCTCTCTGGTAAAGCTCCTACACAACGTTATTATTGAAATATTTTTTGTGACATATGAATAATTAGAAAGCGTCAAGTGAAATTTAAAAAAAAAAACAGCTGCGATTTATTCGAAAATGTTCTCGGCACAGCTCGGTTTTGACAGCGCTGAGTGCAGGCTGCGGCGTGTTGCGTTCATGGCGTGACTGAACACAGCTCCAGCTCATGCCAACAGGAACCATTTCAAGCCAAAACACAGTGATCAAACCAATTAAGTCTTGATCAATTCACAGGATCTGGTTTTACAGTACTCTTGCAGTCCTGGCCAGGTCATTTCATTATATGTGTCCTTTGTGATTGTAAAGTTGTGCGTCAGTGTTAAATGTATTATAAAGGTACCATGTAAAGCGACCTTGAGCTTTGGAAAGGCGCTATATAAATAAAACTTCTTCTTCTTCTTCTTCTTCTTCATTTCTAAATGTTCCGCTTTCAGCATCAGATAAGCAGTGTGGGAGATTTCTACTTTACTAATCAAAGTGTTTGTCAAAGTTTGCATGGATGGATGTAGGTCGTTGCGGAATAAATTTAGCAAGTGGACTTGGTTTTCCACTGAATACGTTTCATCATATCAGTGCCAGTGGATTGTAGTGGCATATTGGTTAGTAGACAGGATTTCCTGTTATTTACACTCATTCATACAATGTGACGCAAAAAGAAATGCCATTACCGTGGGAGTTTCCCCTTGGGCTACAAACTAAGTGGAACTACTGGTTTACAGATGTTACAATATTGTCATTGTGGTTGATGTTGCAGTCTATGACAGGTTTACACTGATGAATCACAGGTCTGTTCTCATCAAATAAAAAGTAAAATGGCAATAACAAAACGCAACTAACTCGTATACGGTAGTCATGCTTTTAGGATTGCAAAATAATTAGGTTTACCAACAGGGAGGAGAAAACAAATCCCATAACTTTTGTTGAATTCACAGTTCAATCAAGCTCTGCAGTATTTTACAATACAAAGTTTATTTATAAAGCACAATTTAAAAACAACCGAGGTTGACCAAAGTGCTGTACAAAAGAAGATAAAACAAACACAAGCTGTAAAATAGGTGTAACATAAAAGTAAAATTGTATTGTATTTTGGTAAATTTGTGCAATTGGGATCAAAATTTTGTGTTTTTTAACATTTATTATAGCCTATGCAATTAATCATTTTGCATAATGTCAAAATATGCCTCTGCAAATTAAATAAATGAAATTTAATTCGAAGACAATTTGTTTACTGCTGTATGCTAATCAATTTTAGTGCTGTGTTGGGTTACGAAGATGCCCAACGTAAAATATTTTCTTGCTTCTATTCAGTCTAGATCAATTTGAAAGTAACAAAAAATAAATAAAAAACACACCACAGAAAACAATTAGTAAAGTAGTAGTAAATAAAAGGACAGTAAATCTAATAGTAATTCATAAGCTTAATCTCTCGAGAATGACCTCACTGCTAAAGTCTGGCTTCACAATACCAAACTCTCACTCAAACTGACATGAACTTGTTTGTACTTGCACATGTACAGAAGTAAAGTGCTAATAAATTTCCAAACTAAAGTCCCTGAAACCTTATTTGATTAGATCAGATATTTAGGCAAAATTAGACTAACAATAGGCCTTTTTATTTTCTAGACTAGACGTCACTTGCTGAATTAAACATACACAATAGTGAAGTCATGTGAAAATAATCATACTGCTGTTTGTTATGCTACATCTCATATTATTTAAGAAAAACGGTTGGCAGTATAGGCTAGTCAGTGTAAATTCAATTGTGCTGTAAACTGTACACTAGTATCCCACTCCAAACATATTTTTACTCACTCACTGATAAACTGAAATCCATCACTTAATGGAGCACACAAAACCATAATAGATACAACAGCACATCCATAAACAGCATGTTTAGTAAATATGAGACACTACGATTCAGTGTTGGTAATTTAAAGTCAAGTGGCCGGGTCTTGTGACTTGATATGTGACCTTTTCTAAACAGTGTAATATCAAATATCATCGCTTACAAAGAATTTTAAAAGAGTAAAAGATAAGACAAACTGCAAATGCCCTGCATCGGATGAAGTCTTTGGTCTTATGTTCAGCTTGAAAATTGTTTTAATTTCATAACTAAACTATGATGCAATACCAATTGGCAAGACGATATGGAAAACATCAACGGGACTTTACGGGTTGAAAACAAGAAACCATTCATATCCGGACTGAAGCCAGGCTAATATGCTGCTGTTCTTTAATCATGGAGCCCTAAGGGGGATAACTAGGAAATTTAGAGGTAGTGAAATTGGATTGCGCACATAATCATTCTCCAAAAGGGAAATACACACAGTTTTGATCAAGGTTTTGTATATCCCGACCTACAGACCCCATGCAAAGCTTTTAATAGCGTACGGTCTTTATTTTATTATATTCAAAGGACAATTAAATAATTTGGCAATTCCGTGTATTAGGGGGAAAAAAACACAGAGAGACTCGCACATCAGACATGCAGGAAACAGGAATATCCACTCGCTCGCATTCATGTAAAATTATTTGATCACATTGATTAAAAAAAATTCTACCTAGATCAATAATCCAGGAGACCATGGGGTTCTTCGCATTGTCCACTAACAACCAACAACAGTGAAGCAAGAGAAGTCACGCTGCACTGTAAGCCAGGTTTCTAAACTATACTAGACACAAATATCATTTGCCATCATATGACTTTCTTAGTGTGGCATAAATATAAAGTTCACACTTTTAGTCTAAAGAAAACAGCTATAACGTTTCACAATGTGCTCCTTTCAGGTCACGGTATACTTGGCAACCATGAAAAAGGCATGACTAAGACACAAATATTCAGATCCCCATTCACATCAACAGTGATTTGATGCTACATGACGCATGTTGTCAACCTAGTTCTGGTTGACAATATATTAGTTTTCATGCTGCTAAAAAATTTAATTGAAGGGACAAATATTGTCAATAAATTGCACCACTGCATCCGATCAAAAGACATAATTTGCTCCAGCAAGGACTTCAGATGAAGCAAGCTCTGAATCAACATGCACCAATGCTACATTATTCTATAATAATTTGTTAACAAACATGCATTTATTACTTCAATGAGCTTATTGTTTCTGCCTTAAATTAGCCTAAAACATTGTTTGAATTGATACATTATTAGCTAACTGTGTGATATGTATATTTCTGAAATACATAACTTGAACAGTCACCTCAGATCACTCTAAATTGTAATGTAGACATGCATTTTCTGCAAAGCTGCTTTGAAAGAATATGTATTGTGAAAAGCGCTATACAAATAAATGTGAATTTAATCATTTTAAATTTCAACATATTTTTTGAATGCCATGATCAAACTGTGAATTCATTGGCATTCAACGCCTGTAATGCTGCCCAGACCCGGAGGCAGTGACGCAGGCCTGAACACACTCCTCTACCACGTTATACGGTGAGATTTTGGTGCAGCCGATCACTGTTTGAATAACTGAAGGTTTGCCTCATCTATTCAAAAAACATTGTTGTCAGCAGTGCTGTGAAGCATCCAGGTGGTCTTGAGAAATTGGGCATGCAGGAATGTTACTTTTCTTTGAGAAAAGTGGTTTTCTCTATAGTGACCACCCTGAGAAATCACTCTAGCTAAGTGTTTTTATGTTAGACTTAAAATCTAGCACAGTTTCCACCAAAGAAAAGGCTGTTCAGAACCAGTGAAATTGTCTCTGCTCTGGCGTCTTTGAAGGGGTGGTATAATGCCCTTTTCACAAGATGTAAAATAAATCTCTGATGTCCCCAGAGTGTGTAAGTGAAGTTTTAGCTCAAAATACCACACAGATATTTTTATATAGCATGTTAAAGTTGGCACTTTTTAAGGGTTAGCAAAAACGCACCGTTTTGTGTCTGGCCCTTTAAATGCAAATGAGCTGCAGCTCCCGACACAGTGGGTGGAGCTTCCAGAGTGTGCGTGTTAGCAGCTCCGATTACTTCACGCAGACACACGCTAAAATGTCAGAAACTGTTCTGCCTTTTTTGTTTAAACCGGAGTCAGACAAAGATGGAGAGACTAAGAAGAAGTGACAACATGTAGAATGCAACAGGACATCTCTGAATGATTAGTTGATGAATTTATGTTGCTGATGTGGAGTTAACTAACTTCAATTAGCATATTCTGTCAGGATAATCTATAAATCGCTCGTATAGGAACTGTTGTGAGATGCACACAGAGTGACTTCCTATTGCATGTGAAAAGACGGATGCTACAGTTTGAGCTGACTCACAAATATGCTCGACTACAACAGCTCTTCCTCTTCTCAACATGCCAGTGTTGTAGTCGAGTCACCAACTGTCGAGTCCGAGTCGAGTCTCGAGTCCCAGTGTTCAAGTCCGAGTCACCAAAGAAGAGTCCGAGTCGAGTCCAAGTCGAGTCACCATTACCTGAGTTCAAGTCCGAGTCGAGTCTCGAGTCCTGTGTTCGAGTCCGAGTCGAAATTATATAGGCCTACACTTAAGCCAAATCAAGCAACATTTTTCAGGCACTCTTTCTTGCAGCTAGAAATGTGTATGATATCACTAGAATTGCCTTTGACCTTATCAAATCATTGTCAACTAGCTGTGGAACGATTATATTTATTTAATTGTTTAAATACATTTTTGGATGATCAGTCAACTGGAATGGATAAAGAAAACAAAAAAGAAAGCCTGATTGGACAGAGGAGGAGAAATGCATTCTTCTTGACGAATATGGTAAAAGAAAAACAATTTTGAAATTTTGAAAAGCAAACTAAATCCCAATGTAACTGCGGCAAAAAACAGAAAATGCAGTGCTATAAGCAGTTGTAACTCCGCATGAAAAGAGTGGTTGCGATGTGTGACATAGTCAAGGTCGCCATCTAGTTTGTTAGCTAAAATAAACGTAATTGTGTTATTGTATGATAAGCGGGATTAAGCGCTGAGCGCGTCCGACTTTGGCTCAGCGCCAGCCATAGCACGAAAGCACAGTTTAAATCTGGCACATGTCACGTCACTGTACGTTCGCTCCTTAGTGGTCAGCTCGGCTGCTGCAAAGCGTGCCAAAATCGAAATTGCTGATTAATCCTAGTTCACACTACAGGATTATAAGCCCGATTTGCAAATCGTTGAGCTCGCCGACAGGTCAGGGTGTTATCGCGTGCAAATCGCGGGGGATTAGCGGACGATGGACGCTCGCCAATCTGTTAGTATGAAAGAGCCAACAACGCATCAAAGACGCTCGCTGACGCCTCGCTGACGCCTCGCCGAGCCCAGAAAAATATCTAGCATGCTAGATATCCAGAGCTGTCGCCCGACTCAACCTCAGTGATGTCATGAGCTACAGCCAATCAGAGCAAGGCATGGGTTGCTCCAATCAGAGCAAGGCATGGGTCTTCGTCTTCTTCGCTGGGTATTAGCGCGTGTGCTGTTTCGCGTCATTTCCGGCTCGTTTTATCGCGTGATTTTTTGTGACAAAACGTTGTTTGTAGACAAGATAGAATCGTTGGGTGACAGAGTTGTTGTCAACTCGTGTAGTGCGTTACCCCCTGTCGCGGATCAATCACGTTGTGTCGTGTGGTGTGAACAGCTCAACAACTTGAACACTCCTGATTTCACAGAGAGCAAGTCATGTAGTGTGAACCGCACAGTTCAGCCCGACGTTTTAAAATCATGTAGTGTGAACTAGGCTTAAGATGTAGAGGAACTTATCTAGTGTTAAATGAGTGTTACGTTATCTCTCTCACGAGAATGCAGCGTAAAGTGAGTGACGTCAGTGAGTGAGTTGTCAAGCAAGGAGAGCGAGCGGTAGCAGTGTCTGTGAGGGAAAAAATAGATCACGGCCGGTCTTGGGCCCCGAAACAGAAAAAGTGGAACATCTTATATCAAATTTTTATAACCTATTTAGTCAGAAACAACGTCATTCATTTGATGAATGCTCAAGTCCGATTTTATGAATCTCGAGTCCGAGTCCAAGTACTAGTCATCAGTCCGCGAGTCCAAGTCGAGTCACGAGTCCAGAGCATGGAGTCTCGAGACGGACTCGAGTACTCCATCACTGCAACATGCACTGCGTGTTCCCGGGGGCGGGGTTTATGTAAATGTTAGGGTTAGTGATGTCACTAACCCGGGAGGAAGCTCGTGTAGTTCCTACCAGTCGTTTGTTGTAGTCCTTAAAAAACGATTTCTTTAAAAGCAAATATCTACCTTTGCTTTGAACTTTGAGCGTTGTAACTTTGCAGATGTTGTTTATGCTCAAACAGCAACATTACAAAGTGAAATCATAATCAACCACCCCTTTAAACCTGCGTCTCTACAACCAGCACCTGCTAATGCTAACGGTTGGGGAGCTCAGATAATGTCTTTAGATAATGATTTGCTTATTTTTATCCTCTTGCAAAACTCTGGCCACTTTATTTGCCCTGTCCACCTCTGAAATAAAAATTATGTTATTTCCAAATATCACATGTGAATTATTACTAGTCTGAGATCTGACAGGTGACTTTGGCACTGCTGCACTATCAATGATGACGATTTTGTTATTTATAACGTAAGAGACTGAAACTCAAATGACTTTCGAATACAACCACATCTTCCTGCTTCTGCCAATTACACTTTCGAACTGACTAATAATACGCACTTCGTTTGGCGCAAATTATCCGCCCGAGTCTCAATCCACAACACTTCATTGAGGAGATTGTCTCAACTGTGAAGAGTCCACATAAACTGGTAATACAACTATGACTTGAAATAATTATTAACAGTCATGTATCTGATTAACTAAAGTGACTGATTAACTGAACTACAGTAGTCAACATTTGAAGTGGATCAAAACCTTTCATCAAAGTTTTACATGAATTTTGAACAACCCGTTCTTGTCTTAGGACAACTTTGATGAACTTTTTTGATCCACTTCAAATGTTGACTACTGTACATTGGAAACCCTCACTACTTCAGCATTTTAAAAAGACATTTGGTAATATTACAGTAATATGACGTAATTTATCAAAACCATGTATAACAAATAAAATATGTAGCCCAAGGCCTGAATTTCGTTTTGGAAAATGGGGGGGAAATCCCCCCTTAGATGATTCTCATGGGGGGGATTTTTTTTGTTTGAGGGGGAGAAATTGGGTGTATTTTTTCCAAACAAAATTATTATATTTATCTTGCCTAAATGTTTAACTTTGCGCTCATTGCATTTTTACAATGGGGTAATATTGTTGTTAAGAATTTACACATCACAAGGAAGCTTGATTTAAATTGTTTAATTAAATTGAAAAAAGTAGCACAAATAAATACAATAGAATAAAGATACAAATAAAGATAATTAAAGAGAAAAGTTTTTCAATGGGTCTAACACTAGTATTCATATACAGAAACTGAATAAAGTAATCAAATGGACAATAACACTGGGTAGTATTTTAGTCCTGAATAAATTAAATACATAGGCTATTAATCCTGATTCCTTTAACTTAAAGCTATCTTTTGTTGTTTTGACAACAAAATTAATGACAGACACATATGGCTGCCGTCACTTTAAGAGCTAGAGCACGGATCCTGTGTTCATTATACTGGCATGCGTTTTATCCTTATCAAAGACAAAACCGACTATGTTTAGAGTATAGCCTACTCACAAAGACCGAAATTGACATATTTGCGTGTTAAAGCAATATAATCCGCGGAAAATAGTTACTGGCCAGCTGTTTTTGAGGCGGATTTTATACGAATGTGCGCATAGAAAATAATCTCTCAGAGAGCGCGCGAGCACTGATTAGTTTAAAATCGCTTGAATGTTTAAACTGGTAAGACTTAAAAAGACTTCAGTCACGATGCACTGCTGGCCCGATTGTGCAAGTGAATATTCCGTCATGTCCCGACCTTTACCTTACAGTCTATGGTCCCGACTCCAAAACGCGAGTGTGTATTATCGCCGCAGCGCTTGATGCCTGCCTTGCACAACACATTATGAGAGAAGAGATAGAAGACGTGCGCGGCACCGCTGAACACTCACGCTGTTTGTGAAATTGCGTCTGGAAGAGAGTTGTTAAAAGAATGATTTGATTTTATTATCTGTGTGGATTACGATTGCGGGAATTTCCCGCATTATAAATGGGAGACCTGCGGGAATGATTAGAAATATGCGCAATACCCGCGCCGAAATTCGAGCCCTGTAGCCTATGTCTTTATTACATACATGGGGGACTTCAACATCTTTCACGTTGGAGTAAAAATTGGGTAAACAAAACATAACTACAATATAATATGCAGATTAAATTGCTATGCAAGACCCTCACTGATGTACGAGACATTAGTGATTCAAAATAAGTCAAACCAAACAATCAGTGACTGCCAGTGTTTCATCTATCCATTTCATGATCGATCTTCACTGTCATGTCCGAGTACTCGAGTATTTGAAAAACACTTGGCTTAATAAAATGCAAATTACAAAATGATAAATATTTACATTTTTATATTCACCTGCCATTGGCAGATGTGACAAAAACTACCGGTAATTCTGAACATTTTTTAAATTTGCTCATTATTATTGACTTGTATTTTAATCCCTCGCACGCTTCAGTTGTGTGTTCAGATAAGCTTTTCACTTCTCTCATTAAATATGATACACAATCTCTGTTTGCTCTGTTATTAATTGAGATTAAAAAGCGTTAGCTGCTGTCTGGGGATTACTAATGTTATCCATGTTTCTGCAAAAGTGGGTGAGTAACAACCGAAGGAAACATTGCCGTACAACGAGAACATAAACTGCAGGTGCAAAACATTGACCCTTTACACATTTCCAGGTTTCTCAGATGAGGAAGTCGTCATGGTTGGGTAAACTTCTATAGTGAGGAATGAGAGACTACATTTTTTTGTGTTCACATTTGCTCAAATAGCAAAAGAGACACTAGACAAGTGTTTTCACAACTTACAAAAACGGAAAAAAGATAGAGAGAGATCCCTCTCTCAAAAGGCATTTTGATCAATAGACCAACAGAAAGATAGATGCACTTTAATAAACCTTTAGGGGAAACTCCGAACTCTTTAAAAACTAGTGTGCGTGTTCAAGCCTGTAGTCTTTAATATGCAGAAAACATTAAGGGCCTTTTCACAGCGGGTTAAAGAGAAACCTTAACAGTAATAAAGAAAGCCCCCTGGCTATGAGTTACCCGTATCAAACCAAACAGAGACAAAGACTAACTGTATTTCTATATGATGTGGAGAGAAAGAGTCAGACAGACATATCCAAGAGAAATGGGGTCACTGTTCGGTCATATCCTTATTTTGTCCAATCTTCATAATTAAATGAGATTTAACCCATTCATTCCAGTCGCAGTCCCACTGAAGAAGTTCATAACACTGGCTCCATAACCCAACTATTATCATTACCTGTGCTCAGAGGTTATTGTTATTCGAAAAACCATATCATCATTCAAAGGAAAGCTGCAAACCTATACTTCAAGCTTCAGACCACACACACCTTCTTCCTGTCCTGACATTAACCTGTCGTTTCATACTTGATTTTAAACTGTAGTTACAGTGAACAGATCCTGAGAGTTTCCCTCTATTACTTAGCCTACATAAGCAACATGTAAAAGAGGTATACAGTCTATTCCTTCCCTGATAGTTGCTACATACAACACATTAATAACAAACAAACTACAATAAACATTTGGAAGAACTTGGTTCCACCTGTAATAATGTCTGGGAAAAGTGCAACAGGTCAGCCAAGGCGTATCTAAATACAGGCTCTTCTGACTGTTAAAAATCTCCTTCAGACACAAATAAACAAGTTTAAATTAATCTGCCAGGGTTAAAATAAAAATATTTTTGTTTACTGTAAATTGACACTGTGATCGTGTTTAGCCTCTTTATTAATACTTCACCCACGCAAAGAGACAAAACAAACAAACCCAAAATGAATTAACTTTAAAATAAAACACAAACAAGGGAAAGTATACAGCAAATGTTAACAGCTGTTTTTAAACTGAGTATTAAACCCATCTGGATGTGCCAAATATGGCGATTCAGGGTGTATAAAGTCTTATAACTTTGTGCCTTTCAACAATCATTTTCAGACGCATATTAACTTAAATTTGAACTCTTAAATAACTCTTTTTCTGAAGTTTTTATTTTATTTAATTTAGAACCACGTATTAAACTAAGTTAGCCGGTTAGCATGTTAGCCATTCACCTTTTTGAGTATCCAACATAAACACTGTCATCCTGCAGGGTTATTGTTCTTTAAACTACTAACATATATAAAATATAACTTAAAGCACATCATATATGCATGTTACTGACAGAGAAAGAGATAAAACTAGTGAAAAAGCAGAGAGTTTATGGGGCCAGTCGTTAAATCCCAGCGCCATGTTGTTGTTGTTGTTGTATTAAAAGCCAGACGTTCAGCGACTAAAACACAATCAAACGAACCGAACTTACACACACCTGTAAATAAAACAATGCTGAAACAAAAAAACTCTTCATCCTTACCATCACACGCTCCGTTCAATCCCGATAAAACGACCAAGAGTCGCAGTATTTGCCGTGGGTCCATCCTCCTCACAGGACTCCCATCGCACTGAGAATGCGCGTGAACTCCGCTGACGAGAGCGCGCCAATGATGACTTGACGAGAGCGCGCCAATGATGACTAGACGAGAGCGCGCCACCACAGAGCACGCGCAATACCAGATAGATAGATAGATAGATAGATAGATAGATAGATAGATAGATAGATAGATAGATAGATAGATAGATAGATAGATAGATAGATAGATAGAAAACATACTGGCCTTAATGTATAAGTTAATTAATCAATATTATTATTATTATATTAATTATTACAAGTTAATTATATCTGAATGACAGGTGTGACTAAACAAACATAAAGCTATGATCTTATTCTTGGATTGTAATACTGGCTCAGATATAATTGATAACACATTAAAGTTAATAATTCTTCTTGGGAAGTTTCCATAGACTGTAAAATAAAGTTTCATATAGCCTACATAAAGCTAAAGTAATGTCTATGACACCCTCCTTTAATTTATTTTGTAAAGATCTTAAAATATTACATGACTCATTGAATTCAATCACTAGAAATAAGAAGTGCATAAAAACCTCTCATATTTTGAAAAAAAAAATATATAAATATATAGTTGTTTTACTCTGTACAATGTAAGATCTGTTATATGTTTCCCCAATATCTGTTTGTATTATGTTTGATGTTAAATGTCATTGTAAGCCTTAATGAAAGTAAAAAACAACAACAACAAAACAACAGATCTAATAAACTCAGCTGTTAATTCAATCTTAAAAAAACAACAACAAAAATAAAACATAAAGAGTACAGTAGCGCCCTCTCATGAAGAATATCAGTCAAAACCCTTTTACTGTCTATGGTCAAAACAAGCTGCAGATCCTATTCGAATATAAAAACCTCGGTAACTACTTCTAAATTTAGATATAACCTATTAAGACGGTACAATTCTACCTGGATGCATTTTATTTAATTAAAATGTTGTAATTTGATATATTTCTGCTGTTCCGGGCACTGTAAGCGGAACCGTTAACAGCAGGACTGTGTCCGTGGGAAACGCTGCACGCGTGTGTTACAGCGCGAAGTGTCCGTGTTAAAGAAGAGTCATGGCAGCCTCAGATCTCTTTAAAACTTTATTATACACAGTCAACAATCTCCTGCAGCAGCACAAATATAAACCTGCTCTGGCTGTCCTCAAAGGCTTCAGGAATGGAGCTGTGTGAGTGTTTTCAACCGCGTTTTTCTTTTTTTATGCATGTTTGTTTTGTTTGTTAATAAATGCATGTACATATTTGTGATTCTGACCTTGTTTAACGTACACTTTTGATTATATTTCACTTTGCGTATGAAAAAATATATAGCCTATAAATCAGTTTCTTTTTGCCTTATATGAATGTTATATTACATTTTAAACTTAAAATTGCAGTAATATGTATTCATATTACTGGGTTTAGACATAAGACTCACTTTAATTATGTAATTAAATACATGTTAATAATTATTGTATTTATGTTTTGTTCTGTTTTTCCAGATATGGGGCTAAAATTCGTGCTCCTCATGCCCTAGTGATGACGTTTCTCTTCAGAAGTGGCAGGTGAGGTGAACTTTGACCTTTCAGATTACCAACTCCATGTCACTTTTATGTAAAAAATAGTTCTAGTCTAGCTCTCATCCTTAGACTGCTGCTTTTACTTGTTGATAAAATAGATAATATTACGTGGAAAATACTATGTGATATTTTATCATTCAAATTTTTCTTAAATATTAAACTGGTGTTCACATGTCCAAAAGTTTAAGATGACTAGTGGCAGTGGTAATATTTTTCTAATATACATACATTTGATACATGCATAACACACACACATATATATATATGCAATATATGTGCTGAATAATCAGACAAACATCATGACTTATCATGACTAACAACAAATAACATAATAAATGTAATAGCCTGTGATCTCTGCTCATCAACAGTCTGAGAGAGAAGTTTCGGGCGATCGCTCAGGCCACGTTCACTCACTCCAGGAATCTAGCCTGCTTCGTGTTCACATATAAAGGCCTTCAGGCTCTTCAGCAGCACGTCCAGGGGAAACCCCTGCAGTCTCACTCCTTTCTCGCCGCGTGTCTCGGAGGCTGGCTGGTGTTTGGAGAAAATAACAACATTAACAGCCAGGTTAGTGGAACTGAGTTCATTATCTGATCTATCATTGATACCTAACAGTTTCAGTTGAAAAGGTGTTTGAACTGCTCTTCTTTAACACTTTAAAGCCTGGCTTTTCTTTTTAAAAAATGGAACGGTTTATTGAACCGTCAGATAAAATCCTTAAAAATGCCAGTATATTATTCAGAGGCCAAACTGAGCAGTAATAAATGCAGTGTGGTGCAGATGGTGATAGTTATATGACCAAAATCTAAGACGAAATACTGATATCTTGTCATGTAAATCAATGAGATCTTTATAACAGCAAGGCAGACTACTTGCAAAAAAATGCAAAATTTTGGAAACATTATGATTTTTAATGTTTTTAAAAGAAGTCTCTTCTCCACTCACTAAGGTTGCATCAAAAATACAGTAAAGTGTCACATGATCCTTTAGAAATCATTATAATATGCTGATTTGATACCTTTAAATACTCCATGGTGTTGATGGATGCTGATGAGACGGGCGCGTTCACAGATAACCTGGTGCACACACACTGACGAGCACGAACTCGGTGGGAGGGTATCCGTTGATAGTGGGGGAGGGGCGTGAGAGTTGTAAACATTCAAAATTTTGCCTAAGTCCACTCAATCTGCCAGACTTGCCGACTGCAGCTTTAAGTTGTTCCACAGTTTCACCCCTTGTTATGGAAACACAAAAACTTTTCTTCCTACTATGTACCAATGGTAATATGAAATTTAATTTTCCTCTCAACACATACCCTCCTTCTCTCCGAGTAAATAACTTTTGTATATTTTGAGGTAAATCATTACGCTTGGCCCTATATGGAATTTGCACAGTCTGTAAATCCACCAAATCTTTAAATTTTATTAATTTAGACTCCATAAAAAATATATTGGTATGTTCCCTAATATAACATGCCCCATGAATGATCCTTAAAGCTCTCTTCTGTAAAATGACAAGTGGCTGAACTGTTGTTATGTAGTTGTTTCCCCACATTTCTACGCAATAAGTGAAATATGGCAAAACTAATGAACAATAGAGCACACGTAAAGATTTAAAACTTGCCTTGCTCTACCAATTATTGCTATACTCCTTGAAACCTTACTCCTAACATAGCCTAACTAATGTGAGGTTTCCGGTTCACTTTATTGTCGACAACAATTTACACCTTTGATTTGTGTTGTTTTGCTCAGATAAACATGTACCTGCTGTCCCGGATTCTCTTCGCCTTGTCTCGTCTCGCAGTGGAAAAGGGCTTAATCCCGCAGCCCAAGAAAGACCCGTTCCCTCTGTTTGCCACGCTGGTGTGGGGCGTCGTGCTCTGGTTGTTTGAGTATCACCCACACACACTTCAGCCTTCCCTGCAGTCCTCCATGAACTACCTCTACCACGACAGCAACACATGGCACGACATTTCGGACTTTCTCATCTATAACAAACCCAAAACCAACTGAGCTACTGGAGGGACAGACCTAGCCTCCTGCGTTCCAATCTAGACAAAACAACAGACCACTTTCGTTTGATTGAAGGGTTTAATTACTATACCATTATTTGTGGCACGTATATAAATTGCAGATGCTTGACTTCTACTTTACATTGTTAGAGGTTGAACTAAATGACTACTTTGCACATCGTCTAGACTCTAACGCTCCACTTTTACACTCGGATGTACTTGCACTTCATGATAACTGTGATAAACCATCATGTAAAGACAGAAACAGAACATGTTTATGAATTTCTCAAAAAAAAAAAATGTTCCGGCCACATTTCACCCGAAAGCAATTATTTTGTGTAAGAAAAATGAAATTTGTTTTTAGGACCATCACCATTATGACAATTTCCTCCCATATTGTCATTACTTTTATACGTTCACAGACTCCTCACATTTTACTTTTGAGCCTTTCCTATTATTCCCTTTATTCTCAATGCTAGTTAGTTTCTCTGGTAACACTTTGCAATAAGGTTTCATTGGTTAACATAACTTCACTGCATTAGTTAGCGTGAACTAACAGCGAACAATACTTCTACAGCATTTTAATATTCATTTAATATTTAATATTCATCTTAATATTAACCTTAACGTTTACTTTTTAAGATTAAAAGTAGCATCTGTTAACATTAGTTAATGCACTGTGAGCTAACATGAACATTTTGATTAACTAACATTAAGAAAGGTTCATAAACGCTGTAAAAATATATTTCTCATTGTTAGTTTAATGCATTAACTATTGTAAAAAATGAGACCTTATTGTAAAGTGATACTGTTTTTGATAGTACAACAAATACTAGCCATGATGTGTAAATACTTAATTTAAAAACACAAAATCCTTTCAAATAAATCCTATTTTTGCGTTCTGGTTATGAGGAGTGAGAATCATGAAACCTGTCAAAACTTCATTTTCTATGTGCAATTTAAATAGTTCGTTTTTTCACTTATTTTTGGGGAAAATATGACCTGGGCATGTTTTGGTGCTGCACTTTTTGGTGTCATATTACATAAAACGTAACATTGCAATCGCAGGCCTTAAAACAAAATAATGACTGTTCATACATTTTTTTTTTAATTGTAAATAATTAGTCATGAGGGTCCATAGTTTATTCCTGATTCTCACCACAGCATTGATAAAGTGGTTAAGCGCTTTATATATTTTATTCTTTTGCTGATTGCAAAACTTTTATTAATTGAAATGCAAGGGCAAGTATAAGCAGCAATTTACTAAGTGGAAATTCAAGAGTAATATTTTTTGCAATTATATTATGTTGGTGCAGATTTGATGGAAGAATGAATGTATTAATTGATTAAATACAGTACCAGAATATATGCGTGAGTCATTAATAATGTTTGAAATATATTTATTACCCATAGTTTCCCATATGTATTAAAACTGTATGAAATTAACCCCTACTGTGGGTGAAATTGCATCTTTATTTTCAACAATCGCTGGCATCAGATCATATATACACTATGCTGAATATATGTTCCAGAATCAAACACAAGTTCAAATGAAGATCTGCATGCCGGGTATATATCGCTTAAACATATTTGATTACATTTATTCTGGTTTAAGTCGTCTTAGGAAATGATATTACCCAGCAAACTTTTTTTACAACCCTGAATCCATTTTAGTGTATTTATCTAAAGCAAACTTTAATAACCTTATATCGTTTTTTTAAATGGCCATTTTATGGTATTTTAACATGTTTCTCGCCATAAAAATAATCAAGGAAGTTGTAATGGTGTTAAAACACCAACCGTCCTATTCCATTTGTATTATCTTATCCACATATTATCCTGCTTCAGGTAACTGGGTTGGGAAATTTAGTTATGTGTGTATACACTCACCTAAAGGATTATTAGGAACACCTGTTCAATTTCTCATTAATGCAAATATCTAATCAACCAATCACATGGCAGTTGCTTCAATGCATTTAGGGGTGTGGTCCTGGTCAAGACAATCTCCTGAACTCCAAACTGAATGTCAGAATGGGAAAGAAAGGTGATTTAAGCAATTTTGAGCGTGGCATGGTTGTTGGTGCCAGACGGGCCGGTCTGAGTATTTCACAATCTGCTCAGTTACTGGGATTTTCACGCACAACCATTTCTAGGGTTTTCAAAGAATGGTGTGAAAAGGGAAAAACATCCAGTGAGCGGCAGTCCTGTGGGCGAAAATGCCTTGTTGATGCTAGAGGTCAGAGGAGAATGGGCCGACTGATTCAAGCTGATAGAAGAGCAACTTTGACTGAAATAACCACTCGTTACAACCGAGGTATGCAGCAAAGCATTTGTGAAGCCACAACACGCACAACCTTGAGGCGGATGGGCTACAACAGCAGAAGACTCCACCGGGTACCACTCATCTCCACTACAAATAGGAAAAAACAAAATTGAAAAGTTGAAGACTGGAAAAATGTTGCCTGGTCTGACGAGTCTCGATTTCTGTTGAGACATTCAGATGTTAGAGTCAGAATTTGGTGTAAACAGAATGAGAACATGGATCCATCATGCCTTGTTTGAACTGACAATTGCAAGTTTTTTTTACCTAAAGAGGCAATCAATCATGATCACATTGGGAAACAAAATAAACAATTCAAATGGACCAGCTGAAGCACCATAAGATCTGCTTGTCAAGTATTATATATCAAGTGAGTAGTGATTTTATGACACTAACGAGAATTCAACAGGCCAGAGGCCCGTCGGACCCTAACGATAGCTAGACACTGGAATGATTCAGAGTGAGGAAATAACTCACCGTTCACTAAGAATTGCTTTCATGTGCATTCAAAAACACCTTTCTCTGAGCCAAGTGTGCCATCTATGAGCACAAAAACTGTTCTGATGACGACTACTGATAAAACTGAAAATCGGAGAATGTACTCGGAGTCAAGCGTGTGAAGCATCTTAAAGTAAGAGTACCATTTCATATGGTCATAATACCATACATTAGACATGAAGATCAGCATGATCACTTTGACTCTTAGATAAGTCTAAACATGAGAACCCTACTCCTACTTTAAGAGAAAGTTGTGTTTCACCACTGATGCTTAACTTTCCTCTTAAAAACTCAGCATGAACACATCATTGTAGCATTTAGGTGAATTTTCAAAATACATTTAAATGTGGTTATATACTCCAAACTAGTTACTTTAATGTTCCGTTGATTTGATTGTTATGAAGTCCACACTAAGTTACATGTAACCGCAGAAATTCAGTTTTTTGAAAAAGATCAAAGGAACTGGGAAAGGTAAAGAAAATGAAAAAAGTAGACCATCCATACAGAACTCAATACATCAAATTTCTGCTAACAACGCAGAGCTTCTCCACAGGTAAAAGTGAGGAGGATATCACACACTTCTCTTTCTGACACACACACACACTCTCTCTCTCTCTCTCTCTCTCTCTCTCTCTCTCTCTCTCTCTCTCTCTCTCTCTCTCTCTCACTCTCTCACTCTCTCACTCTCTCTCTCTCTCTCTCTCTCTCTCTCTCTCTCTCTCTCTCTCTCTCTCTCTCTCTCTCTCTCTCTCTCTCTCTCACTCACTCACTCACTCACTCACTCACTCACTCTCAATTCAATTCAATTTTTTCAATTCAAATAGCTTTATTGGCATGGTGAAAGAAATCTTTACATTGCCAAAGCACTCATAACACTATACAATACAAACAAATAAATAAATAATTATAAATAAAAATTAAAATAAATTAATAATAATAATAATATTAAAAATCTTCAATCTTCTAGTATTTATCGCAGTGTCTCTAGGCGTACAGTTGGTAGCTCTGTCCTGCCGGAGGCTCTTTCTTCGTGACAGGACCTCACATATCTGGCAGCCAGGTTTGAGCTCGCTGGGCTTTCTCCTAGCAGGAGTGGGAGTTTGTCCATATTCGATTTTTGGGGGAAGTCCTTCTGGTAGGTTGTGAAAAGGGGATAGAAAGTGTCCCTAATGTTTTTATATTTGGGGCAGGATGTCAAGAAGTGTAGTTCTGTTTCCACCTGATTCTCTGTGCAGTGAGGGCACAGTCGCTCTTCCCTCGGCAGCCAGGTCTGCCTGTGTCGGCCTGTCTCTATGGCCAGACTGTGTTCACTGAGTCTGTACATGCTCAGGACTTTCCTCAGTTTAGGGTCGCTCACTGTACTCAGGTATCCTGCCAATTCATATGTTCGTTCTGTTTAGGGCCAAATAGCATTCCAATTTACTCTGTTTGGCTGTCGCGTCTGTCCAATGTTTGAGGTATTTTTCTTTTTGTGTTTTAATAATTTGGTTTGGTCTGGCTATGTTTTTATTGTCAGTTTGTGACGTCAGCTCTGAGACCGATCGGCCGAGGGCGTTCTTCTCTGGCTTCAGCTCTTGGTAGGACAGGGCTTTGTGATGGAGGGTCTGTTCATCGCTATTTTTTAAGTGGGCATGGAATTTAATGGCTCTTTTTTGAATAGTTATTAAAAGGGGGTATAATCCTAATTCTGCTCTACAGGCATTATTTGGGGTTTTGCGCTGAACTCGTAGCAGGATTTTGCACAGCTCGGTCTGCAGAGTCTCCATTGGGTGTTTGTCCCATCTAGTGAACTCTTGGTCTGAGAGTGGACCCCAGACTTCACACCCGTACAGCGCGATGGGCTCTATTACTGTTTTTATTATTTTTAGCCAGATTCTAATTGGGATGTCAATTTGGATATTTCTCTTAATAGCATAAAAAGCTCTCCGTGCCTTGTCTCTCAAGTCGTTTACAGCTTTTTTTAAATTTCCTGTGTTGCTGATATTTATGCCGAGGTAAGTGTAGTCCTGCGTGTGTTCGAGGAGCATGTTGTTCAATTTAAAACTATGATGTTGGTCTTGGCGGCTGGGTCTTTTTTGGAAAATCATTATTTTTGTCTTTTTGGGGTTAACTGACAGGGCCCATGACTGACAGAAGCTGTGCAGGAGGTCTAGATGCTGCTGTAGACCCTCTTTAGTGGGAGACAGCAGCACCAGATCATCAGCGAACAGAAGGCATCTGACTTCAGTGTCCAGTAGAGTAAGGCCAGGTGCTGCAGACTGATCCAGAGCCCTCGCTAGCTCATTTATGTAGATGTTGAAGAGCGTGGGACTTAAGTTGCAGCCCTGTCTCACTCCACGACTCTGAGGGAGGAATTCTGTGTGCTTGTTACCAATTTTAACTGCAAATTTGTTGTTTGTGTACATAGATTTGATGATGTCATATGTTTTTCCTCCAATGCCGCACTGGATTAATTGAAGAAAAAGACCTTCATGCCAAATGGAGTCAAATGCTTTTTTGAAGTCAACAAAGCATGAGAAAATTTTACTTTTGTTTTGGTTGATTTGCTTATCGACTAAGGTATGGAGAGTGTGGGGGATGTTTTCTTGGCACACTTTAGGCCCCTTAGTGCCAATTGGGCATGGTTTAAATGCCACAGCCTACCTGAGCATTGTTTCTGACCATGTCCATCCCTTTATGGCCACCATGTACCCTTCCTCTGACGGCTACTTCCAGCAGGATAATGCACCATGTCACAAAGCTCGAATCATTTCAAATTGGTTTCTTGAACATGACAATGAGTTCACTGTACTAAAATGGCCCCCACAGTCACCAGATCTCAACCCAATAGAGCATCTTTGGGATGTGGTGGAACGGGAGCTTCGTGCCCTGGATGTGCATCCCACAAATCTCCATCAACTGCAAGATGCTATCCTATCAATATGGGCCAACATTTCTAAAGAATGCTTTCAGCACCTTGTTGAATCAATGCCACGTAGAATTAAGGCAGTTCTGAAGGCGAAAGGGGGTCAAACACAGTATTAGTATGGTGTACCTAATAATCCTTTAGGTGAGTGTATACATATATTTTAAAAAAGGTACGTAGAAAACACTAAGAAATTATGGAAAATTATTGAGCCAAAATTGTACCCTATTGAAAGTCAGCAATAAGCTAAGTTTTGTAACTTATTTATATCAAATGCATGTTAAATTACACTGTACACATTTTATTTTTATTTTAATTGACTGTTTTAAATAAACAAACAAAAAATGAATTGGCTTGTTAAGTCAATAAGACAATGATAGTCAAATAAAAGTCAAAAAATAAAAGCAAAGCCTTAAGTCCTCAAGGCTGAAATACTTTGAAGCTTAAAATAAAATGTTTTTCCCTTGATGTGTTAATTAAATAATAATAAAAAGTTAATAAGCATTTGGTTTCAGCAGTTCTTGAGAAAAGTACAGAACCTCAAACATAATATAGGTCATGACTATAGAAATGTGGTTTCGCTGAATAATTCATTGTTCACTTAATAATTTGGAAAGAAGCATCCGTGGGATCAAGACTTTCAAAAGCATCAGACACCTTTTGTGTGATTTCAGTCGGACAGTCACGTGTGTAAAGAGGAACAGAGCTGCTGTTCACTATAGGACTGTTTAGCAACGCCAATATAAACCACTGGAGCATCAATAACTTTGATTGAGGTCTTTGTGAGTCATTTCAGAAACCTGCATTATGAGATGGCTAAACTGAAGGTGTATGTTTATATAGGGACGGGCCTCAGACTAGCAACGGTGCCTGCATTAATAACCTGGATTATTTCCATTTACTGCCTATAAGCTGCTTGACACTTCTGTAAATTCTTTAGAAAGTCAATTCCTGTTGTTCAATCATGAAAACGAAATTCCACTGTCGTTTTTATTTAGTTAAAGTTTTAGTAATTTTGTCTGGTTTTTGTTTGACATGCAGCTTTTATTAATTTTTCTTTCACTTTTTGTTGTTTTAGAACATCAAGTTAAACTAAATGAAAATGAGAAATGTTTGTAGGCCTATTTTTATATTTTTTGTCAAAAAAATTTTTTATTAACAGTAACAAAAAATGTTTTGGGCTAATAATAGTGTTTATTTTCTCACTGTCACCTATGCTTATTAGGTGCTTATCCTTATTATGCTTCTGTATGTGTTATAAAATATAATACAAAATAATTTTGCTGTTTATCAGCACATTCTGCATAATGTACACTCTTCAGTTCTTATTGCTATAAAAGATATTGCAACAAAAAATATTTTTTTATGGTTTTAGTTTAACTATAATGACCCTGCGTTCAGACCACATTATAATTATAAACGGACACATTTATAATGAATTCTTGCATCTACATACTAACTTCAAAGACCGTTTTCTCAAGTTAGCTTTTTACAGTTTACAGTCTTTAATTAATGTGAAATCCTCTTAAATGTGTAATATCTGCAAGGGGTTCTTGTGTCATATAGAGTATTTCATAATCCTCCTACCAAATGAGAGTGTCTGAGTTCTTTGGAAAATGGGCAGAGTAGAGGAGTGATCTGGGTGTCACCAGGCCTGACATCACCACACCTTCTGCATGGCAGATCTGGTATGATCGATGCTTATATTCGCCATGCATATTCACAGTGTGTGGGTGTGTGATCTCAAGCCCTTTCCGTGACTGAGATCACAGTCTCAGACCTTTCAGTCTCTATAGAATGCAGATTTATTATGCACTTATACAACAATGAAAACATCACACAAAAAATCTATTATAACACTTCATGGCTCATTATTAGTCATCTATGAGGTTAAATCACACGAAACCTGTTAAGAACAAAACATTTCACCTCATAAATAAAAGAAAGATTGCATTTCGTTAAATGCATTAATTTAGCTTAAATGATGCATTTTTTGTACCATTTTTATTTAGATTTTTCTAAATGAGCCCCTTCTCATCTATTTATCATAATGTAATGCATAAATGATGTGCACGGACACTTGCATGGAGCCATTAGTACACACATGCATGGCTCTAATCCTACACCAAGTCCATTTATATAAATAGAAAATAAAATTGGTCCCAAAATAGATCCTTGAGGAACACATCTGCCTTTTATTATTATAATTAGAATTATTGACACATACTGTGTTTTTCCAGTCAAATAGTTGTAAAAACCACTTCAGCTCTGTATTCACAGGTTCGCGTTTAGAGTCTGATCATTTCGACGGAGGTGAATCAATCAAAATTAACTTTAGCTGGAAATAACATTATATAAAAGCGCTAAATAAATGAAGATGACTTGACTTGACTATTACTAAAACCTTCATTTGAGCCTTTGCAAAAGAAGAATCAAATGCTTTGGATAAATCACTATTAAGTGCAACACATGATTTTATTTTTTATCATCCATAAGATGAGACAACTCAGCATTTTTTAGTTTGTGATCTCACCTTTGTCCCAATGAATGCAGATGTGTGATCACATGCATGCATGTCTCATTGTGTGACTGCACACACTGCATCCACCCGCTGAAACACAGCGCTCTGGTATGAGTGATTGCATAACTGTTTTAGGTGTTGGTTCTGATTGTAACGTTTTGCATGTTGACTTCTCTAGAATGTGTTCTGACGTCTCAGGGAGGGGTGGAGGAATGTCATATAAAGCACAATAAACGTAGAACCTGAATCTAACAGCAAACGACAACACAGCGGCACTCATGGACGGTAAGCTTCCATTCTGATTTATTATTTTTTTCCTGTTTTACTAGCAAAGCATTTTCTTAAACCTTAAACAATTTAGTTATTTTACTATTCATGGTTGTTTTAAATGTTTTTAATATTTTCTATGCATGTCATTTAGTTTGATCAGATTATTGCTGCTATCGTTTTTAGATATTTATTTTTTATAGTAGTTGTTTATAAATGATTAATTGCTATTAATTTGAAATCCTTCAATGTTTGTATGGTACAATTTCAGATAATTCTTTAATTATTTATTTGAAAAATATGATTATAAAATGAAATATGTCATTATTTAATTGTATTTTTTTTATTAAATATGAATTCTATTATCTCTACATAAACATTTCATGTTCAGTAATGAGCTATTTATATTTTAATTATTTCTATTTTTATATAAAACATTTTCAGCTGCCTCACAAATAATTTGACATTGCTCATTTTTCTACAGAGTTGAAGCTTCGAAATGTCCACCTGCAGCAGGTCCAGAACCAGATCCGGCACAGGACCGATGGTCTGAGCTCCAGCTCTCTGGTGCTGCGCAGAGGACAGCCCTTCACCATCCTCATCAACTATGATGGACGGCCATTCGATCCACTGAAGGACAAACTGGTCTTCTGGATTGTTCTAGGTGTGTGTGTGTGCTCTTGTTTTTATTACATTGTGAGGACCAAATGTCCCCACAAGAATAGTAAAACGTAAAAATCACCTACATTGTGAGGACTAGCCAATGGTCCCCACAAGGGAAATTGATTAATGAACATACTTAATGATGTTTTTTAGAAAATGTAAAAGAGCAGAAAGTTTTCTGTGATGGGTAGGTTTAGGGGTCATGTTAGTGTAAGGGGACAGAATATACAGTTTGTACAGTATAAAAACCATTACGTCTATGGAGAATGTGTGTGTGTGTGTGTGAAATAAACGTGAAGCCTAATCTCACTCTCTCTGCATTATGAATAATCAGTAGCTAATCATATTTTCCAAATGCAGTTATCCAAATAGCTTAGAATCAGCATGAATCTGTGCATTGGAAAATACATTTTGTGTATTTAAAACATTCAGTTTATTAGTACTATTAAAGAAATCTTACCTGTATGACTAACAAGTATGCATCACATTAGGTTTATTAGTTTGTTCATTTTAAGACTGTGTAAAAAAAAAAGAAAACCAAATTCATTAATCTTAAATTTAGGCCTACATGTTTTTTGAGTGAATCCTGCTCGATTGAGCTCATGAACTAAAAGCAAAAAAAGTGTTCGTAAAGTGTACTATATATATATATACAGTTAGGTCCATATATATTTGGACACAGGCACAATTTTTTTTTTTTCAGATATGTACCAAAACATATTCAAGCTATAGTTATATAATGGATATGGGCTGAAAGTGCACACTCTCAGGTTTAATTTGAGAGTATTTAAATCCAAATTGGAGGAAGGGTTTAGGAATTACAGCTCTTGAGAGTAGCCACCCCCCTTTTTCAAGGGACCAAAAGTAATTGGACAATTGAATCAAAAGTGGTTTCTTGGACAGGTGTGGGCTATTCCTTTGTTATTTCTTTATCAATTAAGCAGGTAACAGGTCTGAAGTTGATTCTAAGAGTGGTATTTGCATTTGGAATCTATTGCTGTGAACCTACATCATGCGTTCAAAGGAGCTCTCCATGCAAGTCAAACAGGCCATCATTAGGCTTCAAAAACAAAATAAATCCATCCGAGAGATAGCTGGAATATTAGGAGTGGCCAAATCAACAGTTTGGTACATTCTGAGAAAAAAAAAAGTGCACTGGTGAGCTCAGCAACATAAAAAAGCCTGGACGTCCACGGAAGACAACAGTGGTAGATGATCGCAGGATCCTCTCCATGATAAAGAAAAACCCATTCACAGCATCCAGCCAAGTGAAGGACACTCTCCAAGAGGTAGGCGTGTCATTGTCAAAGTCTACAATCAAGCGAAGACTTCACGAGAGCAAATACAGAGGGTTCACCACAAGGTGCAAACCATTCATAAGCATAAAGAATAGAAAGGTCAGATTAGACTATACCAAAAAACATCTAAAAAAGCCTGACCAGTTCTGGAAAAGCATTCTTTGGACGGATGAAACTAAGATCAACCTGTACCAAAATGACGGTAAGAAAAAAGTATGGAGAAGGCTTGGAACAGCTCATGATCCAAAGCATACAACGTCATCTGTAAAACATGGTGGAGGCAGTGTGATGGCATGGGCATGCATGGCTTCCAGTGGAACTGGATCACTGGTGTTTATTGATGATGTGACAGAAGACCGAAGCGGCCGGATGAATTCTGAAGTGTATAGGAATATACTGTCTGCCCAGATTCAGCAAAATGCAGCAAAGTTGATTGGAAGGCGCTTCACGGTACAGATGGACAATGATCCAAAACACACCGCAAAAGCAACCCAGGAGTTTTTTAAGGAAAATAAGTGGAAAATTTTGCAATGGCCGAGTCAATCACCTGATCTCAACCCGATCGAACATGCATTTCACTTGCTGAAGGCAAAACTAAAGGCAGAAAGACCCACGAACAAACAACAACTGAAGACAGCTGCAGTTAAGGCCTGGCAAAGCATCACAAAGCAGGAAACCCAGTCTTTGGTGATGTCCATGAGTTCCAGACTTAAGGCAGTCATTGCCTGCAAAGGATTCTCAACAAAATATTAAAAATAAACATTTTATTAATGATTATATTAATTTGTCCAATTACATTTGAGCCCCTGAAAATGGGGGGACTGTGTATAAAAATGGTTGCAGTTTCTAAAATGTTTACTTGATATTTTTGTTCAACCTCTTGAATTAAAGCTGAAAGTCTGCACTTCAAATTCATCCTGATTGTTTCATTTTAATTTTATTCTGTTGGCATACAGAGCCAAAAGTGTCAAAATTGGGCCTGTGTCCAAATATATATGGACCTAACTGTGTATATATATATATATATATATATATATATATATTTGGTTTATTCCAATACATGCAAATAAAAAAAGGTATTGGTAGCCCTTCATTTTACAGTCTTGTTCCCCATGTATACTATACTTATTATAGTAAGAGCAATAACTTGGTACTAACCCTGAACCTACCCCTAAACCTAACCTTAACCCATGTAGTTACCTTATATTAATTACCCTGTACTTTTTTTTTAGATTGCACGCGCTGTAAAATAAAGTGCAACCAAAGTATTTGAAGTATAGGACAGATTGTCGTATGGGTTCTACACACGTATACACTATTGCTTAACAGCTCAGAGCTTATAGTAAGTCAGTCTTGAAAGGTTATTGATAAAAACGAATTCCTTTGTGGAGAACATGAGTAGTGTTTGACTTCCAGAGCCCTATTTTTGTGTTTAAGTCTGAACCTGACTCCACTGTGTTCATCGCAGGGCCGCTGTCTGTGGAGATGCCGGTCTCCGTGTCTGGAAACCCTTCTCCGTCTCAATGGAGTGCCATTCTGGAGAGGAGAGTACCGGACCCGAACGCGGGCCGCACGCAGACCGTATCACTGTTCAGCCCTGCGTCTTCCTCTGTAGGAGTCTATACACTTCACCTGAGAGTCGAGACCCGCGGGAGCATCAAAACTCACGTGCTGGGACAGTTCACACTCCTCTGCAACCCCTGGTGCCAAGGTGAGCAGGACGAAGAACTGTACATGAACAATAGTAGTTCTGGTGAACACAAAAGAAGATATTTTGCTAAACAGTTGCTGGTCCCCATTGACTTCTATGGAATTTTTAATATCTTTTTTATACTATGGAAGTCAATGGAGTCCAGAAATGTTCAGTTACTAACATTCTTCAAAATATCTTCTTTTGTGTTTAACATAACGAAAAAACGTACACATTCAAGTCACTATGATATTCTGGTCTCTAGATAGGCTTAGAAATCATTCATGTTTGTAGGACTCGATTAAAAATCTTATTCGGCATAATCTTATGCTAAGATGTACATTGGAATTATTGTATATTTGAATATAAATAAATAATTTCTGCTTTAAATTGCATTGTCAGCTAATATATTACATGGTGAAAATAATTTTTAAGAATATTACTTGATATAGACTACAGTTTGGTGTCTGTAATATTTATTAATGTTTTTGTCTCTTATGCTAACTCTTATGCATTTATTTAATTAAAAATACAGTAAAAAATATTATTACAATCTAAAATAGCTGTTTTCTATGTGAATATATTGTAAAATGTAATTTATTCCTGTGATCAAAGCTGAATTTTCAGCATCATTACTCCAGTCTTCAGTGTCACATGATCCTTCAGAAATCACTCTAATATGATGATTTGCTGCTCAAGAACCATTTCTGATTATTATCAATGTTGAAAACAGTTGCACTGCTTTACATTTTAGTGGAAACTTGCATTTTCAGTATTATTTGATGAATAGAAAGTTCAAAAGAACAGCATTTATTTGAAATAGAAATCTTTTGCAATTTATTTAATGTCACTTCTGATCATTTTAATGTCCTCGCTGAATAAAAGTATTTATTTATTTATTTAAAAAAATTGAATCTCACCCCAAACTTTTGAACTGTATAGTATAGCCATAGAACTTCACCTACATCCGTACAAACCCCTTAGCTGTGATAAAATCTTATTGCTTTCATTTGTTGTCATTATACCAAGCTCACCCTCTTCTGTGATTCTGCAGCTGACTCCGTGTTCCTGCAGTCGGAGGATCTGAGGGATGAATACATCAGGAATGACTTCGGTCTGCTGTTTAAAGGCAGCCCCGGGAACATCGAATCCAGACCCTGGTCTTTCGATCAGGTGAGATGTTTGACCGTTGACTGATGGCACAGCACTGAAAAACTGCTTCTCATTAAAGGTGCAGTGTGTAATATTTAGGAGGATCTGTTGACAGAAATGCAATATCATATACAGAACTATGTTTTCAGTGGTGTATAAAGACCTTACTTAATTATTACCTCAGAATGAGCCATTTCTATCTATACACCGTGGGTCCTCTTACAATTGAAATGCCCCGACATGTTTCTACGGTGGCCCTAAATGGACATACGCGTTTCGTCACTATGTTGTTCTTCGTGCAAAAAAGCAAGCTAAAGTCAGTGAATAAAAACACTGACACAATGATGAACAAGTAACAATAATATTCACAAAAAGAAACCTCATAGAGAGCCTAAGTCCCTCCGCTCATGGGACCTTATTTCGGAAAAAATATGTATGGTAGTCAATGGCGAGAGACAACTTATCTTTTTATTCCGTCTGAACTGTACCCTGAATTACACATAGATGTTTGTCAATTTAAAAGATAACTCTGAAAGTCAAGAAAGTCGCAGTTTGATGTAAAACAGAAGAGTAACATTTAGTTTTATGTGAAAATCGCTCAATGAACTACATCTCCCGGGAAGCGAAACAACGAGCGAGATCCGCTGCTCGTGTGTGTGCAGTCCTGTACAAAACACTCAGGCATGACGGCGTAACGTTACGATTATAACGTAAGACTATAGAAACAATGACAGACGTTAGCTTCAGTAAAGTTAACTTTAGCTTCAGTAAAGTTAGCTTCATTCATTGAGAGAAAATGTGCACCTTTGGGGTTTGTAGTCTTTGTAATTACGTATTTTCACAGTCTTATACCTCAACAGTTTTACATCAAACTGCGACTTTCTTGACTTTAAAATGTATCTTTTAAATTGACAAACATCATATGTGTAATTCAGGGCACAATTCAAACGAGATCAAAATATTTGTTGTCTCTCGCCATTGACTACCATACAATATTTTTCCGAAATAAGGTCCCATGGTGGTCGACCGGAAGGGGAGGGACTTAGGCTCTCTATTGTTTAACTGCTACTCTCTGCTGTCTCAGGCTATGTTTATACGGAAACGATCTGAAGAAAAAACGCAAAAGTGGGGTTGCGTTGTCACTTTTTATTCTGCGTTTAGACGAGGGTTATGGTTGGGAAATCCGCGTGCATATGGTGACGCAAAAGTGTGTGAAATTCGATGTAGTATGCACTCCAGGCAGCTAGGTAGCTACCACACAACAACACCATATCTTAGAATATTTTGTACAACTGTTGAAAAGACTCTAGTATGTTTTTCAGAGCTGCTAGGTCAAATTGAAGGTCCGACGTATGGAAATAATCTGACATGTTGGTTGTTATTTTCCTGTACTGGCGCATGCATGTGACGTAAACGCGTACGCGACGAGAGCCACCGTGAGCAGATTAGCGTTTTTACCGTTTAGACGGGAACGCGACGGTGGAGCGTTTTTAAGATTTCCACTCTGGAGGGTGGTTTCACTTTTTTGCGTTTTTAAGCCCCCAAAACGCCGTTGCCGTGTAAACGAAAGGCACATCCGAAAAAATATTTTTACGTTTTCACCCGGAATCGTTCTCGTGTAAACGGGGCCTCAGACGACGACATAATTTCCTGTCGGCAACCGTAACTTCTGTTGGTTGCAATTCGTAACCTCACCACTAGATGCCGTTAGAGATTACACAGATTTAACACCTGACACGCATGTATTTTCAGTATGAAAAAGGAATACTGGACACCTGTATGAAGTTGCTGCAGTTGAGTCCTCAATCTCAAGCCGACGTGAGGAAAGATCTTCTGAACCGCAGCAGTCCGGTGTACATCAGCCGTGTGATCTCAGCTATGGTGAGGAGGATCTCCTCTCATTCCCTGCTCTCCGTTCCCTCTCTCCATGTGCTCATGTGGTCTCTCTGTCGTTCTCATCAGGTGAACTGTCAGGATGATAAAGGGGTCTTAATGGGGAACTGGTCAGGAAAGTACAGCGATGGTGTAAACCCCTCCACGTGGTCCGGCAGTGCAGATGTTCTCAGGACGTGGGCAGAAACACAATTCAGCCCTGTGAGATACGGACAGTGCTGGGTGTTCGCTGCTGTCATGTGCACAGGTGCGACCAATATGAGTTCTTACACTACCGTTAGAACGTTTGGGGTCAGATTATTATTTAAAAAAAATTAAATAAATGAATATTTTTATTTAGCAAGGATGCATTAAATTGATCAAAAGTGGCAGTAAAGACATTTATAATGTTACAAAAGATTTCTGTTTCAAATAAATGCTGTTCTTTTGAACTTTCCATTCATCAAATGCGTCACAGTTTCCACAAAAATATGAAGCAGCACGACTGGTTTCAACACTGATCACAATCAGAAATGTTTCTTGAGCAGCAAATCATCATATTAGAGTGATTTCTGAAGGATCATGTGACACTGAAGACTGGAGTAATGATGCTGAAAATTCAGCTTTGATCACAGGAATAAATGACATTTTACGACATATTCCCATAGAAAACACCTTTTTTAAATTGCAATAATATATCACTATTTTTGATCAAATAAATGCTGCCTTGATGAACATTAGAGGCTTCTTTTAAAAACATAAAAAAAATCGTACAGACCCCAACTTTCGAATGGTAGTGTGTGTCCTTTAAAGTGTTAATTTACCCAAAAATCTTACAAACCTGTATGCTGTTATTTTCTGTGAAACACAAAAGGAGATGTTAGGAAGAAAGTTCAAGCTGCTCTTTTTCATACAGTGAAAATGAATGGTGATTTATACAGCCAAGCTCCAAAAGAGCCGATGGCTTTGTGTTTATCGGATTGTGTGGAGTAAAATAATCTGTGTTTGGGGTTGGTTATGTTTTATTTATGTTTTATTCCTTTAATGCAGGGATGGGCAACGTCGGTCCTGGAGGGCCACTGTCCTACAGAGTTTAGCTCCAACCCTGAAAAAATCACCTGCCTGTAACTTTCTAGTAATCCTGAAGACCTTGATTAGCTTGTTCAGGTGTGTTTGATTAGGGTTGAAGCTAAACTCTGTAGGACAATGGCCCTCCAGGACTGAAGTTGCCCATCCCTGCTTTAATGGGTCATTGGTAATTGAATTAGTGCTGTTGATGATCGATTTATAAAATGCATTTATTTTTGTGTAACAGTAATGAGAGCCCTCGGCATTCCAACTCGAGTGATCACCAACTTTAACTCGGCTCACGACACAAACAAGAACATGGTGATTGAGGAATATTACTCAGAGAAGGGGGAAAAGCTGTCCATCGGGCGGGATAGTGTCTGGTGAGTTACACCGTGAAAGCTAAAAGGTCCTCTTGTCATAGTTATGTTGCTAAAACATTCAAAAGTCTGGGGTCGGAAAGATTTTTTAAAGAAGTCTCTTCTGATCACCAAGGCTGCATTTATTTGATCAAAAATACAGTAAAAACAGTGAAATATTATTACAATTTAAAATAACTGTTTTCTATTTGATTGTGTTTTACACTGTAATTTATTCCTGTGATCAAAGCTGAATTTTCAGCATTACTCCAGTCTTCAGGGTCACATGATCCTTCAAGAAATCATTATAATATGATGATTTGCTGCTTTATATTTTTGTGAAAACCGTGATTTTCTTTTTCATTTGCTTTTTCTTTTTGATGAATAAAAAAAGTTCACAATAACACCATTTATTTGGAATAGAACTCTTTTCTAACATTATAAATGTCACTTTTGATCAATTGAATGCATCCTTGCTGAATAAAAGTATTAATTTCTTCCCCCCCCAAAAAAAAATCTTACTGACCCCGAACTTTTGAACGGTAATGTACTTATTTTTTTGTGTGAAGTCTTTTATTATGTTTCTTTAGAAGTTTTTAAGCTATGCTCCTTATTAGGATACAGTACCTTTACAAATAAACCTGAGTTGATTGCGGTTGAAAGGAGTAATGCATTGTTTCATCATTTTTAATGTGAGTTAAAAGTGTTTGGGCTTTTACAGGAACTTCCATGTGTGGGTGGAGAGCTGGATGAAGAGGCCTGATCTGGATGGAGGTTATGACGGCTGGCAGGTTCTTGACCCCACGCCACAAGAGATGAGCGCCGGTTGGTCAATGCTAATGCATATAGAAAAATCATATGCTTTTTATTAGTGCATGCAGACAAGACCAATTGCTTCAAAGCATGCTGTTATTCCAGCAGGGATATGATGCTGTTGATGCTAAAAGCTAAACTGAATCTGTCACAGGAACGTACCGCTGTGGTCCTGCTGCTGTGAAAGCCGTTCATGAGCAGAAGGTGAACGCGCCATACGACGTACCCTTCGTTTACGCAGAAGTCAATGCAGATGTGCATAGAATGATCATCAGAGATGGGAAGATATTAGCAACCAGCGTTGACAAAGACACAGTCGGAGCCCTGATCTGCACCAAACGTCCCGGTCCAGCCATGCTCATGCAGGACATCACGTCAGAATACAAAACTGAGATGGGTGAGAGAAACACTGAGAAAGAATAAGTACTTATTACTTATAAGTACTAATAAATACTTACTGTTCAATAGATTGTTATACAAAAAACAACAACATCTGATTTCTTTCTCATTTAGTTAGAAAGCCATTTATGTTCAGCAGTGATGGTAAGTCATTTTATATTTCTATTTTTTAAGATGAGGTGTGCAATTCATCTAGTATCAGCAGCACCAGCAAAATATAACAAAGAATGGTTGATGTTAGACAAGACTTTGAGGAAATATTTAAAAATAAACTCAACATCAACCAAAGTCTAGTTTAATAATATTTTTAGTGTTTTTTATGCTTTTTAACGAGAGAGATAAAAAAAGAAAAATGCATATATATATAATTTTTTTTTTTTTTTTTTACATATTGCCAGATATCATGATGAGATTAGACAAAAGTATTTCTTACTCTCTGAATACAATTGTGTATGCTCATACCAAGAGAAACAGAAATAATGATAAAAAAGAAATAAAAGCAAAATACATATATACATAAATTATTATATATATATACAATTAAAAACACATGCACAAACAAGAGAGAACCAACTAAATATTAATAACTGGTTATGTTGTAGTCAATGCATGCTTTTTCCTGTCTCAGTCTTTTTGTTTTCCATGCATTTGTCTGAATAGAAAACTAAAACTGTAGCTGTAGTTTGACTTTTTTGGCAAATAATTTAACTAAGTTTTGTTCTTCCCTCATTTTTAAAATGTATGAAATATTTTCCTCATATTTTGATGTTTTAATCAAGTGGGTCGTTATCTACGTATGCAATTTTTATAGATATTTATTATATATTTTTTTATATTTAAATATTTTTTGTTACCCATCTTCATTTAAAAAAATACTCTCTTCCAGCCCGAAGTGGTGAAGGTGCTAATGGAAGAGGTACGTTTTAGCATTTGGTTTTTCTTCCCACATTAATACTGCTCTATGATTGTTTGAGTGATATAACAGTGATTCTGCATGTCTCTTCATGCAGTTCCTCAGGGCGTTGGAGTTTCTCTCCAGCTTCTGAAAGCCCCTGTAGTCGGAGAAAACCTTTCTTTCAACGTCATAATCACTAACAACATGGCAATTCCGAAACTGCTGAGAAAACACGTGAGCGCTCAGAACAAAGAGTACAACCGTAATCCCACTGGAAGCTTCTGGGAGGCTCATGATGATCTGAAGATCGGCCCGTGTGAAAGTAAGAATTCTGCAACGATATTAAAGTGCTTAAACTGAGTTAAAATGTACTTAGGACTGGTTGTTACTCTGATGTAGGAGTGGGCGATTTGTCAAAAATATAATATCACGATTAAAATAATAGTAATAATTTCCAAAATTACATTTGAAATTGAAAAAAAAAAAACTTATTTTTAATTTGGTAACTGGACAGCACTCGCATGCATCATGTGACTAAAATAGAATAGAATAGAATAGAAAAACTTTATTAATCCCCAAGGGGAAATTGCAGTGTTGCAGCAGGATTGTAACACAGAATACAAACCAAACATATTACATAGACTGACATATACTGACAAATAAATAAAAAATAAAAAAATAGATAAAAATATTACAATGTATCTTAACAAGTATAAAATGTATACACAAGTGCAACAGTGCACAAAGATGTGAAATTAGTATCACATGTGAATATTGAGTGTTAAATATAATGTTAAAAATAATATAATGTCCTTTATCATTCACGTGTCATTCAGTCTCCTCAGTCTCCTCTCCCTGCCCAGAGAGTTGTTGTGTATTGTAATGGCAGTGGGTAGAAATGACTTCCTGTAACGGTCCTTGCTACAGCGGAGTTGTAGAAATCTCCAGCTGAATACACTCTGCTGCCCGACCAGCAGGTTGTGCAGCGGATGTGAAGTGTTGTCCATGATATTATATAACTTGTGTAACATTCTTCTCTCCACAACCAACTCCAGGGGCTCCAGAGCAAGCCCCAGCACAGAGCCAGCCTTCTTTATTAACTTGTTCAGTCTCTTGCTGTCACTTATGTAACGTGTAACGTACTTAAAATGTAACGTACTTCTGTCTGACACGTTTTTCATGGAATCCACACTACGTACTGTTTACTACATACTTTTTTTTTTTAAATAGGACCTATGATGCTTTTTTCCATGTTCATCTTTCTTTAGTGTGTAATGTTGCTGTTTGAGCATTAAAAAAGCTCTGAGTTCTTCTCTATATCAGCGTCAGTGTTTCTGAACTCCTGAAACGCCTCCATTGTAGTCTTGAGTTTCTTCCGGGAACGAACACATCACAATATTCCTCATTTAAATAATTCATACGCAGAATAAAGGGGCGGGGCCTGGTTGAGTTAGTTAGTAGTGTGTTAAACTGGCGGTTATGGTAAGAGCGGGACATTTCCCAAACACACTCGAAGCGCTCGACCAATCACAACACACTGATCCAGCCGACCAATCAGAGCACAGTGTGCTTTTCAGGAGGAGGGGCTTCATAGAGACAGGAAGTAAACAGAGCGTTACTGACAGACTGGGAGGAGTTACGTAAGGTCACGTTTATTTATATAGCGCTTTATATGATACAGATTTTTTCAAAGCAGCTTTACAGTGATAAAAGAGAAATTTTTGATAACATTTTTATTTTTATTATTAAATAAAAATAAAATCTGATATGAACAGAGTTAATTTCGGCTGTAAAGCATCTCTTAAAAGAAATAGTCTCATTGTTCAGCTGAAGTCAGTTAAAGCTAGCCTGACTTCGTCATACTCATATTCTAGTCAGAATGTGAGTCTGATACTGCTTCATAGGGCTTTGATTATGAGGCGTGTCTTAACCGAACCAGGAAAAAAAAAACCTCTGCACTCAATTGGATAGACCTACAACCAATGAGAGCAACGCAGTAAGTCAACTACTTTGCATAGCACAGTTGTCAACTACAGAACTCAAATGCACGCACGCTGGAAGAAGTAAAATAATGAGTGTTGCTTCTTTTACTTGGCCCTCTATGAGTGCGACCAAAGGAGAAACCACAACGACCACAGGGTTTTCATTGCGTCCCATCTTCTTAGTTACCATCAGAGCCAGCTGATAAATTAAACTTTTGCCGAATCCCGTAGGAAGGACGGCAAACACATCTTTCCGATCGACAAATGCCTTGATTGCAGTTGTTCGTCTTTTAAAATGAATGCGCTGTCGATTTCTTTTACAACAGACGCGATGGCTGAATCTCTACATCTCAGTTCTCCAGCGGCAGTCATCTGTGAGGGCAACCAGTTCAACCCAAGCGCTCTTGATAACGTGAGGATTACGTCCCTGCAGATCATCTGTCCATCATCGTATAAAGCCCGCCCTGGCAATTTGATTGGCCCGACGATTTCTGAACCGATCATAATTACTCCTCAATGGAGCGAGTCCAGACCGAACTTCCCGATCAAAAAATGTTGTGGGCGGGGTTCGGGCTGGCATCCAGGCTTAGTTAAAGCAGCACTCAGTAAGAATTCCGTTTTTGTCAAACAGCGACCCCTAGAGTCGCTGTGGAGCACTTGTACTGTCGTGAATAGCACTCACGCAGAGATGGCTCGCACTCACGGCCGGATCCCATCCCCCTGTACACCGGTACCTGTTCAGTAGGATGGACGCTGTAACGAGTGAAAATAAGGTATGGCCCCTTTAAGAGCTGCGCGCGCCCAACACCACATGTATACACAAGTTTATGAGCCGTTTCCGCTCTACATCCTAAACTCCTCCCGTCGATGCAACCCACTTCCGTTCTGGCGGTCTGGGTTTGTTTTGCTAGCTAGCTTCGACAAAGCGCTGATATCGCAGTGACATAACAATTACAACATGAAGAAAGGTGGTTCGGGAACGATGTGTGTGATAGTTGGTTGTAAACACTCGAGAAAGCACCTGAACGAGTGGTTAGATAGAGAGTTCTACGACCGCAAACCAGCTACGAAGAGGTCCATGCGCTCCATTGTTTACACACAAACACACTCACACAGTATCGCGCCCGCGCCTCTCTCTCACACACAGTTCGATCGCCTAATTATTATCATCATGGCTCACACACACACACACACACACACACACACTTTGCACTCTAGCTAAGAAGCCTATGATATAGTTCGGATCGTCAGGAGGACATTCACTGACAGCGCGTTCTCTTTTGTCTTGTCGCGCATGAGTGGTTAAAGCATTTGCGTGAATAAGAGAATGGTCATAACCCTAGCAAAAGGATGACAGAAAGAACAGATGTTGCGTTTGCATTAAATATTTTAACACGTTAAAGCTGGACAAAAATGAATCGGGAAAATATTTTTCTCACGGCCGCACGCCGGAGATCCGGCACGGTGGCGAAAAGTGATTGCATTATTTATTGCAATAAGTAGAGGCTTCAATCGTTTTGTTGTAAGTAGAATAGGCTACTGCATTTTAAGGGGTTAGTTTCGACATTTAAAGGTATTTTAACCGGTAAAATGGTTGGTTGGTACACAGCAGGTAAAACAATGCAGAGTCATAAGGATAATTGCAAAAGAGATCATGTCTTTATTTATAGCTCAGCAGTAAGTCATGTTATAGGTTACAGTCCGTTTTCCAAATACAAACACGTATTCCATCCGCAACAACATGCTTCTTTTATTTCCTATAATCATGTAAATGTCTTCCCTGATTAAGCTATAAACTGCAAACACTTATTTAGCCACAATTGTTGTTATTATGTTAAAAGAAACATTAAAGTAACACACAGATACATTTGCTATTACCACGGACATAAACTGATAGTTATTTGCACGTTATGTCTGTTTTATCTAGCTGTGTATGACATGACACAACCGACTTTGTTGCTGTGCAGATATATGCCTCGACGGCTTTCAGATTGTCCAATTGCTTTTCCATCTATTGCCATGGATTGCACGAAGTAGGAGCAAATCTCGCTGTACGTTATGCTGGGCCACGTCGTCATGTTAGTGTTCTGCACTGAATTCGGGTGGGGGATAGTAACGCCATCTCCAGTCGTGGAACCGTCGCTGTGTACACCGGCAGACGCTGTGTGCAAACCTCTTCCGGCGGAAATGAAGTGCATTTAAGTAGAGTTATGGCGGCGCCCATGATTTGGCGCGTAAACTTGTGTATACGGCGCCGGGTTATTTCTGTTTGATGCTCATTTTATCAGATCTTTTTTTTTGCCGTAAAGCAATTCGTTACCTCGCGAGACCTGATATCACACGATACTTCCTAACACTCAGGCTGGCGGCTCGCAGGCCCAAAGTTGCAAGGGTGGTTTTGCGGCTCACAGGCACCAGGGGGGTGCGAGACGACCACCATTCAACACGAAATCAGTAATATAAACATTACAATGACTCCAAAGCTGTTCGGTTAAGGTAAAAAAGTTACTTAGTTCACAGTTAGTTCAGTTCCGTTGTACAGATCATCAATTATTAATTTAGTTCATTTAATCTATAAAGCATTTCTGTAGAAAACAGCTGCAACAATGTCAAATATGTAAAAATAAAAATAAAATTAACATTCAGGCATGAACACTTTTTCTAGTAGAGTCCACAAACAAAATCAAAACTTTGTAAAAGGGCATAATATGTTACATAATATGGCCTTTAAAAAAATAGTAGACAGTAGACACTGCAGTAAACTAGGATTCCTTTCCTTTCTGAACACAGATAGCATAATATGTAAAACACATTTCTTAGAATCTAACTACACCCATCTGGATATTATTGGACTACATGATTTTGACTACCACAAAAATGTGTTGAAATGATTCATTAGGAATTGCGCAATCAACTCCATGATTCCTGTCTGTTGTTCTCCACCAGCTGTGACGGTAAAACACGAGATCTCCTTCAACAAGTACATGCTGAATGAGGCTATGGAGGATTACCTGGTTAACCTGGCTGTGGTTATAGAGGATGTGAAGTCTCAGGAGAGAGTGCTGGCTTCAGAAGAGTTTAACATCAGCAGCCCTGCCCTCAATATACAGGTACTGGTGGCCCATCATATATATACCGTTGTGTATATATATATATATATATTAGGGCTGTCAAATGATTAATCGTGATTAATCACATCCAAAATAAAAGTTTTTTTACATAATATATGTGGGCGCACTGTGTATAATTATTTTATATATATAAATACACACACGTTTGTATATATTTAAGAAATATTTTCATGTATATACTGTATATAGATTTATATATAATTTATATTATATATAAATATAAATATTTTATAAATAAATAAATAAAAATCTTAAATATACATGTATGTGTGTGTATTTATATATATACAAAATAATTATACACAGTGCACCCACATATATTATGTAAAAAAAACTTTTATTTTGGATGTGATTAATCGTGATTAATCATTTGACAGCCCTAATATATATATATATATATATATATATATATATGTGTGCATATACACACACACACACACAAAACAAACTTTAGACGGACTTAGAGGCTTTTGCATCTGAAGTCTTCATATGTATATATATAAGGGATGCACCGATATTAACATTTTGGCCGAAACCGATAATTCTTTATATTCGTAAGCCGATAACCGGTAAATTGGCCGGTAAATCTACATTTTTATATAATTTTTGAAAGCCTGATTACAAAAACAAAAGTCTCATCATTAAAATCCATGTCCCAAGCAGCACACAATTATGATATTCTCATTATAATTTTATGTAGCCGATATGACAGGCATGTTGCAGATTACTGTATTTTCCTTTTTTGAAGTGATTCCAATCATATTTCAAGCAATTCAGAACCATCATGGTAAACAGTGCGCATCTGAAGAGTCTCAGCTGAAGGAAGTAATCCATTATTTATCGGATTTAATATATCGGCCAACTTTTCTTATCGGGCCGAAAACGATAACACTAAAAATTGACATATCAGCTGATACTGACATAGTGGCCGATATATAGTGCATCCCTAATATATATACATTGACCTCCTTTCATGGACAAAACAGAGTATCATCCTACAATGGTTTGCAAGTGCAGTTTGATGTTGACTTTAAGAAACAACACAATGTTTGTTTTGTGACTAAATGAAAGGTTTCGTGTTGTTTTTGCATCACTCCAAAATCATAGGATATTACAAAACAGGATATTATATAGATTTTTGTCATAACTGAATTCACAAGTAATAAAGCAATTTAATAAGAACCCTGTGTTTTCTTCCAGATTCAAAACGAGTACTCGGTCATCATTAACACACAGCAAGTTGCCACGGTAACCTTTACCAACCCGTTCAACGTTGCAGTGAGCGGTGACCTCGTCGTAGTGGGTTCAGGACTCCTGGAGGAGAAGGTTCAGATGAGGTACATGAAGTATTTCATTTTTTTGTTTTTAGAGCGATCGATCACTAAACGAATGCACAAAAATAACCATGTAATTCAGTTAAATTACTGTTTTCGAATAGGTTTCTTAAACACGTCCCCCATTGCCATTGGTCAGACAAACAGATAGCTCCGCCCCAAACACACACCATTGGTTGATACTTGATACAGTGTGTTGGGCTGATGCTCAAACAAAAAAAACAAAAACAAAAAAACATGCTGACTATAATACCATAGTGACTTTACTTAGTTAAATAATATAATAATAATCATTTAAAAAGTAGTTAAAGAACAGAAATATTCTTATACTGTTTGAAAAAGATCCCATTTTGATTTAACAACAGTCACTGTATAATAACTTTGGTGTTTTAACACACACAAGATTCCCATGGTAAATTTAGCGCACATACCTGACTCTGAAGGGCGTCTAACAGTCGAGTACATACAGTCATATCTGTACAGTGGGTGGGGTTGTTCCTGACATTTTTGACATCTTTATCTTGTTTATCTCTGACATCAGTTTCACTGCAGCTGTGTCTGTTAAAAGTGTCAGTACACACTTGTCAGCCTGCATTTCTGAAGCACTAAAATCACAGGTTATTTCAGTTTCTCTGTGTGTATTGTGTAATTATATGCATAACACAGACACTTTAGTGTACATTAATCTGTGTGTTAAACCTGCAGATTATACAATATAAACTCTGAGACTTAAAGTAGTGGAGCAGCAGAATTAAAGTTAATCTATCAAGTTAAAGGAGAACTCCGGCGCAAAATGAACCTTTGGTCTAATTACACATTGTTACCTAGTCAACCGTTATCTGAGATTTGTTTTCATGATTATCGAATGTAAATAGTTTTATCTCTACAAACAGTTTAGCCTATAAAGCTAGTATAACGCTAGTATATTGGGCATAGTGTAATGACAAATAAAAATCGCTTGTTAATACCACTAACAAGGCTGAAAATAGCCCCACACTAACACGGTAGCATAATGAGGGTCCCTACCTTCAAACCGAAGCATTGAGAACTTTGTAAGTGTCCAGACAGTTTAATAAGAAGATATTTTATACATACAGTCAACTTCGCGTATACAGGCAGAAGTCATCTTTGAAATACAGCCTTTACCAGTCGATCTACGAACGCCGATCCAAGTGCGCTGGTGAGATGTGAACGAGCTATAAGTTGTGATAAGGTGAGCGCGAACAGCAGGCTTGGATCGGCGTTCGTAGATCGACTAGTAAAGACTGTTTTTCAAAGATGGCTTCTGCCTGTATACGCGAAGTTGACTGTATGTATAAAATATCTTCTTATTAAACTGTCTGTACACTTACAAAGTTCTAAATGCTTCGGTTTGAAGGTAGGGACCCTCATTATGCTACCGTGCTAGTGTGGGGCTATTTTCAGCCTTGTTAGTGGTATTAACAAGCGATTTTTATTTGTCATTACACTATGCCCAATATACTAGCGTTATACTAGCTTTATAGGCTAAACTGTTTGTAGAGATAAAACTATTTACATTCGATAATCATGAAAACAAATCTCAGATAACGGTTGACTAGGTAACAATATGTAATTAGACCAAAGCTTCATTTTGCGCCGGAGTTCTCCTTTAAATGTAAATTAAAGCCAGGATCAAAATGATGCTTTAAATGCAAGTTTGTTTACGTTTAACATAATTATTATGTTAATATAAAATGCAACATAATTATCATATAAGCCTTGATTTAATCTAGATTTAAAATCCTTATTGTTTTTTGTGTAAATCACTAACCCTAAACATGAGCAGTAGTACCGGTAATAGTGATTTCCCTGTTTTGAAATGTCCTGTTCTTTATATCTCAGGCTTACGCTCCAGCCTCGAGAAACCATGAGGAGGCCCATCCGTTTCATTCCCAGGATGACGGGAGCCAAGATGCTTCACGCTAGTTTAGAGTTGACGGATCAGTCCACTGTCCTCCGTGGATTCAAGACCGTCACTGTTCAAGCAGCTTAGAGGGAAACACCTTTACAGATGATCGTGAACACAGAGATGATTGCCCAGGTGAAGAGGAAATATGTTTAAATTGTGCTTTTTTGGACATTCTTAATATATTTAAATTACACTATACTAAATGTATAAGTGCATATTGAATGTATTATTTTGAAACGACTTCAGGTATATTAGGTGTATTTCAAGATATGCTTAAGATCAATTTTAAGCTATCTGCAATATATTTTAATATATTAAAATGTGCTAAAATGGAACCACTTCCATTCCTTTCTTTACAGTTCATTTAAAATATACTTTCATATTTATTAAACTACAGTTTGAAATATATTTGAAGCTTCATTTTATTGTACTTCAAGAACATTTCAATAGTATTTCAGCTCATTAGAAATGTATTAGAATTACACTAATAGTTTTTTATAAAACTGTTTTATTCAGTATTCAAAGACATGTTAGTCACTATGAGCTTTTTTGTTGTCTCTATTCTATAAGAACTGTTGTATTCGTGTTTACTGGTGGGATTCTCAATGGAATTTGTCTGAGATCCTCCGGCCTTGCTTCTTCTTGAGAAAAATGCTCTGAGAACTGCTCGAGTTCTCTCCCGGTCTTGATTAAAGCATTTAGAGGACATTTGCTGAAGTCTGTCTGTATATTATTTCTGCGCAGCAAGTTAGATAAGTTCCAGGTCAGTTAGGAACAAGGTTAGAGTATAGTGTTATTATATTAATAATCATAACTTGTTATGATTTATTATGAATATTTGGGTCAGTTAATTGGATTAACTTGATGTAACTAAATTAATATTAGGTAACGCTTTAGATTACAGCCCGGAAAGTACTGCGTAATTAAAGCAATTTTACAGCGTAACCTTCGGTAATTATAGTGTACCTATAATGTACTTACAATATAAGTATAAGGGAACAATATTTTAAGTTTGGGGAATAAAGGGGTGACAACCAGGAGAATTAAAAAATTATTTATACTGTAAGTATTATAGAACTAAGGGGTACTTATTCTACTATTATGATATAACAATCTTACATTTGGGAGCAATTTAGCAAGAACATACACTGCGTACCTTTTTGAAATAATGGTGAACCAGTACATACTGTATAGGCTTTATAAATGCATAGATATGTACCCTGTAATTTTTTAAATGTAATCTTTTTAACAAAAGTGCACTGAAAACGAAAACTATTGCAACTTTTGCTTACCTAAATATTGTGGAAAGATGCTCTTGTTTCATGTAGCTTGTTACCCCCTTGTTCGATGTTACAGGGTAAGTGTGACATTGTGGGCTGTAAATTAAAGTGGTGCTTGTTACTAGGGGTGGGACGATACAGGTACATCACGATTCAATTCTGTGGCGATATGTGGTCCACGATATGATAATATCACGATTCGCGATATCTACGATATTCAATATATTGGAAGAAATTTCATCAACGATATATCACGATATATGTGACTGAAAAGAAAGATTAACAATGCATGTGTACATATTGAGAATTAATATACCGTAAAACTTCCCGGGTTTTTATTTTCCCAAATCGTCGAACTGCACCGGCTTGTATTCGAGACAGGCGTCTATATGAGACAGGCCTTTATAATTTAGTGTTGAGATGTTGTTCATTGAGTTTAGGCGAGTCTCTAATCTCTAAAAAATCTCCAAATGATCCACGTGAAACTGCGGTCTTCCGACCTTTTACTATCGCGTCAATTGATTTTGATTAATATGCGCGAGGGAGAGAGCAAGACAGCGCTCGTGTTGTTTGAAGACGTGAAAGTGCGCGCGCGCGGCCGTTGCGCTCTCTCTGCTCGTAAAACCCGAAGTGTCTCCACACTTTAGAGTGGAAACTAGCGGGTGGGTCTTTGATTCGTTTTTCATTGTTTTCCGCCATTCTTCTCGCTTCTCTCTGTTGTTGTTAGTTAACTTGTGTGCTTCACCGGCCGCTGTTTGCGCCACTTTACCCCTATTTACTCGAACAGCGCCCCCCGCAAACAGAATGGTAGATATTGGGTAGTGACAGTGACACTGACAACGGGTAAATTAATCATTTTGTGTTGTAATAAAATATCGATATTGGGCGTTAGTGTATCGATTATTTATTGCGACAGAGAGCACAACAATATATTGCAATATCGATTTTTTTTCCCACCCCTACTTGTTACCCTCTTGTTCCATGTATTACAGGGTAACAATAAAAATGCATACACACAATCTTGTATCACTGACTCGGAAACCTTTATTTATTATACAAGTAGCCTACCACTTACCCTGTAACCACATGAAACAAGATATATTTCCCAGTATTTAAAAAAATTGCAATAGTCTTAGCTTTTCTTGCCTTGAAACATGTTAGCCCAACTTAAACATCTGCACTTTTGCTATCAAAAAATAAATAAATAAAAGTATAAATGCATAGATATGTACCCTGTTATTTAAAAAAAGCCTATACAGTATGTATTGGTACACAATTATTACAAAAAGGGACGCAGTGTTCTCGCTAAATTGCTCCCAAATGTAAGATTGTTATATCATAATAGAAGAATAAGTTCCCCTTAGTTCTATAATACTTACAGTATAAATATTTTTTTAATTCTCCTGGTTGTTACCCCTTTAATCCCCAAACTTTACATATTGTTCCCTTATACTTGCATGCAAGTACTTTATAGGTACACTATAATTACCGAAAGTTACTCTGTAAATTCCTCTTAATTACACAATACTTTCCGGGCTGTAATCTAAAGCGTTACCTAATATTATAATCAATTAATCAGTTTGTCCAACGAACAGCAATATCTTTTATTTCAGTTTATTTAGAGTTTATTTCAGACATGACGGAAAAGTATGCCAGAAAGAAATTGTGTTGTTGTTTTTTTATTCGCGAGTGACGCGGACGCGCGAATGGGTTCAAAATGTTCAAGCGTAACTAGACCCGATAGACGCGTATTTGACGCTCTATTCGCGTTCGGTGTGAACACACCATTAGAGCATGTAACAAGATCGAGATCGTAAAATAAACTTTGTTTGCAAGCAGAGAATCAGTTAATAAAAACTTGTGCACAATATGTATTTGGTTCTAAGTCACAAACTCATAACTAACATACAAACAATTACACAGACATGGGTAGATGGTTAAAGTGACAGAATGGAACCGGAAGCAGGACATGAAACTATGGAAAAGATCCATTTAACTATGAAAAGAACCATCAGCTTATCATTTCCAGAGCACCTCATTGACTGTATACTTGCATGGCCTGTGCAGTGGAAACAATTCTTGAAGATCTTGGAAAAGGATGTTGTTCATGGTTCCGTGAGTGTCAGATGTTGAAGTTGCAATCGTTTTTTCTCCGTTGCATGAAGAAGATATGATGAACTTGCATGGTTAGCTCAACTCTGTTCTCATGGCTGGAGTTGCAATGGACTTCTTCTGTGTTGAATGAAGACGTTGTGCCAAACTCCTGAGGTTGTCCTTGATTCTGTTGTGGTTGAGAGAGTCCTCTCTCTCCTGAATGAGCACATGGCTGGTTGTGAGTCGAGGCCTGCTGCTCTGGGGTCAGGGGCCTGGTGCGGCCCCGCAGGACAGCAACCCGAATGTAGGAGAGAAGGTCAAGAGCCGGAAGGGCTTGTGTATTGGCCATTTAAAGCCTGAGAAAGGTCCCACCTTTCAGGGTTGGCTAAAACCAATCAAAAAGGGGGAATTTCTAAGCAGGAGATTCCTCTGTTGGGAGGATTTGTGAGTCTTTGTTTTAAGTGAGCTCATTTGCATGTGCAGCTGGATTGGTTGCTGATGAAGAAACTATGAAAGATTCTTGTAATACTAATATGTTGCGCAGCTATCGACAAATCATGTACATAATCATTTCGATCTTCAAAGTACCAATTTATAGAGACCAAACATGGTATAGGTGAGGTTACATTTACCGTTGGTTCTATCGTAAAATATACTGTGTATGTTATGTTTTCCACTGACATAACATGTATAAAACACTTATGGCAAACCACGTTCAAAGAACACAGCCAACATTCAGGGATACTTTACTTCTTCTGAATTTATTATTAAGGAACACAACTAATAATTACAAGTGGCAGTGCCACCTACAGGCACAATGGGGGAATAGCAGTATTACATACATAACATTTCCTCCCCTCTTAATCAAGAAACAAAGAAAACAATGCTTTCTCAGTTACACAAAAATTATGCATTTTTTTATTTTATTTTTTCTAGAGGTAGAGGGTAGACTGCCTCTTGCCTCGAGCCAGTTCGGGGATTATTCTGCCCCATGTCAGAACAGGCTCACTAACATAACTAATTACAGTTCATCCCAGCAGGGATGTCTCATGGCTCTATAATGTCAGACGGTTGGGCGGTTTAATCACTCTGGCTGGATAACGTCTGACCTGCACTGATGGAATGTTGAGTTTGCCATGGTTTATCTGAGGCTCTACTGATGTGTCACTGTTAACATCTTGTTCCCTTGTTGGTGGTACCGAAGAAGTGTCATCTACAGAGGTCTGTACAGGAACAGACACATCACTGATGTCAGGTGGTTGTGTCACCTGAGTTTCAGCTGTTTGCTTCGGAATGGACAAGAGTTGATCAGCATGGCGTCGCCATTCCTCAGAAGCTCCTACATCCACAGTATAAGATACTGGACCACTTTGAGCCGTCACCACACCTGATGTCCATCTTTCTCTCCCTCTGTAATCACGAGCCAGCACAGCATCACCGACTCCAAACTGTCTGGGCTTCGAACGGCCAGCTCTGCGGAGGACCTGGGAGGTCTGTGAGAGTCGCACGGCAGCTGTCACACTGGGTTTCAAGGCATCCAAACGTGTGCGCAGTTGTCGTCCCAAAAACAACAAGGAAGGGGACTCTCTTGTCGTCGGGTGTGGTGTGTTGCGGTACGTCAGCAAGAATGTTTCCAGCCGTCTCTGAAGAGTAGAAGAGCCCTTAGACGTCTTCAGTGCTTGTTTTAGTGACTGAACAAACCTTTCAGCCTGCCCATTGGTTGCTGGATGATATGGGGCGGAACGGATATGTTTCACATGGTTGGCCTTCAGGAAAGTCACAAACTCCTGAGAGACAAATTGTGGTCCATTATCACTCACCAGGACTTCAGGCAGACCATAATGGCTGAAGAGATTCCGCAAAACTTCAATTGTTCTTTCTGCAGTTGTTGATGTCATCAACTGCACCTCAGGCCACTTCGAATGTGCGTCAACCACGACTAGGTACATGTGACCTTCACATGGCCCAGCAAAATCTACATGTATGCGCTCCCATGGTTTGCTTGGCCACTCCCATGGGTGGAGGGGTGCTTGGGATGGCATTTTCTGTATTTGTTGACATGACTGACACATTTTTACACACAGTTCAATGTCAGCATCAATCCCAGGCCACCACACATAACTGCGAGCAATGGCTTTCATCCGGACAATTCCTGGATGACCAGTGTGCAGTTCCTCCAGTACTCTTTTCCGCAGCTTAAGGGGAACAACAACTCTCATGCCTCGCATTAAGCACCCGTGTTGGACGGACAGCTCATTGCGTCTGGAGATAAAAGGTGAGACTTCATCATTACCAGTCAGGTTGACAGCTTGAGTCCCTTTTATGACCATTTCGACGACTGTAGACAAGGCTGGATCACTCATAATCTCACGTCGGATATCAGTGGCACTGACAGGGAGTTTCTCCATCTGTCCGAGGTAAAACAGCTCTACGGCATCCTTTTTCTCACTGTGCTCCACTTGTAACGGCAGACGGGAAAGACCATCAGCATTTGCATGATGCTCAGCTCTTTTGTACTCAATTGTATAGTTGTGCGCAGACAAAAGTAATGCCCACCTTTGCATCCGCGCTGCCGCCATAGACGGAATTCCTTTTTGCGGCCCAAAGATCGTAGTAAGGGGGCGGTGATCTGTGAAAAGCGTGAATTTCCGTCCGTAGAGATACTGGTGGAATTTTCTGACCCCAAACACTATGGCCAGAGCCTCGCGCTCAATCTGTGCATAATTCTGTTCTGCCTTGCTAAGTGTGCGAGATGCGAAGGCTATTGGCTTTTCTTCACCGCTGGGTAGCATGTGGGAAATGACGGCACCAATGCCATAAGGTGATGCGTCGCATGCAAGCCGAATGGCGTTCTGAGGGTCATAGTGTGTCAAGACATTTTGTGACACCAGTTGTTCTTTTGCCTTTTTGAATGCAGCATCACACTCTGCAGACCACTGCCAACGTTTCCCTTTACACAGCAGGGCGTTCAGAGGATTCGCTATGTTTGCCAGATTGGGTATGAATCTCCCGTAATAGTTTAACAGGCCGAGAAATGATCTCAGCTGTGTGATGTTTGATGGAATTGGCGCATTGACAATTGCACTTACTTTTTTAGGTGACTTGTGCAAACCTTCCGCATCAATTATGTGACCCAGGTATTCCAGTGAGCCCTTGAAGAAGTCACATTTCCCTTTTTCAGCATGCAAGCCGAACTGCTCCAGTCGTCCAAGGACTGCATCCAGGTTTTCCAGGTGTTCAGCTTCAGTCCGCCCGGTAACCAGAATGTCATCCAGGTAACAATGGACATTAGGCAGACCTTGTAATATTTGATCCATAGCTCTCTGGAATATGGCTGGCGCCGAAGCGATCCCGAACGGAAGGCGATTGTACTGGAATAGCCCTTTCTGTGTGGAAATTGTGAGGAACTTTCTGGACTCCTCCTCGACCCACATTTGAAGGTAAGCATGTGACAAGTCCAATTTGCTGAAACATTGTCCTCCCGCTAATGAAGCGAACAGGTCCTCAATGCGCGGTAATGGATAGTGTTCAATGTGTAAGACAGGGTTTACCGTCACCTTAAAGTCACCACAGATGCGCACATCTCCGTTTCTCTTTACAACAGGGACTATTGGAGTGGCCCATTCGCTGTACTGTACCGGTGTCAATACTCCAATTTCAGTGAGACGGTTCAGCTCCGCTTCGACTTTCGGACGAAGAGCATACGGAACGACTCTGGGCTGGCAAAACTTGGGTTTGTATCCAGGTTTCAATGTTATTTTAGCTTTGATGTTCTTCATTTCTCCCAACTGTTTAGAGAAAATAGCAGCATGTTTCTGCAGCACAGCTTCTAATGTCTTCAATTTGACTGTTTTTATTTCTTTCCAGTTCAGTTTGATCTGACGCAACCACTCTCTGCCATAGAGTGGTGGATAGTCCCCCTGCACGACATACAATGGAAGAACAGCTGTCTGCTTGCCCATTTTCACATGCACATCAATTACCCCTTCAGGACGCAAAGCTTGCCCAGTGTATGTCCGAAGAACAATGTCCGTTGAGCATAGGGGCAGGTGTTTCAATATTCGATCATAAGTCTCTGTTGAAATCAATGACACTGCTGCGCCCGTGTCCAGTTCCATTTCCAGTGGCATACCTTCAATTTCTGGTTTCACAGTGATACTGGACTTTTCTCCTGGCTGTGACAGTTTATACAGAGCTAAATCAGAGTCTGTGTCATCATCATTGGACACTGCATCAGCATCAAGGCGGTGTACATTTCCTTTTTTTATATAGCCTTTCTGCTTAAATGCTTTCATTTGCCGTGCAGCTTTTGTTGTGTTTCCACTCTTTGTTTTCCTGTCATCATTAACGTAACTTGTCCTGCAAACGCGACTGATATGGCCCTTTTTTCCACAAGCATTACAGTTTTTGTCTTTAAACCAACAGTCATCTTCACTATGGTTAGTCTTTCCACATCGTTTGCATTTGTTTGCAGTCTTACTCTTTGATAAAGACAGTGCATTTACCGTCAGTGATCCGCTGAGTTGGTGTGCTTCACGTGACGCCGTTTCCATGGAGACCGCCAACTCTACCGCTCTCTGAAACGTCAGCGCAGACTCAGTCAACAAGCGCTTTTGAGTAGCTTCACTCTTCAAGCCACACACAAATCTATCGCGAAGTGCATCATCCAAATGTCCCCCAAATTCACAGTGTTCTGACAATCCTCTAAGCACTGCAACATACTGTGTCACCGACTCGCTCTCCTGATTCCGCCGGTGGAAACGAAAACGCTCCGCGATGACCAGGGGCTTCGGAGAGAAGTGCTGCTGTAGCGTGTCTGTGATGTGCTTGAAGCTTTTCTCTCCCGGTTTGTCCGGCGCGATAAGACTTCGGAGTAGTCCATATGTTTTTCCTCCGATCACACTGAGTAGCACAGGCACTTTCTTGTCTGCCTCAATACTGTTGGCTTCTATGAAGTGTTCAAATCTTTCAATGTAAGTGGTCCACGGTTCGACGCTTTCATCAAAACCTTCCATGTGGCCAATGGTAGCAGCCATCCTAGCTAACCTAGATCACTTTAGCTACGCAGAGAAAACAATATAAAAGTTGTAGTAACGTTACGCCTAACTACTCACGATTCACTGTAGTAGCTTCGTGGTAATTTTAATCCACCTCGTCGCCAATTATGTTATGTTTTCCACTGACATAACATGTATAAAACACTTATGGCAAACCACGTTCAAAGAACACAGCCAACATTCAGGGATACTTTACTTCTTCTGAATTTATTATTAAGGAACACAACTAATAATTACAAGTGGCAGTGCCACCTACAGGCACAATGGGGGAATAGCAGTATTACATACATAACAGTATAGAATTAAAAGACACTACACAAAACAGTAAATCATTCACACAATTGTCTGGGGTGCATGTTCATTTTTAGATCAGTTCGTCTATGATTAATGCAGCAAAGTTTGTTTTAAAGTCTGTTTCTGTCTTCTCTGTCTGGACCACGTGATCACATTTTTAACAGCAATAAAACCAACTTATCTGATCGTAGTCATGGTAACCAAAGGCCCTTCTTGCCCTTGTTGGGGGGATGGAACCACAGATCCCAGAGTGAGTTTTAAATATTATTTGTTAACTATAACAAATAATTGTGTCTGATTAGTCTCAGTCGTTACAGAGTATAGGATTAGAGCACCCAGCCGACGTCGATGAGTAGACGCACTAGTGTATAAATATTACAGGACGTAGTTAGGTTTAGGGAAAAATCTACCACAACACTCAAAATGAAATACTAAGCTAGTGGCGTGAAGCATCTTTAGAAATGATTGCTTTCGATTTACATTTCTTTCAATGTAATTGAGTCAATCTGAATTGTGTGTGCCGAGTTTATATTGGAAAAAGCCTGAAAATAAAGTTTTTTTCATTATATGTCCATGCATTACGCTTCTTCATTATGCCAAGCAATCTGTCCACATGCATTTGCCACCAGAGGGCAGAATAGTGAAGCCATTCACACCGGAGACTCTCAGGTTCAGTGAAATTACTGCAGTGAAAACATTTCAAACACTGGCATGTTGAAACACATTACAGTCATTTTAGCAAGAGAAGATTATGAGCATTAAATAAAAATAAAAGAGACCACAGACTACACTAGTCCTTCTTTAACTTGAGTTAGTTTTGCGTCCCATCATGGTTGGATTTTTAGTAACATATTTTGACTTATTTTTGTTGCATGTCCTGTAAACGTTCGACAGAGAATTCATCTTTATTTCTTTTTTTAACTACTTTTATGCATAAATAAACATTTTCCCTCCATTGTCCTAGACGATGTTAAAATTTCTAACAGAACTAAAAGCTTAAAACTCACACCCCTGTTTCCCAGACTAACATGCATGTTTGAGCTGTTTTAACTGAAAACAACTTGCACTGAAAACATATCTTAAAATATATCAGTGCCATTGTTTTGTCTCAAGATGCACACCAGTAATGTTTTTGTCTAAGGCACGTTTATAAAAGCTACTTAAATGTCTAAATTAAACTAGTGCCTAATCCTGGCTTAATCTAAGCCCTGTCTGTGAAACCTGGCCTAAATCTTAAATACTCTCAAATCCTTATAAAATCGAGTTGTGAGAAGCGGTTAGTGATGCTAATACTGCTAATTATTCCATGATTTTTCCTGTGTAGCGAGACTGTTGTCTTCTCTCTGTGTGTGTGTGTGTGTGTGTGTGTGTGTGTGTGTGTGTGTGTGTGTGTGTGTGTGTGTGTGTGTGTGTGTGTGTTTCTCTGGGGTTGGTGTTGTGTTCTCCCCTGACAGCAGATGCAGCATTTATTGATCCATCTAATGAAGGAGTAACAGAAAACTCCTCAGTGCTGCTGCTCTATTGTGTTTCTGTCCCTGAAAGGCTGACAAACACTCCTCATGCCACTAACAGAGAAGAACAGTAACAAACTCCCAGTTAATCACAATAATGATCTGGCTCAAAATGCGTGGCATTTTATACAAGGACAGATGAAGAAATGCTGCTATGAATCAAGTTATGATTGTAGCATAAGAAATGCATGAGTGTTATGAATGTTTCCTAATACACAGAGACATATTGAAGCAAATTTGAGCCATTTCATTGAGTAATGTTACTACAACCATGACATCTATTGTACAGATATATCTCCATTATCCATTTGACTTACCAGAAGAACACTTACTTCTTGTAGTAAGTCACATTTAAATTCCATAGTTCAAGTGACTCAATTCCGATTTTTTTCTTGTGTCACATATCGGAAATAACCCATGAACGTATAAGCAGGAAAAATCATATGGATTCAGATATTCTCAGATCAGTTTCAGGCCTCATTCATATATGGAAATAGATTAAGAGACCAATGCTTTCCTGATCTTTGAAGATGGTGCAGAAAGCAAAGGCTTGTTTTATCATTTCATCTGTGTCCATTGCAAATCATGTCATTTTTACTTCCTTTTCGGCTTTTCCGGCTCAGTACGTCTACCTTATTTCACTGAGTCTAGTGTAAATGCAGATATCGGATATGGGTCACTTTTAAAAGAAGATAAGCTGGTTGTCCAAAAAATATAGTCAACAAATCGGAATTTGGCATCAAGACCTGCAGTTTAAATGTGACCTAAGTCTCATGCAATTGCACTGTTTCTTTCCTCCAAAACATGTGTATGCATGTATATGACATGAAGCAGTAGCCTTAGTACATCATTTGCTATAAACGTACAATTCTGTCATCATCTTCACACCCTCAAAACTCCTGTGGCTGTGTGTGTGTGTGAGATGCAATGCCAACGCTGGCGGGATTTCATCATGTCATGAAAAGTTATATGCAAATTTATGAGTGCATATCCAAACACGCACAAACAATGCTGTCTCTGTGTAATGGTGCTGTCATGATTTTGTGCTATATTTACCATCCCTGTAACACACGGCACATACTGACAGAACTCAGTGCAGTCTGAGTCTACCCAACAAAGCATTGGATCAGAACAAGTTTTTCCCCTTGCCTTTACTGAAACTCTTGCGTTGCTGATATGTAAATTCTTGAGAATTCAGTATTTTGTCAAAATCTCCAGTAGGCCGCCCTTGGCTGTGGCCTGGCAGTTGTCATACGTGCTTCAACACATCCAGAATATCGTAAATAGCCTTTTCTTTTTTTACATATACATGTTTGGCAGACACTTTTATCCAAAGCAGCTTACAGTGCGTTACCAATTGAACTCATGACCTTGACGTTGGCAGTGAATCAGTTACAAAACAGCCGCTAACAAAAAGTAAGAACAGACTTTCTTTAAGCAGCATCACATTCATCATTTACAGCAATCCCAGAATGCATTAGAGGTAAAATATCCATCTAAGATTGTGATCTGAGACATTGTGATCATTTATTTCTGAGCAATACTTCTGTGATCATTTCATGACGGGTGTTGCAGTCATCTTTTACCATTTCACAATTATGTCATGCTTAGGGATTTTTTTCATCTCATACTTTTAACTAATGTCATCATTTCTAAACGTATTACTTTGTATCCTGTAAATTCAACTTTGTGCTGTAATTTAGAATTTTATGTCATAAATATTACTTTTTTATGATTCGACTTTGTCAATTTAAACTTTTTGTGTCATAATTTTGACTTGCATGTCTCGTATCTCGTGTCTGGTTGGTGTTCCCTGGGTGTCCACTAGAGGTCTCTTCCCCTTACTGTCACCACCACATCAGGAACTGCATTTCCCATAATCCTTTGTCTGTACTCATTACTGTTCATTGCACACAGCTGTTCCCACTCACATTGTTTGTATCTGCCTATTTATACCCTGTCTGTTTCATTCACTGTCATGGAATCTTTGTTTAAAGGGTTAGTTCACCCAAAAATGAAAATTATGTCATTAATGACTCTCCTTCGTGTCGTCCCAAGCCCGTAAGACCTCCGTTCATCTTCAGAACACAGTTTAAGATATTTTAGATTTAGTCCGAGAGCTTTCTGTCCCTCCATTGTAAATGTATGTACGGTATACTGTCCTTGTCCAGAAAGGAAATAAAGACATCATCAAAGTAGTCCATGTGACGTCAGTGGGTTAGTTAGAATGTTTTGAAGCATCGAAAATACATTTTGGTCCAAAAATAACAAAAACTACGACTTTATTCAGCATTGTATTGTCTTTCTTCAGCTCCTAAAAGACGAAAACGGCAGCGCCACCGCGAATTTGGACTATTGAAAGGGAAGCCTACTTCTTTATTATGATTTAAGTATCATAATGATTAATAAATGCATGCACAATTAGTATCAGTGAACTTGATAAATGTTGCAGATATGTTTTACTATGCACAAACAAATGCCTTTCAACTTGTGTGCAAAATTCAGAATTTAATAAATGTGCAGCAATTTGTACAAATAGAGTCTGTATATGTGTTGTAGCCATAATAAGCGCATTTAGTTTCATATTTATTATAATGTTTGTTTTTTCCATCTATGTTGATTATGAAAAGTATAGCCTACGCAATATATCGGGAGACATGGCCAGACATGATTTTGACCACTTCATTAAGTGTTGTTTTGTAGGAAGCCTTTCTATAAAGTGAATTTCGTTTGGTATAAATTGTATCTTAATTTTAATCAATTTTTCATCAACCAATTGCCTGGGTTTAATTAATAAGCAAATATAGCTGAATGGATTTACAAATGCACATCTTGATTGTTGCATGCACACATATGTTGAAATAACGACATAACCACAACAACCATCTAATTGTCCTGTTTGAGACTGTTAATACAGATAACAAAATATTATTTTAATTTTTTCCGTGTTCGCATTTATAAGGGGAAAAAAGTGTTACGGACGACGGACGTGACAGTTGTTACGGACATATGACCGCTCTGAAAGTAACTTTAAAACTTTTACAGAGACCTCAAACAGAAAGCACAAAGACGTTCTTTAAAGTGAATTTCGTTTTTTATTAATTGTATCTTCATTTTAATCAATGTTTCATCAACCAATTGCCTGGATTTAATAAATAAGAAGTAAATATAGTAGAAAATCATCATGACACAGAGGCGCCGGCGCGTGAACTGGACTCTTGTCTAAGAAATTAACTGAAACTCAGCGTATAGCCTGTAGTAGGCTACTTGCCTCACAGACCTGATAAATATATAGAAAGCTTGACATGTCTACTTTTTAACAGAATAATTCAAAACAAAAGAAAACAGACAGACTGCTCTCTGCTTATGTAATCCAAAATGTGCATTTCTCTCTGGCGCTTTCACTACTGCGAAGATCGCGAGTCAGCATCGTCACCTTTATATTTGCAGCCGACACTGACAAAGACTTGTTTATTAATAAACAATTAAAATGTCCCCTTGCTCTATTATTCATAATCTTTACTTTTGCCGGTTCTTTGTGGAAGCTTTAAGATACTTGGCTGCGCCACCCTTACATTTTACATGAACGCGTCACCACTGCATCAGCACCGAAAACATGATTATTTTTTTTCAAATCAAAAATCGTGATACGAACCGAATTGTAGGTTTGGTCTATCGTTACAGCAAGATGAGAAAGCAGGAGTTTAGTCGTTTATCATGGAATGGCTATCTGAACATCTTTGCCAAGCGCGAACAGAAGTAATCAATAAATTATCGGGGAGGGTCATGCCTTTTTTCACAATCATTTTGGAGGGTCATATAAAAAATTATTGCTGGCGAAGGGAGGGTCAAGTCTTTTTTGACTACAGATCTCAAATCTCCTCCGGTGGCCCCTTAAATAAATAACGAACAGTCCAGTGGCAATTATCAAAGCAAGCTGTGGAGACTAAATGTCAACTGCTCATGTCATGTCTCCAGATACAAGCATATGACAGCTTAATAGCACACACCACAAAAACACGATTGTTGGAAATGCTGAAATGTAATAATTATATTTACGTTGTACTTGCTCTTAATCATATTCCTAAACATCCAATTAGCTAACAAAAAAACCATTAGCGTCTCTGCACTCGGTGCAAGTTGATGTGCAAAAAAATCTTTGTTTTAGACATTTTAAATAATTTAAATAATTCAGTAGATCTCCGAAATACAAAGTTCTGGCTGATAGGTCCATAGACACACTGAATAGTATCAGCATCTTTTCAGCCACTAAAACATCTCTCATCACGGGGACAGATTCTGACTGCTGGATTTTTTTGCCATGAGATTCTATTCCCCCCGTGTTTCTTACACAATGAGGTACTAATATTTACCAAAACTGAAGTTAGTTAGTTGGTGCCGATAGTCTTGTGGGCAGCGCAGTGACCAATGGTGCCATTGTGCTTCTGGTGACCCGAGTTCGAGTCCCGGGTTGAGGACTTTTCCTTAAGTTCCTGTCCCCTACTCTCTCTCTCTCTCTCTCTCTCTCCCACTTCGACTCCATCCACACACAAAATAGAATCAGCATTTTTCAGCCACTATCAACATCTCTCATCATGGGTCTCTGACAGCTGGATTGTTAGCCGTCACATTCTGTTCTCCCCATGTTTCTTACACAAGGTGGTACTAATGTTTATCAAATTGGTTAAGCTCCATCCACACACATAATATAGAATCGGCGTCTTTTAAGTCACTACATCATTATCTGTCATCATATTAGTGGGGGAACGGATCTCGAGAGTTGGATTGTTTGCCTGGATTGTTTGATTCTGTTCCCCCGTTTATCTTTCACAATGAGGTTCTAATATTTACAAAACTGATGCTGACAAGTTGGCGCCAATAGCCTTGTGGTCTGTGCGCTAACATGTAATCCCCTTGTGCTTCAGGTGACCCAAGTTCAAGTCCTGGCTTGTGGACTTTTTCTGATCCTGTCTACACACTCTCCTATCATGATAAAAGGCAAAAATGCCAGAAAAATAAATGTTTAAACTGATGCTGGTTAACTCAATCTGTCAGCAATCACATCATTCTCTATAGGGCACAGCTGATTGGTTCTCGCTGAATAAGCTCGATGCTCAACATTCAAATACTTGGTCAGTGTTTACTTTAGCAGTTGCTCTGTGCTTTCAGAAACCCTCCACCGTCCCCAGCTCCACCTGTATAGATCTGCTTCGGGTTATTCATGTACGCTGTATTGTACAGCAGCAGAAGCATGTCTTACTTGCTCACAGCAGCGTGTTGTGTTTGTATTAGCAGTAGCAAGTATCCATACTTTCTCTGAAACACCAGCAATAGAAGATCTATTCTGCCAAGACCCATTACTAAACACTCAGAAATTAGTCATGATAGAACTACAAGTCACGTCTCTGGTCATGTGGTTTGGAGAGACTCCCCTTATGTAGAATAAATATATATTAGTCAATTTATTTATTTTTTAAATCACACTGTCACTATCTTGCAGCGGATATTCCTCATCATGGCACACTGCTAAATATTCAGACGTTCAGTTCACCCACCTCACAAACATGCACACATCCACATGCAGAGTCTGAACATGAGTTTTTGCAGATGATGTTCTCTCATTTTCATTCTAGAGCATTCTTCTGACATTTTAAAGTCTGCATCGATGGCAGCAAAATGAGTGAACAACAAAACTGGGAAGAAGTGAAGAGGAAGGAGATAAATGAAGGCTTTCATTTCATTTGAGAGATGGATGAGTTGGGGTGACATTTCCACCGCTATCGAATCAAATGATGAAAGATTCTGGTGGCCTTGGGACAAAACGGTCTGGGTGTTCGAGCTGGTTCTGGAGTCGCTGTGCAACACAGGCTATTGGTTTCCTTTGGTTTTCTCATTTTCTTTGATTTATTTGATTTCTCTTCTAGGTTTTTGTTGTTGTTTGTTTTACATTCCTGGTACAGAGCATGTGGCATATACAAAATCTGCATTTTCTTTAAGGCAAGACACCTCAGGTGAATATGGTAAACATTTTAACTAATAGAAATTGCCATACTTCCCCAGTGGATTAATCACAGTACAATACCAGTCAACACAAGAGATCATGCGATGATCACGGTGACATCCATTCTCATGTAATGCTCACAGTGTGAGTTATATGCGAGCTCATTGTGAATTCAAAATGTTAAGCAGGTTGAGAGGAGGCACTTAATATGTCGGCCTTCATTTTTCTCAACACTGGAAAAATGTGGATAGTGCAAGATTTGTTAGCAAACCGTTTGTGCTGTACAGTCGTATTCTGGACTCACGACTCAGCGTGGAATTGTTACACTGGGGAAATGGTGACAGGTCTCTTTAATTGATATTCACATATGCTCATATGATAGTATCATGCCAATATGCATGTGTCCTGGCCCTGTGTTAGTATTGGCACATGGCGCGGTAGGGGTGAGCGGGGCACAACCGAACGCTGGGCTAGTTAACACACTTGTTTTAAATACTTCCACACATGCCAGCATGACGAAACTTAGTGTATTTACTATAGTTGCCATATCAAACATAGAGAAAAAAATTATACCAAAATTCTGAAATCTTTGGAAGATATCACTGAACATTTAACCATAGCAAAAGTAAATTTCTTACTGTTAATTTTTTAATCTGTTTTTTTTTTGTGTTTATTTATATATATATATATATTAAATATAATTTTTTATCTCCAATCTGTTCATGTGCACACTTCAGAATCTCATCCGGGTACTTGTTGCCTACTCTTTTACGAGTACTGTGAATTCGGACATATACTTCTTTTGTCATGTACTGTTTTCGGCTACTAGGGAAGTATGTGGTTTCGGATGCAGCCATTCACTTTATTCTTTCCTAAATCAATATTTTTGAACCAATTAATCGTTCTAATAACTCTACTGTAAACCCTAACGCTCAAAATACTTAATTGGTTTGAGTAGGACAAACTTAAATTAAACTAATTAGTTCAGTCAAATTAACTTTTATGAGTATTAAGCACTTTCTTTTTCTTTCAAGTTCACAGAATGGATATATTTGAAGTAAACTGAACTGTTTCATTGTTTTGAGTTTTATGAAATTATTTCTTTTAATTTAGACGAACTTAAGTTTAACTGAAACGGCTGGGATGTATATTTCCCAGCATGCTTTGCCGATGGCACTCGAAAGGGAGAGTAAATGCTAAAATTAAGTGTAATACAATGTTTTTTTGTGCAAGATTAATGTTAAGCGGGTGATTTAGTAATGATTAATGTTTCGTTATGCTAATTTAGAAGAATTTCTGTTAATGTTGGTTTTAGGATAGTTACCATCATGGTGACAAGTGGTGCATGAGCTTGATTTGAGAGCAAATAAAACCTTTATATTGCTGCAAGTGTTACTGTATAGCATACTATTGTTAAGAAGTTAACAAAATAGTATGTTAGCAAACTAGCTTGTTAAAGCTAGCTAAGTTTATACTAATAAAAGTGTTCACATTGAGATTACATGAAATTTTAAGTTAAATGTATGAATTAGTGTACTCAAACATTTCAAGTTAAGAACAATTCAAATGTACAAACACAAAATAAAAATATGTCAGTTCTGCTTACTTAAACTTTTTGAATTTCTTAACTTAAAAAATTTGAGGCAATTAATTGCCTTAAATTTTTTGAGTTGTGCCAACTAATTCGGGTTTACAGTAACCCGCAGACCGAGTCACTGAAAAATCCAAAACAATATTTATCCTGACATTAAACATTTTTCCCAGTGAGGACAGGATTTTGCAGTTTTTCTGGAAATGTTTGCAGAAATGATCATAAAACCTGCCCAAACACAGTCAAAGACATTTTTCAAAACGTATTGGCCTGATAAGGAACTCTCATTCTGCCCCTGCCACAACTGCATTGTGTCTTATTTCCCAGGTGTATACAATTCTTGCTTGTATGGCAACTCGCAGAGAACATCGTGTTCGCTCTGGATGATTTGAAAGCTGGTGTCTTTCCATATTCAGAGGCATTGGAGGCATAACAGAGCTCTATGACTGTTAGAGATGAGAGGCAGGGAGAAGTGGCTCTTGGCGCCAACACTGAATAAAATTAGCATTTCTGCACACCATCATCATCTCTGGTGTGACGGTCCACAGCACACGATGTGTCGGGTTCCTCAGCGGATTTAAATACTGTTAAATCCGTGTGCTCATGACTGAAATAGTTTGTAAGTGTTCCTGAGTTTGTCTAACACAAATAGTTTGGGTAGAAGGTGGCAAATTTGATTAGTGTCTCTATTTGGATGGGAAGATTTGCAGGTTTTGGCACTGGTTCATCTCATTGTTGAAGGCAGAATTTTTTTTTTTTTTTGCAGTTTTATTTTCTCTTTTGTTTGTACTAAGCAATAAAATACAGTATATACAGGCATTCAACTTTAAAGAGCTGTCAATGTGAATTGTTTCAATAGGTGTTGACAATGTACATTCTCAACTGGTTCTCAAGTGTGATTTGGTTGCAAAAAGCAGCGGGGAATTGCTGAATGCATATAAAAATGCAGCTAAGCATATAATCTTGAAGGAAAAATAAATAGGCTTATCAACTTGCATTATGCATTAAACTAAATGAGCAAAACTGAGAACCAGTGCAAACATATGAATTAGGGAAGCTGTTAGCATTCATTATGACACCTGACCATTATGAGCGACTTTCATTCTTTGTATTACTTTGATTCTATGAAGGACATTCATTGATGCTGTTGCCATGGTGAATTAGAATAATTGAGTGGGTTTGAAATGCACATTAAGAATACATGATTCACAGGAGGGTTATAGTGTGGGTCGCACAGAATCAAACCTGCGATGAACATTTCTGTGTGATTCGGTGCCAGGATCTTGTTCCCCTCTCTGGCTCTTTGTGCTGCATTTTTTATTTAAATCAGACATTTGCAGCGGCACACAGAGCACAATGCACAAGTTACAATGTTTCTTGAATTTTTTTCTCAGAAAGCAACTGGTATAAAATAGACAAGAGAGGACCAGGGTATTACCTGGCATGTCACCATAGTAATACCATGCTTTGCTGTTTTATTTCTGGACATGCAGAATTGGCGACAGTTGGAGCCTCAGAGAACAAATTGCGAGTGATATATGGGTAATTTTACACTGAGCTGTCTATAATTGTAAAAAAAACAACAAAAAAAAACAACCTGCATTCAATACGAAAACACAAACAATTGTTGAACAATAGGGGTGCTATTTCATAAAGTTGTTGGGAAAAATATTGCCAATGTATAAATTCATTTTACGTAAGAAAACCTGCTTACACTTTATTTTAAGGTGACCTTCTTACAATGTAATTATATCTAAGTACTGTGTAATATATGCACTTTTTGGTTACACCTTGTTACAGTGTAATTATATATGTAAGTACTGAGTAATAGCAAGTACATGTATGGGTTAGGGTTTGGTTGAGGATTAGTTGCATGTAAAAATGCATAATTTACTGTCATTACTATGGTAAGTACATGTAACAAGGACACTGTAAAATAAAGTGTTACCGAAAACCTTTTTCACCAACTTTGTGTTGTAAAGTCTCATGCACTTCTTCCACCGTTTGTTCAAAGAAGCATTTGATTCCAAAACCGTTATTAACATTTAATGATTGTTTTTTTTTTTTAAAGTGGATCTTTATGCTGCAACACTGTCGATCATGACCAGCCAAACATTCACACAACCAATGTGAGTTTGGTCTTTTTAGGAAACCTGTTTTATTGAGATGATGCCACACATGGTTTTACATAAGAAACTGAACTAACTCTCTCTCTCTCTCTCTCTCTCTCTCTCTCTCTCTCTCTCTCTCTCTCTCTCTCTCTCTCTCTCTCTCTCTCTCTCTCTCTCTCTCTCTCTCTCTCTCTCTCTCTCTCTCTCTCTCTCTCTCTCGGAGAGGCAGCATGCTATTGTTGTCAGCTAATCTGAGAACTGTGTTATTGTTCACTGCTTCTTCTTTATTGACCCACAGTTGGTCTCACAGTTGTCAAATAAGCCATCGTTCTGTTTTCCATCTTCTTATGCGTTAAAGCAGTGTTTATTTCCCCACAGACACATCCAAGGCTGAAACACAATTTGGAGACAATAAATAATATCATGACCTGAGTTGTTACAACCTGCAGAGGTTCATAGCAAAGAAGAAGAAAAAGAAAAAAATCTCTCGAAACGAAATTCTCACAATATATTCAAGCACTTGAAATGTCTCTGCATGTTCAGTACATTAGGATATTGTTTATTAAGAATTTACAGAAACATCATGATCATTTTATATTTTGGACGGATCGAAGACAATACAATGCAAGTGGGGGGGAATTGCCGAGAAGCATGTCACGAATACAGAAAAATACAGAAAAATGAATGAATAAAGTTAGACTTTTAACAGCCATTTAACAGATTTACAGGAAAACTAAAAAAAGCAATACATTGATTTGTGGGCTGATTAAAACTTGAGGGGTCAAATGGGTCCGTTTGTGTAGACTTCATTCAAAATCATTTTCGTTGGTCAATCCCTTACAACTATTTAATAATTGATGGCAGTTATTAAAAGAAATACCCATTGTAGAAACCTATAAATCACTTTAGTTTCAGTAGCTCCGTTATTCAAGCTTTGAAACAAGCATATGGATTGTGGCTTTTCCTCATTTTAGTAACAAACTGTGCATAAGACGTCACAGTGACACATTATCATTCACTGATAGTTGTCTGGGATGTTTGCAGACAGCTTGTGTTTTTTTTACTTGTTTTCCATGTGCATTAGAATGAAGCATTTCTCTGTTTCTATCGCCTCTGCTGGCAGCGGTTTCACATTTGTCTCCATTAGTGCTGCCAAACACACTGGCTAATGAAGCCACGGTCTGCTTTCAATGCCTCAGACCCTTTCTCTTTATTATTGTATTCACTATTGGCTCTCTTTCCCATCGAGAATGTTTTAAGTGTGCATGTGCGTGTTTCTCATTGATGAACAAATGCTTTATGTTTTGCATCCAGTTTCTGTAGGACTATGAAAGATGAAAAGTCATATCAAATCCAAAAGTGATGTAAAAGTATGTGTTCATATAAACAGACTGGGTTGCATTATGCTCTGATGTTGCAATCTATTTCTGTACTGTAATGTTTGTTATAATGAGAGATACAGCCAGCAAACAAAGACTTCTTGCAAGCATTTTCCATCCAGTTTTACTTGAGCTGCAAATAGCAGCACTAAAATGCTCTTTTATGTAACATGTGAAAGAGAAATCGAGATGTATGTGTCATTCTCAGCCTCTCAAGGGCAATTACTGTGCCACTGAAATCCCAGCTGTCATACTCCTGTTGTGGAGGCATAAAAGCAGCACTATTAGGAGAAGACTAGAAACCCGAACACACACACACACACACACACACACACACACACACACACACACACACACACACACACACACACACGCACACACACATACACACACACACACACACACACTCCATGCCATGTACATTTATGCAGGACTCATGTATTAGCAATAGATTTGATGAATTCTGCCATGTTTTTTAGTTGCTTTGTCTCATTCTCAATGTTGGAAAGCTCAGGAGTCGCAAAGCAAGATCCCTTTAGCCTCAGATTAATAGCCTTAATTTGTATAGTAATTCTTATATTTTAATAAAGCAAAAAATGTGTTGTATGGTTTATATGGTATGGTTTGTGTTTTCGGCCTAATGTATTGTGTTAATATGAAAGTATTTTTCACAGGTGTTTTCCCAGTATTTTGAATTAGTCATTGCATTGTGTTTTAAATGTACCTTTTCTGTTTTTTTTTAACAGATTTTTTTTTCCTCATAGCTCTCTTATTTTTGTTGGAAATTCAACCCAAATATATACATTACATAAAATGCAAAACATAAAAAGGAAGTAATGCAGTCATTGCAAGGAATTAAATACTTTAAAAATGAAAGGTAATTTATCTCGATGTTGGATTATTTTTTAACACTGCAGGATAAATTGTACAGCAGAATCTCAACTCTCAACATTACATGAGCTACAAAAAAACAACAAAAAACGCTGTACTGCTCTAAAAATGACATCCTTTTACATCCATCAAAACACTAAAACTGGTATGATAATGCCAACTTTTCAAAAGATGGTTGAAATGTGCAAAACAAACTTCATCTCAACTTCAGCTCTTCATAAACATCATAAAGCGTTTGAAACTGACCAGAACAGATTTCTAAAAGTCTGATATAGTTGTTATAATATTTCCTTAAATTACATCACAAGCATATGCATTCATTTTAATCAGATGGACTTCATATGGAACTGCAGGACAGGAACGGCCGTTTCAGTTTTTCATTCACGCCTCACTCTCTCTTTCTGTCATTTTTGCATCTGTTGTTATTGGCCATTTCTAGGTCTTGGCATCTCACAGCTGGCACTTATGAAAAGACACGCGTGGCTTTCAGGAGAAGAGAAGAGAGAGAAGAGAGAAGAGGACCGTGTGCCAGTGAAACACCACATCAGCTCTGCCATCACTCATCCTGAAAACCCATCGACTGCAGCTCTGAAACACAGCCATGTGTGTGTTTAGTGTGTGTTTCTCAACATCAGTGTTCAAGACCATGTTCAAGCAGAAAGTTTTGTGCTTGTAATTGACCTCTTGTGATTGTCTGGATACAAAGAACACACCTCAACATTGCATGGTGTGCAGAAGGGTTATTTTTGGTATAACTAATTCTAAACTATTTCTGTTAATTTAAATAAAGCCAAAATAATATACAAATGAAATATCAGTTGAAAAACATAAACTAAAGTGAAACTAAAAAATGTTGCCTTGGAGCTAAAATTATTAACTGAAAATAAATTAAAAATAAAACTGAAATGAAAATAAACTAAACCTAAATAGCAATATTTAAAGAAAAGCCCAAAATCAAATATAATGACAAAAGCACATAACGAAATTACTAAAAATGTAAATATAATATAATAAAATAATATATTTTAATACTTTAAATTTATGTAAAAACAAAAGAGCATGACATCAAATGCTGTTGTCCACATTCATGCAAGGTTTAAAGTAACTTCACATGCTAAAGGTCTAGTGTAACCTTCAGGAAAATGATTGCACACCCATAGTGGAGTTGTTTCTTTTTGTTCTATGCATTTTTAAAATGTTTGCTTCAGCCACATGCAACAATTAGCAATGAATCCTTCAAACAAATGGTGCAAACTTTTGAAAAGTTCTTTATTCAATCAGGCATTTTAAAATGCTATTTTTTTGTTTTTTTTGTTTCGAGGTTGTTTCCTTCTTAAGCCTGTCAGCAAGAGCTCTTGCCAAAGCATCAGTGGGCGCCTGAACCTTTTCATTACCATTTAATCACTAACTCATTAACTCAGCCGGCCTGTCTCACAGGCCAATCAATTATCCTATTGATCAATTAAGTGCTGAGGCCAAAATAAAATGTCACATCAGCCGCTGCCGCTCATGCAGGGTTCCCAGCTCGAAAGCCAACGGCATCAAGGCCCAATAAAGCAGTCAAAAGATTAGCTTTCAGAAAATCTATATTCTGTATTTGAGCTGCAAGTCATGTTTTCCACAGCTTACTATGAAGACACTTGACCTCATTTAATGGCACCTCCACGGTTAGCAGATGCTAAAGTGTTGGCCTTGTCCTTCACAGCAAGAGAGACATTTAAATCCACCAGACTGTATCTGCAATAAAACTCTGCTTTTAAAAGCAAACATCGCTGATTGAAAAGTTCAGAGAGACAGCATGCAATTTTCTATAGTGACCTTTAAAGCAACTAAAAACTTGCGAAAAAAAAAACATTCAACAGACAACTCCTACTGTGCGAATGATTTTATCTAGTATTATTATTATTATTTCTATTGAGAGTGCATCTGTGCATGGCTTAAATCATATAGTTAGATACATAAAACAAGACTTTTCGCCTATCTGTGGACTGTTCCTTTCATTTCTGGGGTTTTTGTTTAGAGTTTAGGATCTGCCATTACAATACACCTTTAAGTAGTGATCTTACCCTCTTCATTTACATGTTGTTAAACATCTGTTGGCAAAAGCAAATGTCCTCAAGATCAGTGTGGGGTTAAACTCCTTCTGTCAGGTTTGAGAACAAGGCAGATTTATATTTGTGAGGCATATTCAGCTATTTTAGCACAGGTTATTCCATTTCCTCCATCCTCACAGCTATCTTTAATATTTATGAACCTGCTAGATATGGTTGGACAGTCTAAAATCTAGCTCAAAGAAATGGAGGCAAAGACCAGTATATCAATGGGAAGGCTGCTCAAAAACTGTAGATGATTATATATTTATGCAACGCATTCTCATCCCAAGGCATCATGACGCTTTTGCCAAAGCGTCTACATCCGACGCACATGGCACCCTTTAGCGTCAATATAACACGCTTCGGTTGTGGGTAGGTTTAGGTCTGGGGAGGGTTAGACCACTAGAATGCGCCATATAGCTGCGTCTCATATTGACGCTAAAGGGTGCCATGTGCGTTGGATATAGACGCAAAAGCGTCAGTATATGACGCCTTGGGATGAGAACGATATATAAAGTTGCCAAAATGATCCCGTTCACACGGATCCGCAAAACGACAAAAAACGAATCGGTTACCTAACGTAACCTCGGTTCTCTCTAGAAGAGGGAACGAGTATTGCGTAAGCTAGCTTACGCTGCGGGAAAGATTCATCTTTGCTGAGATATTGAAGCCAAAAATTATTTCATAATTTGTATCCATACACAACGCAGTTCCTCTGCGGCAGACCTAGAGCAGGCTAGCTAGCAGCTCATTGGTTCGCTCAGAGAGAACTGCTTAAGCCTATGGGAGAGCGGGGCTGAACCCGCTTCCAATGAGAGGCGCCCGCGCGCTCATTGCGTCATGGCCCGCCAGAATGGGCGTGGCCATGGTGTATATAACAGTCTCTCCCAGGCTTATATGTTGATTTATTTCAGCGTGAAGCGAAACGCTAGTAGCGCAAGCACGGCCGGGAACGCAATACTCGTTCCCTCTTCTAGAGAGAACCGAGGTTACGTTAGGTAACCGATTCGTTCTCTTACGAGAGGTTCTCTCGTATTGCATAAGCTAGCTTACGCTGCGGGAACACCTGGTCAACGCCGTGCGCGCTATGAATCCACTCATGAATCCCAGGGTGATACCGGGGGATTTTTAACGTGGAGTGAATGTATTATGAGGCCGGCAGAGCGGGCACATGAAGTGTATACATAAGCATGTATGAGGCCGGCAGAGCGGGCACATGAAGTGTATAAGCATTTAAGGAGAGCACAAGGGGCGAACCGGTTGTGTGAGGGACTCCCAGTAATGCAGCTTCTTAGGGAGCTGGTCGTTTAGACAGCTAGTAATTTTGCCTGCAAGGCGGGAACTTCCAAGTTGTAAAATCTGACAAAAGTGGACGGGGAGGCCCATCCCGCGGCCACACAAATGTCATGAATGGAAATTCCACAGGACCATGCCCACGATGAGGCCATGCCTCTAGTGGAGTGCGCCCTGATGCCCAGAGGGCAGGGCAGGCATTTAGATGCGTAAGCAGAGGCGATAGCGTCTACTATCCATCTAGACAGTGTCTGTTTAGAGGCGGCCAGACCTTTGGTGCGCCCCCCAAACGACACGAAAAGCTGCTCAGCGCGTCTGAACGCGGCAGCGCGCGTAGTGTACAATCTCAGAGCCCGCACCGGGCAGAGGAGATTGGCGTCGCGCTCACTATCGGATGAAGGCAGAGCCGATAGGGAAATAATCTGAGCCCTGAACGGGGTACCAATCGCCTTCGGGACATAGCCATGTCTAGGTTTGAGAATGACAACAGAATCATTCGGACCAAACTCGAGACACGCGGCGCTGGATGAGAGCGCGTGAAGATCCCCCACGCGTTTTACTGAGGACAGAGCCGTCAGAAAAACGGTTTTGAGCGAGAGGTATTTTAGGTCCACAGACTCGAGCGGTTCGAACGGGGGTGCTTTCATAGCTTCGAGAACTATAGAAAGATCCCAGATAGGAACCGAAGGGGGGCGCGGAGGGTTCATCCTCTTAGCTCCCCTGAGGAAGCGGATGACTAACTCGTCTTTGCCCAGGGACTGAGCGCGTCGGGGTTCAGAGAACGCCGCGACGGCTGCCACGTAAACCTTGAGAGTGGAGGGGGACCTGCCCTTGTCCAGCATCTCTTGAAGGAAAACAAGCAAAGACGGCACCTCGCATGACCGTGGGTCCAGATGTTTGTCGGTGCACCATTTTGAGAACACAGACCATTTAGACGCATAGAGCCTTCTCGTGGAAGGTGCTCTAGCCTGGATGATAGTGTTTCTTACTCCTTCTGGCAAATCAACGAATAGTCGTTGATCACCCATGCATGTAGCGCCCAGCGCCGTGGATGGGGGTGCCAGATCGTGCCGCGAGCCTGAGAGAGGAGATCTGCTCTGACTGGGATGGGCCACGGGGCTGTCTGCGACAGCTGAGTGAGCTCCGGAACCCAATTCTGACTCTCCCAACGCGGGGCTATGAGGAGCACCGAGTGGCGTGTGTCCCTGATCCTCTGAATTACCTGTGGTAGCAGAGCAATCGGAGGGAATGCATAGAGCGGGCGGCGAGGCCATTTCTGGGCTAGCGCGTCCTCGCTCCTTGAGAAAAATATTGGGCAGTGAGCGTTCTCTTCTGACGCGAAGAGGTCCACCTCTGCTCTGCCGAATAGCCGCCACAGTATTTGGACCGTTTGTGTGTTCAGGGACCATTCTCCTGAGGAGATGAGGTTCCTGGACAGTATGTCTGGGCCGTCGTTCAGATGGCCCGGCACATGCGTCGCTCTGAGCGAGAGCAGGCGGCTCTGAGACCAAACTAAAATGCGGTTTGTCAGTAGGAAGAGATTCCTGGACCTGACACCGCCCTGACGGTTGAGATAGGAGACCACAGCCATGTTGTCCGAACGGATCAGGACGTGGTGTCCCCGAATGAGCGGGAGGAAGCGCGAAAGCCCGTTCTCGACCGCAAGCATTTCCAGACAGTTTATGTGTAAGGGGCTTTCCTGTGTCGACCAATGGCCGAAGGCCGGTGAGCCCTCGCAGACTGCATCCCAACCCGTGTTGGATGCATCTGTCGAGATGACTTTTCGGCGAGAAAAGGTCCCCATCGTGACGCCCTGTCGAAACCATTCTGCTACTGTCCATGGCTGCAGCGCCGTGAGACATGTCTGCGTAACTCTGATCAGCTGGCGGCCCGTGTTCCACGCACGGTGGGGTACACGGCTGTTTAACCAAAGCTGAAGCGGACGCATGTGCAGAAGGCCCAGCTGAAGCACAGCGGAGGCTGAGGCCATGTAACCCAGCATCCTCTGAAAAGTTTTCAGAGGTGAGCGGGTGCCCATCTGAAACGAGGCGGCCAGTCGCTGTACACTGCGCGCGCGCTGTGTAGACAGGCGAGCCGTCATCGTGACCGAGTTCAAATCTATTCCTAGAAAGGAAATCGATTGACTGGGTTGAAGGGAGCTCTTTGTCCAGTTGACAGAGAGGCCCAGCGTTTTCAGATGGTCGAGGAGAACTGCGCGGTGCGACAGAAGCTCCGTCTGTGATTGGGCCAAAATCAGCCAGTCGTCCAGATAATTCAATATGCGCAGCCCCTGGCTCCGCAGGGGGGCGAGCGCCGTATCCATGCACTTCGTAAATGTGCGGGGCGCCAGAGATAAGCCGAACGGGAGAACGGCATATTGATAAACATGACCCTCGAAGGCGAAACGTAAGAATGGCCTGTGACGGGGATTTATCTGGATCTGAAAATAGGCGTCTTTCAGGTCTAGAGAGATGAACCAGTCCCCCTGGCGCACCTGCGCGAGGAGTTTCCTGGTAGTGAGCATCTTGAACGGTCTCTTCATGAGCACTTTGTTCAAAGACCTGAGATCTAAAATCGGTCTGAGGCCGCCGTCTTTCTTGGGAACCAGAAAATAACGGCCGTAAAACCCCGACTCGGTCATAGATGGTGGGACTCTCTCTATAGCGCCCTTTTGCAACAGCGTCGCAATTTCTGAGCGGAGCGTGCCGGCGGCCAGCGGGCTGACAGTAGATTCGAGAGGGGACACGCGCACGAGCTCGTGGGCGTGTTTATGTTCTCTGATATTAGAGCGGGCTGTGCCCGTTTCATGTGATGGGGCTCTGATAGAGACACGGGGTATGTTATGCTTGTGTGTATGGGTGAGCACATGATTGTGGGCACATTTTCTACACAACTGGCAAATTTTCTCTTTTTGAGATTTCTCTGGGTAGCCGTAAAAACGGCTTTTTGTCGCTCGCAAGCGGGCTGGGACACCGGCTTGTTTGTGGCGGTCAACACTACAGCAGTCGGCGAAATAACGGGGACTGGCAGAGGGCGGAGCTTTGACGGCGGTCCGGCCGCAGCGGGAGAGCACCGTCGTTTTCTTGACTTTGCTAGGCAGACTTCTGATGATCAGGCTTCAGCGTGATCTTAGGTCGCGGGCCACGTGGGGGCGGCGGTCTGCGGCGGCTGTCAGAGCGAGAGCGAGGGCGGCCGCCCTGTCTGCGCTGGGCTGTTTGAGTCTGCGGAGGGGGGCGCTGTGGTGGAGCTCTGGCAGGAGGCTCGCGAGAGCGGCCCGCGGAAGAGCTAGCGCGGCGGGGCAGAAACAAATTCATCGCCTGAGTAGCTTTCTGGACCTCAGAAAAGCGATCGACAATTCCCGTGACAGCAGATCCAAAAAGGCCCGTCGGGGAGAGGGGCGCGTTAAGAAACGCGGCGCGCTCAGAATCTCCCATGTCGGCGAGCGTGAGCCATAAGTGTCTCTCGGCAACACAAAGGCTGGCCATGCATCTCCCCAGAGCTTGTGCGGCGGCTTTAGTGGCGCGAAGGGCGAGGTCCGTAGCACTTCTCAGATCCGTGACAGCGGGGGAGGGGTTTCTACCGCCTTCGGCCCACTCACGGAGAATATCGCTCTGTAATACTTGGAGGACAGACATCGAATGTAGCGCTGCGGCGGCCTGACCGGCGGCGGCGTAGGCGCGAGCATGAAAGCTCGAGGTCGCTCTGCAAGCTTTCGAAGGAAGCGTGGGGGAAGAGCGCCATCTAGCAGAGGGCGGGCAGAGGTGTGCGGTGACCAAGTCCTCGACGGGCGGCATGGCTGAGTAGCCTTTCTCGGCGGCTCCGTCCACCGAGCGCAGCGAGGCGGATATATCAGAGCGGTTTCTAGCCGAGAGCGGGGCATTCCAGGACTTCGTCAGCTCTGCGTGAAGTTCAGGCAGGAATGGAGCGGCCCGGTTGCACGCGGGGGTCGAGCGCCGATGAAAAAAGCTGCCGTCCATCCGGTTCGGGGCCTGCTCGGGTGGAGGAGACCACTCGAGACCGAGGCGTTCGACGGCCTGTGAGAGGAGGCGCATTAGTTCCTCCTCTATCCCGGCGCGGATCCCCGCCGATTCTCTCGTGGATCCGAGAGATGACCATTCTTCACTGTCAGAAGCGAGCAGTGAACAGGAGTCCTTCTCCTCCGCGGCGTCATCGGAAGCGACAGAGCGGCCACTCGGCGGCAACTGTATGTCCGGCAGGGGCGGGGAGGGAGAGTGGGAAGCGGGAGGCGGCGGTGGCGGCCCGCATTGTTCCGCTGGGGGCTCCGGCGGCCTCTGGGAGCGGCGTTTTTTCTTACGCGGCGAAGAGGAAGGCGGCGCGGGAGCGGATTTTGCTGCCAGAAGTCGTGCCCGCAGGGACGACAACGGCAGGCTCTCACAGAAGTCGCATCCTCCATCCGCGAGGGCGAGTTCTGCGTGCTCGAGTCCCAGGCAGAGAGCGCAGATGACATGGCGGTCTCCGTCCTCGAGACGAGCGCGGCAAGAGCCGCAGGAAAAACGAGACATCTTTAAAAAGACGCTCGGCTCTTTTAGATATAATAGAGAAGGATACAGTCGTCGGATGGCGCTAGCTTGCAGGGCGGCTGAAGGTGGCGAAGACGGCCGGCTTCTTCAGGGTCCGGGAGCTCGCTAGAGTGATGCCTTCTCGACGGCGACGGCTTTTCTCAGGACAGCAGAAGCGTGCAGCTTGCTGAAGATGAAATGAATCAACATATAAGCCTGGGAGAGACTGTTATATACACCATGGCCACGCCCATTCTGGCGGGCCATGACGCAATGAGCGCGCGGGCGCCTCTCATTGGAAGCGGGTTCAGCCCCGCTCTCCCATAGGCTTAAGCAGTTCTCTCTGAGCGAACCAATGAGCTGCTAGCTAGCCTGCTCTAGGTCTGCCGCAGAGGAACTGCGTTGTGTATGGATACAAATTATGAAATAATTTTTGCCTTCAATATCTCAGCAAAGATGAATCTTTCCCGCAGCGTAAGCTAGCTTACGCAATACGAGATAACCTCTCGTAAGAGAACGCTGTATTCTGCTGCCAGTACATGGCGATGTCACTGTGTAAAGAAACACTACACACTCATAGACTGAACACATAATATTTTCACACATTTACGTTTTTGTAGTTTACATGGAGATGATGACTTAGCCTACTGTTCTCAAAAAATATTTTCAATAGTTTTCAATCTAATATGAATTTGATCTATCTAACTGGATCTAATCAAGTCTTCCAGGGAAGTTCGTATGTACAAATTGGGAAGTCATAATTACAACATCTGGTGTGTTTGAGTCAAGATCTTCAGCACAGGTTTTTTACTTCTATAACATGATGAATAAAGAATGCGCAACAGGTGTGTGTTTTTGTAAAGGTTTAGGCTATTCAACTTATGATGGTGCTGTAAATTAAATCGCTATGTAGCCTATCGTAATTGTACAATCGTATGTGTTCATGCACAGTTATATTGTAAATGGGAAAAAAAATATTTTATTAATTTCAACAAATTTACTAGTATAGCCCAGAGCCATAGAGAGAAAGAGTTGCGACACGCTTTGATGTCGCCGCGACGGCTGTCATGTAAGCCCCAATAGTTCCAAAACATACGCGGGCTGTCATGTTCTTCTATGGACAGACAGCAGCGATTGCATTATTAAACGGTAAATATAAAATAAAACACACACCCAAGTACTTTTTCAGCTGTTATTGCATTTTGTTAATGTCAGTTTTGCATTTGGAGAGGCAGGGTGACAACTTAGATAAGTTTATAGGCTATATTTTTGGAGGGAAACGCTATAGTGTTCATGTTCGCATGGGTAGTATGTTAGCACTGGCTTTAGCGGCTCTAACTTAACTTTTCTATGTCATTCATCTGATGATGGACGTCTCATGATATTTATTTTAGCACAACTGGGCTGTATTAGGCTATTGATTCCCGTGATCTTGCTTATAAATTCCGATTCAGCCATTAGCCTACCTTCGTGATCACGCAGAGGTCTGCAGTCCGATCAGAACTCCAACCAACATAAAATATAAATAATTACGCTGTGCATGTACAAATGAATGATTTAGGAGGGAAATAGACTGCTCCCATAACGTAGAAAGCAACGACTATATACAGCAATGTTCGGTAAATATTCAACCAAAAAATATTCTTCATAAAATTAAACCGGAGAGATAGTTAATGAGTAAATTAACTATGTTCCTAAATACATATAAGCACATATATGCATAACCCTAACCCATTTAAATAAATTAATTGTGTGTGTGTGTATGTATATATAATATTATATATAGGATATATATATATATATATATATATATATATAAAATATTATTAAAAATATTATATATTATATACATCAGTTACCGTAAGTTAGCTAACGTTAGTGAAGTGTTGGTCACGTAAGCTATAGCTGCAATTAACCTATTATCTTCCAATAAACATTTACTAAAACTGGCTACATAAAATATAACTACAGACTAGATTCACGAGAGGCCGGCTAATGTGTGTAAAAGTAAAAAAATACAATAATTTCATTAATTTACCAGCGAGCGTACTTCGGAAGCACTGCAAATGAATGGGGTTCAATGGAGAAACTATCAGTGTTTGGAACTATTGGCCGCTCCACGACACGCGTTACTTCCGCATTCCAAAGTTCCTATGGCGGTCTATGGGAGTGTCGCAACTCTTTCTCTCTATGGTTCTGGTATAGCCTAGATGCTGCATCTATTGCAGACGCCATATTGTCTCACTGACATGCCACCAACTCAGAAACACAGTAGGCCTACCTAAAGAAAGTTGAGTTTCCCACTTAGTTTGCAGTGGTATTCATGTGCGTTCAGCTCTTTCCAACATGACTTGAAAGCAGCATTAGGTTGTTTTGTTAATATGAGATTAATAGAAGTCTGACATCATGCAAGTGCAAATGATGACACCTAATCCTCTGTACAACATGCACTAAAAGTCTTCTTAATACTGGGCAATTACTGTAGAAATGTTTAGTTTGCATTCACAGAAAGTGACTTTCAAACACCGGTCTCATACCTGATAGTGCGAGCAGTTTATATCCCTCCGCCTAATTGATCATTCACCTGACCTCATCACATACACGCGCCCCTCCGCGTGTGTTCCTCCGCGCTCCGGGACAGCGACGCCCACTCGACCGACACGCGCGCTCAGCTGCCGGTTCATCTGATGCGTGCATAGAGCAGACATGGGCTCGTTTGGAGAGATGCTGTGGATTTTACACTCGGTGGGAATTTATGCCCAAATCAGCGCGAATTTGGCGGTGGACAACCACGTATCTGGAAACGGTAGGCGTGAGGAACGGGAACTAATGAAACGGCATTGAGTGTGTGGATGTGTCTCAAATGAGCTGCCCACCGAGATTGCGTTTCTGGGCATCATATGCGCGAACTGATTCAGAACGCAAATATATCCTGTCTGGATAGACAGCTTAGGAAGTTTTGAGCTTCTGTTGTTGATTTTAACTCAACATTTATTAATAGCCTAGAGCTTAAAACCATTGTTTTTGAAAGTTTCTTATAAACTGCTGATATAAAGTTTCTTAGGAAAGAAAATGTTTTATGATAGATAGATGATATTAGCTGAAATAAGTCATGAAGAAGTTTAAAGTCAAACCAAATTAAAACATATGACATAGACTGGGGCAAATTGTCAAAGATATCACAGTAACTATAAAGGATTATTATTGATTTAAAATTCCAATTAGCCCAAATTGACTTTTTCTAGCAGTGCTTTGTTTGTTTGATGGTAACATCTAGTTAAAGCTGCCTTCAATAGAATATTTTTTTGTAAATCATCTCCTCAAAACTAAAATCACATTATTGTAATTTTTGTATGAGTAGCAAATTAATAAACCCACGCTGCCATTCATGAAGATGAGTCAACTACTGTAAATGAAAGTTTGATCTGTGCTCTCATGACAGTTTTGAGTATTTTCTGAGACAGACAGTTATGATTTTTTTTTTTCAAATGTCAAGTAGCCACTGGTTTCAAAGTAATACGTTTTTTTAAATATATATATATATATATATATATATATATATATATATATATATATATATATATATATATATTCAGTGTTAAAAACAATGGTTAAATATTTTTGTGTTTTCTTTTACATTTTTGCTGTTTTGTGTTTCATAATTGTTTTGTACAATGCATGTTAATGAACATTTTTAAAATACAAAATGTAAACAAGCCGGATTAAAGCAACTTTGCTAATTTACATCCACATGTTTAACTGTTTATATTTAAATAAAACGCTTCAATTAATGGCAGGGTCCATTGGCAACATACATCAACAGTGGAAACGACAAATATTCAACCTATATTTTCGTCTATAATTTCAAACAGACATAAACAGAATTAAGAACCATTCATTATGTCTTTAGTCAAATTTAATCCAGACATAACTGAATTGCAGTCCTGCAAGGAAGTAAGCAGCTGGACAGAAAATAAAGTGTAAGATTTAGGGTTTTCCATGTTCTTCTTCTCCGAGCCTCATGGGAATTCCTCTGACACTAATGTTGTGACATGATGGGCATGAGCATCAGTTTTCCTTTTTCCGAAAGCTAGTGTCTTGACATTGAACAGATGCTTAAAGTCCCCATGAAATCAAATTGACGTTTTTGGCTTTTAGTATGAATATGTTAGCTTTATTGTTATCTATAAGCTAGTGTGCTCCAAAACAATGACAAAATTCACATTTAGAAGATAATTAAAAATGTACAATCTCTCCCTGCCGCCAAAATGGAGCAATGATTTTGATGACATCACTCTGCACTTCAGCTTCTCATCCGATTTTCTGTCCAATCAAATGCTCTCTAGAATCTGAAGCTCCATCCCCTACATTATAAATAGACGCTGAAGCTGTGGCTGAAATCACTTTTTCACACATTTTCATTTTTGAAAGGCACATAGTGCACTATATAGGGGATAAGGAACGATTCAGACAGTGTAAATATGCTTTCCATTGGGGCGTATACAGTCTGGTATCATGTGATCAAGTCGCCACAGACCAGAAAACGTATCGGACCCGAGTGAATTCTGCACAGAATACTATATTTTAAAGCGATATGGAGGAGAAACAGTTCGAGAATTTTTGAGCTGTTCATCTGTCTTTGATCAATATGAATGAGCGGATTATTGATCGGCTAATGGCTACCTTGAATCTCTCAGGTTAGATTACCAGCCTCTCCACTGGGAGTCAATTAAAAGTTAAAGTTAGTCCTCAAATCTATCGTCCTGTGTTTCAGTGCACAAGCTGAGTGAACGATCTGATAACTTCTGTGAAAATTCACTCTCATGTTCTGCTTTAAGGAAGTAACTGTAGCAGACTGACACCACAAAACATCACAGAATTCATCAAATCGGTTGACCTTACTTCAAAAAATATTTTCTGTATGATGATGTCCTTTTGAAACTGGCTTTTGTTAGTTACATAGATTTTCCATCATGTTAGCCTTCTGTAAAGCTATATTGAGTATATTGAAAAACATAAGGTGACTAACATTTCAACCATTTTAAAGCTCCAGTCCGTAGCTTTTCCTCTTTGTCGCCATCTCTCTGTTCGAAATCTGTAACTGCAGTGATTCGCGGAATTATCATCTTTACGTGGGTTGTAAATCGGCATGAAACAGCGCGGATGAACACAGTATTTTGAGGCGAGTGCTGCTGTCAGTCACCGCGCTGTGTGGATATACTGTCATACAGAATCACAGATTCACTTTTTGAAAGTTTGACCAACATAAGAATTTTCATAAGAAAATGTCTTCTGAACAAGTAAGTAAAATCCATTTTTGTTCTGACCAACTAAGGGGGGAAAAGCATTCGACATGATAAGCTTCGTTAGATTTAATCAACGCGATTTACAGCAACCGTGCAAATTATAGCCTACTTTGTTCTCAAATTGTTCATGTTAACAACATCAGCATAGCGTGACTAATGTTAAATTTAATGCGTTTTATGGTTACCTGTGTAGTTCAGAATTCATATTCTCCATAATAGCAAAACGAGAAAGGCACAACAAAGGAAACTCCATAACTGTGTGAATTAAGAAAACGTACTGTTACACGATTGAACTATTGAAATGTCTTAACTTACTTGTTCAGCAGAAAAAAGCCGTCTCTTCTTCCGTTTTGAACCCCTTCAAAACACGGAGTTCACGCACTTTTCAAAAGCCCCGCCAATGTTTAAATCCTTGTGTTCGCATGAGACGGTTTCTTTCTCTTTCTCTAGCCACCTTAAATCCGAAGTACAAAGTCTTTTGGGTTTTATAACTGCTGAATCTCCAGTTGACACTGATGATTGTTGTTTGGATCTTTCTGGATGCCATAAGTTTAATTATGTAAAGTGCTGCGAGAAAAGCCTATACATCTAAACATCTCGTCACGCGCAGTATAGCCGGCTAGCCGAAACTCCTTCTTTATGTGTACGGGTGTGACGTAATGACGCAAAGACATGCTCGAATTTCCCGCGGAAACCCACCAGTACCACTGGAATTAAAATCATTATTACAAGCGAACCGTTTTGAATCTAGCTATGGCAAGCAGATAGTTTTGACCACTGGCAGAATACGTTTTTTTTTAATATAATTATTTTGGATTATTTTTTACTTAAAAAATTTACGGACAGCAGCTTTAATTAGAGAAAGAAAAAATGAAGGAATATATCTGAATAAATGGTCAGTTCTCTTACGAGAGGTTCTCTCGTATTGCGTAAGTTTAGCTTACGCTACGGGAAAGATTCATCTTCTCGAGATATTGAAGCCAAAAAATTTTCCTTAATTTTGTATTCATTGTCAACGCAGTGCAGCAGCTAGCAGACCTAGAGCAGGACATCTCGCGTGCTCATTGGCTGCCCTGCTGGCATCTGCTGCAGCCTACCAGTGAGCCCCGCGTGACGTCACGCCCAATGAAGGGCGCTCGCGCCTTCATAGCGTCACAGCCCGCCAGAATGGGCGTGGCTTAGCGTATAAAAGAAGGGGCTGTAGGCTGACTTCCCTGATTTTTCGACTCTTCAGCGAGCTCTCCGCATCGCTGGATCAGAGAGAAACCCCCTCTTTTTCTCAAACATTTTCCAGCTCCTCCTAGTTCGAGCGGCTGGTAATGTCTATACTGCAGTAGAGAGCCTGTTATAACACGCACGCCTGCAGACAATGCCGACACGCACACGAAAACTGTGATGACGCTCTCTCTCTTATCTGCTCGCGCCAACTAAAGCTTACGATGTTTCCCCTGTGGCTCAGGGGCTAAACCTTAAGCTTTTGCCCCGGAGACCCGTGTTCGATTCCGGCTCCCGCAGCAGATAAAATTTATGCGGCTCTCCTCAGCGAGCCGCCGTATTCAAGTTTATTTCCCTGTCAGTCCCCTTCAATCAGGCTACTGCAGTGGTCCATTTAGCAGCCAACGAGCCGGCTCATTTGCCCTCTCGCCTGCACACATACGCCGTTTTCACGGCGACCCAGAGAAAATCTCAAAAGAGTATAATGTCTGGTCCGGCTCACGCCGTTGGTGTTTTAAGTGTAGTGAAAGTGCCCACGCCCCAGTGTTCACCCCTACACACAAGCACATCAAATCTCGTGTCACTCACAGAGCACACTCTCATAAAGCGCAGAAAGGCCGCTCGAGTGTTGAATATAAGGAATGTGTCCACAGGTCTGTGCCCACTATCTGCCCGCTCTGTTACACGGTCAATAAAACAGGTTATGAATGTAAGTCTCGTGCCCGCCGGAGAGCGTTCACGCTTACTGACACACACCTCCCCCCGGGCGCCGCCCGCGCGTTTAAATGTTATCACAAAACGCAGGGCATTGATAAGACGCTCCCCATCCGTTATGATCGGGGCGTCAATTACACTTGTAAGTCTCGTGCCCGCGCACACGCGCTCACGCTTACAGAAAGCTTTTCCACCCAAAGCGCTGCTTGCGCGTCAAAAAGTGAGAATAAAATGCTCCCCATCCCTTATGATTGGGACACCTCACATAAATCAGACGGTCTCGGCTTTCAGCGAGAAGCCATTGCCCAGAACCGAGAGCGCGCGCGCCGCGCTTTCGGCTCCGGCTCAGTTTCACAAGCCCGCAAATGGCAGCGATCTGAACCCGTAGGCCATTCGCCCCCTAGCGGCTCACATAGCTGCGTGGGAAACTATCCCAGGGATTTCAGAATGGGTTCTGAGCACAATAAGCAGGGCTATACACTTCAATTCATTCGCCGTCCCCAGCGCTTTCGAGCCCGGACCGCGACGATAGTGAATGCGGAAGTAGCACACCTACTTCACGCAGAAATAGCAAAGCTGCTGTGCAAAGGGGCTATAGAAAAGGTGCCGCCTTCTCTGAGCGAGTCAGGCTTTTACAGCCGTTATTTTCTCGTACCCAAGAAGGACGGAGCCTTCAGACCTATCCTAGATCTGAGACATTTGAACAAAGTGCTTGTGAAAAGACTGTTCAAAATGCTTACGACCAGGAAAAACCTCGCGCACGTTCGCCCGAGGGACTGGTTTATTTCTCTAGATCTGAAGGATGCCTATTTTCAGATTCAGAGAATACCCCGTCACAGGCAATTTTTGAGATTCGCCTTCGACGGTCAGGTATATCAATACACCGTCCTGCCGTTCGGCCTGTCTCTAGCACCCCGTGCATTTACGAAGTGCATGGACGCGGCGCTCGCCCCCCCTGAGAAGTCAGGGGCTGCGAATAATGAACTATCTGGACGATTGGCTGATTTTGGCACAGTCAGAGACAGAGCTGCTATCTCACAGAACAGTGCTTCTCAGTCACCTGGAAAGCTTGGGTCTCACGGTCAACTGGACCAAGAGCTCATTACTACCCAGCCAGTCAATTTCCTTTTTAGGAATAGAACTGGACTCGGTGACCATGTCGGCTCGTCTATCGGCACAGCGCGCGCTCCGTGTTTGCCACCTAGCCGCGTCTTTCCAGAAGGACAGCTTTCTCCCTTTGAAAACATTTTAAAGGATGCTGGGCTGTATGGCATCAGCTGCAGCGGTGCTCCAGCTGGGCCTACTGCGCATGCGCCCGCTCCAACGCTGGTTGAATGCTCGCCCGTCCCGCCGAGCTTGGGTTTCTGGCGGTCAGAAAATCAGAGTGACTCACACCTGCATAGCGGCTCTGCAGCCCTGGTTAGTGGCCGACTGGTACCAGCTGGGAGTGATGATGGGAACCATCTCTTATCGGAAAGTCATTTCGACAGATGCGTCCAACTGGGGTTGGGGCGCGCTGTTCGAGGGCAGACCGGTCTTCGGCCAGTGGTCAGACCAAGAGAGGTGTTTTCACATAAACTGTCTGGAGATGATAGCGGTCGAGAATGCTTCCTCCCGTTCATACAGGACCAACATGTTATTGTCCGCTCGGACAACATGTCTGTGGTATCCTATGTAAACCGTCAGGGCGGTGTCAGATCCAGAAATCTCTGCAATCTGACGGAACGCCTCCTTATTTGGTCTCAGATGCACCTGCGCTCGCTGAGGGCGGCGCATGTGCCTAGCCATTTGAACGACGGCCCAGACAAACTGTCCAGGGACAACGTTCCCCCAGGGGAATGGTCCCTGGGCCCCCAAACGGTCCAGAAACTGTGGCGCCTATTCGGCAGGGCGGAAGTCAACCTATTTGCGTCAAAAGACAACGCTCAATGCCCGACGTTCTTCTCGAAGGACGAGGACGCGCTGGCCCAGGTTTGGCCCAGCCTCCGGCTATATGCTTTCCCTCCGGTCTCTCTGTTACCACAGGTGATCAAGAGAATCAGGGAACCGCGCCACTCGGTGCTCCTCATAGCCCCGCGTTGGGAGAATCAGATTTGGTTCCCGGAGCTAGCACGGCTGTCACATACAGCTCCGTGGCCGATTCCGGTGAGGGCAGATCTCCTCTCTCAGGCTCGCGGCACGATCTGGCATCCCCATCCAGAGCGCTGGTCTCTGCACGCATGGTTGATCAGCGGGTACTCGTTGCCCTGCCAGAAGGAGTAATGAACACGATCACGCAGTCTAGAGCCCCTTCCACGAGAAGGCTCTACGCGTCTAAATGGTCGGTGTTCTCTGGATGGTGCACCGACAAAGGTCTGGACCCGCGGACATGCGGGGTGGCGCATCTGCTCTCCTTCCTACAAGAGCTGTTGGATAAGGGAAGGTCCCCATCCACACTCAAAGTATACGTGGCGGCCGTGGCAGCGTTCGCAGAATCAACGCACGGCCAGTCATTAGGAAGACATGAGTTGGTCATCCGCTTCCTTAGAGGAGCTAAGAGGATGAACCCGCCGCGCCCCCCGTCGGTTCCCATGTGGGATCTCTCACTGGTCCTAGAGGCCCTGAAAGCTTTTCCCTTCGAACCACTAAACTCCGTGGGGTTGAAATATCTATCACTGAAAACCGTCTTTCTGACTGCACTGTCGTCAGTAAAACGTGTGGGGGACCTGCATGCGCTGTCTGTCAGCACATCGTGTCTTGAGTTCGGGCCGTATGACTCTAAAGTCATCCTCAGACCTAGACATGGCTACGTTCCTAAAGTGATGGGCACTCCGTTCAGAGCGCAAGTTATCTCGTTGTAAGCTCTGCCAGCATCTGACAGCGAAAGTGATGTGAACCTCCTCTGCCCTGTCAGAGTGCTGAGGTTTTACATTACGCGAATACGCGCTCCGCCTTATTCAGGCGTTCGGAACAGCTGTTTGTTTCGTTCGGTGGGCGCACCAAGGGTCTCGCCTCCTCGAAACAGAGCCTGTCCAGATGGATAGTGGACGCTATAACAGCCGCTTACGCGTCAAAAGGTCTGCAATGCCCTCTGGGCATCAGGGCTCATTCCACGAGAGGCGTGGCCTCTTCGTGGGCATGGTCCAGTGGAATTTCTATCCATGACATATGTGTAGCGGCGGGCTGGAGCTCCCCGTCTACCTCTGTCAGGTTTTATAACCTAGAAGTTCCTGCCTTGCAGGCTAAACTGTTGTCAGTTAAAAGAGAGGTGTATTCTGCCCAGACCTCCTGCTCAGATCACTCTCACATGACTCAGCTCTCCTGGTTGAGCTGCACTAAGTAGGGTATGTGCCATGTGCCTATACAGACCGGCGCGCTGCTCTGTATTCCCTATGTGTGCGTATGTATAAGTGATGGCCCGCGTGGCTGGCCACCTTATTCTCCACCTTACAGGGTTCCCCTGAAAGTTCGGGGTCTCATGGTGGATGCTTGGTGCGCACGGCGTTGACAAAGTGTTCCCGTAGCGTAAGCTAAACTTACGCAATACGAGAGAACCTCTCGTAAGAGAACGATACTCGGTTACTAACGTAACCTCGGTTCTCTCTAGAGTGGGAACGAGTATTGCGTAACCGGCTGTGCTCGCGCCACGAGCGACTTCGCTTCAGTTGTCGAAAAACCAGGGAAGTCAGCCAACAGCCCCTTCTTTTATACGCTAAGCCACGCCCATTCTGGCGGGCTGTGACGCTATGAAGGCGCGAGCGCCCTTCATTGGGCGTGACGTCACGCGGGGCTCACTGGTAGGCTGCAGCAGATGCCAGCAGGGCAGCCAATGAGCACGCGAAATGTCCTGCTCTAGGTCTGCTAGCTGCTGCACTGCGTTGACAATGAATACAAAATTAAGGATAATTTTTTGGCTTCAATATCTCGAAGATGAATCTTTCCCGTAGCGTAAGCTAAACTTACGCAATACTCGTTCCCTCTCTAGAGAGAACCGAGGTTACGTTAGTAACCGAGTATCGTTTATCATTGCAGAAGTTAGTGCAGCACTCAGACATACATGAACAGATGTTCCTAATTGGAATATTTAATAAAAACGAATAGGAGCAGTGGCGGCTCCTGCAAAATCTCTCAGGGGGGGCAAATGTTTGGATGATTGATAAGGATAAGGTCCACCCATGCAATGGATAATTTAACAGCTTAAGCATGTAAAGGCAACTTCACTACTTTAAGATTGTGTCGCAGACCTGACAAAATAAATACATTTATTTTAGTTATAAAATAATTTATTTATTATAATATAAATATAGAGATACAAGGTTTTCCATCCCGACAGCAACAATGTATCAGGCAGAATCCATATTGTATTATCTCCCTATTTTTTTTCAAAAATTAATGCTATAGGTCACCCTTTACATCTGTCAATGTGTTTTACAAATATTTTACCAATGGAAAGCATTAAAAGAGCTTGGAAATTATTTTGGGGGAAAAAAAAGTTTTCTTTCGTTTCCTGAAAAGTAACAGTTTTGGACATACAAGGCTTCCGTCCGACAGCGCTGATGGTGTGTGTGTGTGTGTTATTACGTTAATTACCATTTTACCAAAATTCAAGCTCAAATGGAGTTTGACAAGGGTTTTTGACCAGTAAATGTATTTTCAATCCACTCAGATAGTTTAAGTTATTGTATTAAAGATTCCACTAGGTGGCGACAAATAATATTGTTGACTGAATCGTTGACGTGTAGGATAAAGATTGTGTTGTGTGTTCAAATGGAAATGTACAAATTTCAAAGTACAATGCTAGGAGTAAAAAAAGACTGCTACCATCCTTTCCTAAACTGATTGTAAAAACAAAGTGAGATTTTCCAACACTCGAGTATTAAAATGTTCAGCAATACCTCTTTAGACAGCCTCTGCTTGTCTTCTTCTCCCAAGGCCCTCCTAGATCGTGTTGTTCCTGTTGCTACTTGCTCCTGCTCAATGTATGCTGATAACTACGACGGGCTGAATGGTATTTATTTTAATGACACGATAAATGACTGCGTTTGCCATGACGTTGTTCAAGTTCAGCTGGCCTCAACGCGCGAGTCGCGAGATGTCCCAACCCAACAGTCTCTCTCGCTCTCGTTCTTTTTTATTTTTATTTTTTTTAATCACATTTGATAAAGATATTATAGTAGTGTTTCATTTTTTCTTGTTATTCAAATTCAAAATTGTTTTTAAATATTATTTGTCACTTAATCTTAAAGATATTTAATAGTGTATGTTTGTTCCCACCAATCGCTGCACAAGTTAAGGATACGTATGATGACGTAAGCACGTTAGTGCGAGCCCTCCCGGAACCCATAGAGAATGCATTGCAGTGCCTCCAATTCGAAAAAAAAACATCTTTGAATGGAAGTCTATGGGAACACTCGGGGCGATCCTCAGCCAGAGTGAAATCGCCCAAAAAGAGGCGGTACTCCACAGAACGTGACATGACGCTGATTGGATTATAGTGACACGGACCCGGCTAGCGTAACTCTGTGGTTGAATGAGATTGTGAATGTGATTGAAAAAGTCACTTTCACACTTTGGTGGTGCGTCGCCCAATCGCCCTAATGAAGAAACCGCCCCTGGTGTAACGATACCCTCATGTCACGATTCAATACATATCACGATACTGAACTCACAATACGATATTACTGCGATACTCCAAGACATATTATTAAAGGTTAACAAAACATTTAACTGTTTATTAAAATGCTTAATTTGATATTACATTGTGGGTGTAAATGAATAGGCTTGGACTTGCTGCTGAAACCCAATGCACAAGACAATAGTGAGACCAGAATCAGAATTATTTTAGATGAATATGCTTGCACTCTTTCATAGACTAGATATAAAATAATGTAGTTTTTACTGGTAACATAAGGCATTTGGCATTACCAGGACCCACAAATATTCCCCCATTGCATTATTATACATTATATTTAGTAGTTTAATGTAGACTAAAACTCTGAAAACTTGACATTTTTCTCACACAGTAATTTTTATTTTGGGTGAAATATACACAATACATTTTGTTGCATTTTTGTATTGCGATATATTGTGACACGATATATTGTTACACCCCTAAAAACTAATATCATTTTCATTTTAAAGCCGGTATATTGGAATAATATATATATTTTATATATATATTTTATACGTATATATACTTATATTTTACTTATATTTTATTGTAATAATATATATATTTTTTTTATATATATATATATTTTATACGTAAATATATGTATATTTTACAATTTTCCATGATGATTTAATGTAGCAGCACCATACAAGACTTCTTTGACGGATGAGCGGTGGTTCTTTTTTTTTTTTTTATCTTGAAAGCCGGTATATTGAAACATGGGAGCATTTACTGCACAGAATTTGCCGTTTCGTGTTCAGCTGTGATTTGTCTCCATTTGTCAGGTCAGCATGAGCCGGTTTAATAATGACTACTGGGGGTTTTGTGACCCATGCGGTCTGTCTTCATCTGTGACCTCCGTGGTCTTCCTCCAGCTGAGATTAAACCCTTTGTTGAGGCGAGGGAACAAATATCATGCTGGCGTCTGCAACTTTCTTATTTGTCGTTTCTTATTTCTTTTTCTTTGCCTTCCTACACTCACACTCACTTCTGTCATTCAGTGGGACACCTTTTGAGAATTGCCGTAGTAGGTAATGTAATGCTTACTTCGCTGTAGGTAGAGAGATCTATTGTAACATTGCATGTCATTCACTGCTGCAGTAAAAGCCCTGATGGCTAAGATGAGGTTTTTAAAGCTGGCTGTATCTAAAATCTGGAAAACATCGCCATATACAGACTGAGATAGGAAGGCAAAAATGCATGTCAGAATCCAAAGTTTAAATATGTTTAAATATGCCTTTGTCGCCAGTTTTTGAAGCTTAGTAGGTGCCTTCATGCAAACGCTGCCTATCAAGTCATTGACAGACTGGTCAGCAAGGCTGCAGGTTTCAGACACGGCCCAAATGAGTTTTAGTCCACGGTAATTCTGATTGGTCAATACAGTGTTCCTGTCATCCTAAAATACACATTATACTAACATATACATGCACTCTACTGCGGTCTTTAACTGTGACTCCTCACAATATTGCAAGACCTCTTGTACCTTATTTCTTAATTTATCAAACACGGTAAGAAATAAAGCACGCACAAATAAAAAGCATTCCGCCTTTGGGTTAGAGAGCAATTATGCATTTAACGCAGAACAATGTAGCCTGTAATATTAGAGTTAAAAAGTAATTAATTTCACTGAATTAATTAAAAATAATACAATTATTGGATGCCTGGGTAACTTGATTTGATTGAGCTAGCATGCCAATAAACACGTTAAATTAAATGAGTGCATTTCCATGGAAAAACGTCACCATGATCCGAGGCAATATTCCTGGGAAATCTGTCAGGGCTAGTATACAGGAGGATTTCTAAAGCATTACGAGCATGCTGTATATTTCAATATTTACATTTATGCATGTGTCAGACGCTTTTATCCTAGAGGAACATAAGCAATTTGTCACAGAGCCAGAAATATTTGTTGTATACAATGCCAGGTTTATTAGAAAGCTAGATTAGGAAACGACTCGAGCTACAGCAGAAATGCAGAGAAGAAAAATACATATTTTCACTTGCATTGGAAATTCATAAATCACATTTGAGTGACAAAAAGCAGTGTGCAGATGTGCAGTGCTTATAAGCAGTTATCTACAAGAGCGATGACTGTAACTTCTGCCACAGCTGATCCTGTAAATGCTCTGGGTCTGATGAGCATATACAGCTTTTTCAGTCAAGACCTGGTATATATGAGTGTTCACACTGGTCAGATCACTCAGACTGTAACACGGCACCATCTTAGACTCTGGATAATAACCTTTATACTAACCGGATAGAGACTGTGCATATTAATGACCAGAGAAACTGTCTTTCTCTCTCCAAACAAAGACAACAGATGGTCACACTCTACTTTCTCATTACAGAGAGAAAGAGCAGAAATCAGGGAGAAATTACAAAGTTGCAAAGGGAAAAGAGTCAAGTCAAGTCATCTTCATTTATATAGCGATTTTAACAATGGAGATTGTTTCAAAGCAGCTTTACAGAGATAAACATACAATTTACGGTAACAGAGATTGTTTTGGCTTTATAGCGATTTTTGAATAATGTTATTTCCAGCTAAAGTTGGTTTTGATTGATTCACTTCCAGCAAAATTATCATTTGTTATTACATTAGCGGCCACTAAGACGACGGCGTTCTCTCTAAACAGACTTTAAACGCGAACCTGTGACCGGATGGCGTTCACATGCGCATTAAAAATTGATTCTATAGTTATATTCGTTTGAATATATGTGCGCAGGTTTGTAATTTCCCAACAAACCATGCCCAAACAAACTACTTGTCTTGCCTATAAATGATACAGAATTTTATTTTATCACTTCGGTACGCGAACCGGATTTTCAACAACGCTTTATCTGTAGAGTGGGAAAGGGATCCTCCATAGGGAGAGGATAGTTGACACTTCAGCACTGCATTGTCATCGGGTCCAGGGGAATCTCCTTCGTCAGATCTGGATACGGCCTGGATCCGGCAGGCTGCGGGAAAACCTCGGGATAAACAAAGACACTAAAGTTAGCGTAGATGCCATTCTTCTTATGATGTAACGAGTACATCTGGATTTAAGGGAAGTGTTCCCAGTTCCGGCTGACCTAATCTATGCAGCCTAACATTGAATTATAGAAGTCTATAATGTATTATGTGTATGCTAGGTCAAAGAGATGTGTTTTTAGTCTAGCTTTGAACTGACAGAGTGTGTCTGCTTCCCGGACAATGGTAGGAAGACTGTTCCAAAGTTTTGGTGCTAAATAGGAAAAGGATCTACCGCCAGCAGTCGATTTTGATATTCTAGGTATTATCAACTGACCGGAATTTTGAGATCGCAATAGACGTGAAGGACTATAATGTTTTAAATGCTCACTCAGGTACTGCGGAGCTAAACCATGTAGTGCTTTGTAAGTAATCAACAATATTTTAAAATTTATACGATGTTTAATAGGGAGCCAATGCAGTGTTGACAGAACCGGGCTAATTTGGGTCATATTTCCTGGTTCTGGTAAGAACTCGAGCTGCTGCGTTTTGAACTAGCTGTAGTTTGTTTATTAAGCGTGCAGGGCAACCACCCAGTAGAGCATTACAATAATCTAGCCTTGAGGTCATGAACGCATGAACTAATTGTTCTGCATTTGTTATTGAGAGCATATGGCGTAATTTAGATATGTTTTTAAGATGGAAAAATGCGGTTTTACAGATACTAGACACGTGACTTTCAAATGAAAGATTGGAATCAAAGAGCACACCCAGGTTCCTAACCGACGACGAAAACTTAACAGAGCAGCCATCAAGTGTTAGACAGTATTCTAGGTTATTACGTGTGGAAGTTTTTTGTCCAATAATTAGAATCTCTGTTTTTTCAGAATTTAGTAGTAGGAAATTACTAGTCATCCAATTTTTTATATCGGCTATGCATTCCGTTAATTTTGTGAATTGGTAAGTTTCGTCGGGGCGTGAACAAATATACAGCTGAGTATCATCAGCATAACAGTGAAAACTAATTCCATGTTCCCTAATGATATCTCCTAATGGTAGCATGTACAGTGTGTGTGTGTGTGTGTGACTAATGTTGCACAGACTCAAAATGCTGGCATTTCCACATGTGGTATCTTGAGGTTTGTTGAGTGCAATAGTTTCCGATCGCTGCTAAATTACCAGGATATCAAAGATCTTCAAAGTTTTTTTTTTTATCCCAGGCAAATACAGTGAAGAACGTCCCCTAGCATTTCTAAGCAATTATGCCTAAACCTTGATGCGTGACAGTAGTTTTACACACAGATAATTAATATGGGAAAACATGTCTTGAAATAAATGCTGTGCACATCTTGGGGTTTGCATGAGGCTAATATTTAATAATATAATTGTCTGCGATCGTCATTCCTTACTTACTTATTTTATATTATTTATTTTTCGCATCTACGTACGTTTTTGCAAAATACCAAAAAACGTACCGATATATACAATTCACTGCAGTTTACAACTTTCATTGCCTTTTCAGACAAAGTATGATTATAGGGGAAGCTTATCGATTAATATTCACTTATTTGAAAGACTTGAACAATAGTCCAGTGAGAAATAAATGGCAGAATTGAATGAAGACATGGAGAACGGCAGAGTCATTATGAGTCCCAGTTTAGGCCATCACTGTGTGTGTGTGTGTGTGTGTGTGTGTGTGTTTTATGCTAATTAATTAATTAATTATATTGTTTGTTCTCAAATGTATCTGCTTAATTATCTCCAGTCCTGTTTGCAATTAGTTTTCTTGAGCGTTGGACTGTCAGACCTCTAGGCACACACACATGCACACTCACACACACTCACACACATGACTGAAAGTATCTGTGTGAAGAGATTCGCAGAACCAGTATGATTATATCTATAGAGAGCAGGATGAGTAATGATAGTTTGAATCTCTTTCTCTTCAGCTCTTTTCACTGAGGTTCCTCGTGACGTGGTGTCTCAGGCTGGGGATGATGTGGAGATGTCGTGCTCCTTCAGAGGATCTTCTTCATCATCCTCCTCATTGGAGATCCAGTGGTGGTACACCAGACACAGCAGAGACTGGGCGGAGCCACACGCGTCCACAACCAATCAGGAAAGCCCAAACTCACCTTTGATTTGTTCTAATGTTTTTACGTTGTTTTCATCTATTAAAGATGAATACTTATTCTTTCAAATAGATTTGGTAGACTATCAAGCAGTTTGTTTTAAAAAAAAACACGGTTTTGAATGCTTTGTAAACTCTACCCAACATTGGTATAAATATAACTATATATTTTTTATTTTACCAAGCAGCCAGTGTACCGTATTATGATTTTTGGACCATTGGTATTCCAAGATGGTGGAGAAATAATATTAATAAATATAATTAGAATTTATTCAATACCAGTTATAAAGTACAATATTTCTAAAAAGCATTGGACAGTTTTAACCAATATGTTGCTATGTTTAAAAAAAAAAAAATCATTTTAAATGCCAATTTTACAAACCATATGGCATGTCCTGAGACAGAGTTGGACACAATTTGTCCAGATAATTAGTCTTCGCTTTAGTTTTGATATGTTGATGTGTCTACAGGTGATTCCACAGGAAAACACATCAATGGGGGCGAATAAAATAAGTGTGAGTTTTGCATTTAGAAATTTCTCTTCATTTGACTTAATGTTCAGGTTTCCATATGCATTGTTTTCTAATTTATTACATGTTGCTTTATTCTGAAATTTTACGGTGCTATTTATAGGTTATGCTAATAAATTTTGCTTCTCTTGTTGAAATGCTGATAGTCACTCTTGCCTATTCTTTAAATATTTTTTTAGTAATTCTGCACAGTAATTTCTGCTATGTGGTGCTTTTGCATACCTGTATATTGATTTATGTTAATTAATTATACCTCTTGTGAGAAGGAATGTTTCTTCAATAGATATTAATCTGTGCTCATAAACATGATCATTGTATCGCATCTCTCTGCAATTCACGTTTTCTTAAAGGGGCTATATGTAAGAATTTTCATGTATTAATCACGTTTTTATTGCTAATGTGTGAACCGCTTGTAGCGACATTTTAAAAACGAGAGCTTCCCTGACTTAGTTTGTCGATGAAAGCCTGTAGACTGATTCTTATATGAAGGATTCGGGACGTTTTTCCCGGGAAAATCAAAAGCATGTGACGGTTACGCTCCCGAGAGTCTCTGTATCGCTAACACATGAAAATAATACTTACAATGTTCAGGATAATGCCGAAAGAGCCATTCTGTACTGTGATGTCAATTTGACAATATGTCATGCAAGGAAAAGGGATTAATTAAAACTATAGTCTCACATAGCCAGATATATAGTCTCAAATATACTTTAATCAAACTATCATAACAGTGTGATATTAATGAGCTCATCTGTCGTCAAATCTCAGATCTGCTGAAAACATCCACATCTCTATGATCAGATGATCAATGAACCGCTGTTTCTCACTGCTGGCATTTTTCTTGTTTATTTTGTTATTGAGAGGAAAGCATGAAGCACATATTAACAGATTCATCTAAACGCTGTTCGCAGCATGGATGAATAACTGTATATCACTTCAATACGCAAAGAATGAAAAATACCTTCGCCGTGAGTGTATTAAGGCCTTGAATCACGTTCAGTCTCTTGTGCGTCACGTGTGCACGAGCAGTGAGAGCTGCAGTTCACTATAACGGCCACCGGTGTCACTATAACACAGGTTTCTGAACTCTACATACAGCCCCTTTAATTCCCAAACTTAACTAGCTGAATGTGAATGTTCAATAACCATGTTTTATATTTGCTTTAAGGTGGTAAAAGTGGTTGGCAGCAACATCTCACATAAACTCCGTCTATCTAGCGTCAAACGATCCGACGAGGGGACGTACGAGTGTCGAGTCATTGACTTCAGTGAAAGCCAAACCCAGCGGCACAGAGTTCAGGCGTATCTGCAGGTACAACAGAAGATTCATATCAATGAGCAGAAAGAAGAAGAGAAGAAGACATCAGAGCCTGAAGACCATCAGATGATCCAGCATGAGGAAGAAGCGGCCCATCGGGTTCATCATCAACTCCACGAGAGGAACAAGACCAGAGCGGGGAACAAACACCCGTCAGAGACACAGTGACTGTCCTGTGGAAAACTGCACACTATAAAGAGGAGAGGAGATCAAACGAGGACAGTCCTGACTCTACAATCCACGTGTCCTGACCGAGTTTGTCCAGATAATTAGTCCTAGCTTTAGTTTGATTGTTGTAAACTTTTAAACTGGCGTTGTTGTGATTTGAGCTTTTTCTATTGTAAGGAAAGGCACCAGCAATTTAAAGCGATAGAACTATGTCATTTTCTCACCCTCATGTAATGTCAAACCTGTATGAGTTTCTGAGAAAGTGACTTAAACAATGTAATAGCTTAGGAATATACTCACTTGCTGAAATATGAAAAGCCTTTGCGGTCATCTTAAAAAAAGTCCTCGGCTCAGCAAAAACATTATTGTGTAGAATGTCAATATACTGTAAAATACAAAATGTCCCCACAAAGATGGCAATATCCGAAATCCTTTTCCTTGTGGGGACATTTTTGGTCCCCATGAGGAAAACAGCTTATAAATCATACTAAGTGATGTTTTTTTTGTTGAAAATGTCAAAATGCAGAAAGTGTGTGATGGGTAGGTTTAGGGGTCGGGTTAGTGTAAGGGGAGTTAATATACAGTTTGTACAGTATAAAAATCATTATGTCTAGGAGAGTCCCCATAAAACATAAACTCAACGTGTTTGTTTTATAATAGAGCTGTTTCTAAATGCGCTTTTACATTAATGTTCGACAGATGTAGCTGCTGTTTTCTAATGTCGAAGTGATTTTAATGATGCATCTTCTGTATATCTATAGTTCTGCTTTAATGGAATTAGATGTTTGAGTTGTGTAATTTTCTGGAATTTCTGAAAACATCAATTTAACCTAATAAAAGAAATTACGAAATGCTCAACTCTGATGGGTTATTTGTAATTGTATTTTATAATGTCTAAAAAGGCTCTGATGCATATGATGCATGTTTGTGTGTTATGCCTGTATAGTTGTATTGTGTGTTTGTCTAATATGAGTCTGTTCTCTGAATCCAGCAAGAAGCGACACTGACACCCTCAGGATAAACCTTGAATCTTCAGATGCATTTTCTCCTCGAGTGCAGAGGGTTTCAAACTTTCAAATGTCATTTAAATGAGACACAAATGTGACTCCTTTCAAGGGACATAATTACTTTAATATCAAAGCATTTTAAGGAAGGGTAGGTGATTTGCTCCAGGAATTTTTTTTTGTTATGCTGGTTGAACATCTCTTCACATATTGGTAGCAATCACTAAGTTAAAGGATTAGTTCACTTAAAAAAAAACTTTTGCTGATAATTTACTCACCCCCATGTCATCCAAGATGTCCATGTCTTTCTTTCTTCAGTCGAAAAGAAATTAAGGTTTTTGATGAAAACATTAGGATTTTTCTCCATATAATGCACTTTACTGGGCACCAAACGGTTCAAGGTCCAAATGACAATTTCAGTGCAGCTTCAAAGGGCTTTAAACGATACCAGACGATGAATAAGGGTCTTATCTAGCGAAACGATCGATCATTTCAAAAATAAATAAAAAAGTTTAAGTTTTACAAGTACAAATGCTCGCCTTGCTATGTTCTGTGATTCGCGTTCGTGACTCTCCTTTTCGAACTCGTTCATCAAAATGAACGAATCTTTTTTCGAGTCATTTCGCTCATTTAACCAACGAAATGAACGAAATGACTCGGAAAAAAAGATTCATTCATTTTGATGAACGAGTTCGAACAGGAGATTCACAAACGCGAATCACAGAACATAGCAAGGCGAGCATTTGTACTTATAAAAGTTAAACTTTTTTATTTATTTTTTAAATGATCGATCGTGTGAAAAGGATCGTGTGGCTACAATTGAAGTCCATTATATGGAGAAAAATCCTGGAATGTTTTCATCAAAAACCTTAATTTCTTTTCGACTGAAGAAAGAAAGACATGGACATCTTGGATGACATGGGGGTGAGTAAATTAGCAGCAAAAGTTTTTTTTTAAAGTGAACTAATCCTTTAAGTGGTCTTAATGTATTTATAAATATATCATCTGTATAAGGTGTAGGACCATACAAGGTTGGTCCAATCAATTTTTTAATAGCATTGCACCATTTGAACAGTATTTATCTATAATTGTTTTAATGCCAATCTGTGTGTGTTGTGGTAGGAATTAATTTGGTTGTGCCACGCATGTTATTTCACTGCTGGAGGTTTTTAAACGCATTACTAACATGCTCGTTTATATTGAATAGTAGCATAATATGTTTTGGAGGGAAAGGATAATGAAGGAAGAAACAAAATAGCTGAGCTGGTGTCTTTATTTCTAATTTTCGATTAATTTCTCCATTTGAGCAACAGAGGTCAGTATTCAATACTCGCATAATGACATTAACTCCATGCATTAACTTCATTCGAAGGATAGTTCACCACAAAATCAAAACCCTATCATTATTTACTCACCAATTCATGTCTTTTAAAACCCAGGGACACAAACTGTAATTTAAATCAATGAAAAACCTTCAATGTTTTTTGTCGGAAGTTTTCTTTTTGCACCTTCAGGTAGGCAGTAGGCTATCTAAGATAAATGTGACTCAATCGTCAGCTAGTATGAAATAAAATGACCACTTTTGAATGTTTATCCAATGAAAACCCGCATATATAATTACACAAAAAGAAATGCACTTTCTGTTATGATTTAGATACATGTCTTACATAGCGCCATCCTAAATACAAACACTTTGAAAATTGTAGTGCAAAATGGGAAACAAAAGATCAAACTTGATCTGTGCTTTAGACCTGAAAATTACATTTCAATTACATTACAATTAGATTTTAAATCTTGTATACTTTATGCTTAAAACGTGAATGGATAATAACTTCAGCGTAAATATAATATAGTACCATAAAATCCCATAAAAAATATTAAATAAAAAACATTATCAAACTAAAATATAGTAGCCTACATTCCTTTCATTGAATAACACAGAGAGGGTTAAGGAAATAAGGAATTGTTTGAATGGTGGTTAGAGACATTACAAGTCCAGTGAAATATGCCTAATACATTATGTGTAATGTGATATTGTGATATTGAGGAGAAGAGCTGCCAGTAGGAAAGTGTTAGGGTGTGTCACAGAGCAAATCTGTCATGAAAACACATCGCCTGAGGGCTGACTTTAACACAGGAATGCGTAAGATATACTTTATCATCCGTTTTCACCTTTTTAAATGTATATTTTCTGTGCAAATTCCACTTAAACATATGGGTCAATGATGAAGTTCATTAACTTTGATTTAATTAAGTTTTAAAAATAAATACAGTTCCCTCTCATCCATCTACTTCTGCTGTATGTACATTAGGAAAAACAAGGATTCATTGTAATGGTGAGTTGATTTATTTATTACCTGTTATGAAACAGTGAATGTGGTCAGAAAACAATGCCAAATATCAGATTAGTCTGTAATGCTGCATGTAAATGTTTATCTGCTCTATAGCAACAGTGTTAGGGAGACTCCCTCTTTTGGCACATGAATTGCTGTGTGCTGAGGTAATCTACTAGTGTTTATGTTGATGACATCCTTCTGGTCATTATCTGAAGTAGATCAAACAGGTGCAAGTCTGTACAGTGATTAAACTGAAGAAACCGTTTAATGGGGTCATTATTTTAGGAATAAAAACAATATGATTAAAATTAAGGACCATATTTCAGTCATATGTGGATGGACCCAGTTTCTGATCACTCAATAAGCTCATCATTCATTTTCACTTTTGAGAATAGATTTAGCTGCTTATAGTTTTAAGAATTGCATTTTTTTTATACTTAGAATTTTCCAAAATTATATTTAGATTCTTCTTCTGAGTCTTTTACATGATACAGACTAAAAACACTAATTTTCATTTTTAATGGAAAAGTAACAGCTGAATATAAAAATATATTTGAAGCAAAAACATAAAGATGCATGTAAAATGTTTCCTCTCGCACCTAAAAATCTCAATGCCACATTGCCATCTCTTCAATGCATCATTTTCATTCTTTTGTTTTATAAAGTATAATATGCAATGTGTCTCCAAACACACATCCAGGAATGTGCATGCTTCCGTGTCCTAAAAATGAAAAGATTGCATACTCTGTGCTGAAAAACATGCGGTGTGTGTAGAGTATGTGCTGCTAAGAAGCCAGAAACGTAGTGTGGCTTTTCACATTCTTAGAAAAATACAGGATATAAAAGATTATGTAATGCTCTCTGAATAACGATAAGTACATGGAAAATAGATGATTTCACATTCTGTTTTTCACCAGCGAAGACTCATTTTCCAATGATGACGTTCCTGTATCCTCTAACGTGGCCCAGCTTGTCACTGTCAAAATCCACCACGAGTTTGCGCAGGCCGGACTGAGTGGGGGTGAAGTAGATTTTAACTTTGGCCTCCTGCCCAGGTTCGATGGTGGACTCCAGCCTGAGACGACCAAATATTTACATGTTAGAAATCTCACAGATTCACCTCTTTTCATGTTTATTCAAATATAAACTATTAGACACTAGCAAAGTGCAGTGTGCGATGTTTCCTCGCTGTGTTTAAAGGTTCAGTCGGTTCTGAAAGTCTGAGACCACTTTGAAAATCTAGGATTTTGAGGAGTTGTGAAAAAAGTTCAACAGAACAGCTGAGATGCAATGTATGGAAGCTTGTTTCCGCCACTGAATAAAAAAATAAATACAAATAATTGCGACTTTTTATCTCACAATTGCGAGATATGAAGTCAGAATTGTGAGAAATAAAGTCGCAATTCTGAGAAATAAAGTCGCAATTGCGAGATATAAAGTCGCAATTATGAGAAAAAAGACAGAATTGCGACTTTTTATCTCACAATTCTGACTTTTTTTCTCACAATTGCGAGTTTACATCTCGCAATTCTGACTTTATAACACGCAATTGCGACTTTATATCAATCAATTCTGACTTTATATCTCGCAATTCTGACTTTATAACACGCTACTGCGATTTTATATCACGCAATTCTGACTTTATATCTCGCAATTCTGACTTTATATCTCGCAATTCTGACTTTATAACACGCTACTGCGATTTTATATCACGCAATTCTGACTTTATATCTCGCTATTCTGACTTTATATCTCGCAATTCTGACTTTATAACACGCTACTGCGATTTTATATCACGCAATTCTGACTTTATATCTCGCAATTCTGACTTTATATCTCGCAATTCTGAGAAATAAAGTCAGAATTGTTAAAGTAAACTCGCAATTGTGAGAAAAAAAGTCAGAATTGCGAGATGTAAACTCGCAATTGTGAGAAAAAAAGTCAGAATTGTAAGATAAAAAGTCACAATTACCTTTTTTATTTTTTATTCTGTGGCGGAAACAAGCTTCCATACAATGTGATATAAAGGTCTGATGGTGAATTATTCAGTCACGTGATTTGTTGAGGCAAAGACGTTTGGGATGCACATCTACAAATTAGTTAAATGTGTGTTCATCGTAGTTTATGCATATCTTCTTGCTGAATAACATTTTTCCATCACAAGCAAGCATATAAGTTTATGGCTAGCACTCTCTGTTTACAGTCCGGTTCCGCATATACATACACTGAAAAAAACACCAGATTTTTTTTAAGTTGTAACTAAAACAAAGATGGAGTATGTCTTTTTTAAGAAAATACTATTTCAGTCTTTTTACTTCAAAATGTCATGTTTAATTCAGAAATTTACTAGCAATTTCTAGCATTTATACACCAAAATTTTCGATTAATTATTACAATAAGTGGATAATTAGTAGGTCTCTGAACCACCCGTGTAGTTGCCTTATATAACTCACCCCGTTCTTAGGTAAGTACGCTGTAGTGTATGTGAGGTTTACATGCATTTTGTGAACTGCATTTGCATCTTGGTGCTTCACAGTACTTATTCAGGTGATATCCCAAAATGTGCATAAAATATGTGAATGGAAGCCCCAGGCTAGTGCCTTGTGTATATATATCACACACAAACAATAATTTAAAGTGGACCTATTATGCTATTTTAAAGGCTCCTAATTTTGTTTCGGAGTCTCCTACAACAGGTTTGCATACACTTTAACTTTCTCATAATCTCCACTGCATCATCAGCTCTTTTCTCTCAGTGTCTGAAACGCTTCGATCGAAGATTCAGTCTCTCTAAACCCCGCCTCTCTGAGAGCTGCTCTGCTCAGATGGGTCAGACGGCCCAGTCTGTTGTGATTGGTCAGAAAGCAAACGCTCATTATCATATCTGAATATCAGCTCTTGATCTCAGTGATACGAACAGTAACGATGGCGTGGGTTTTACCGTGTCAATCTCATCAAAGTGGATTTGCTTTGTCAGCAGAAAACAGCGTCTTCTCGACATGAACAACACGAACCAAACTCTCCCAGTCTCAGATACACTACAGTGATTGAGGGGCGGGGCTAAGAGACGCTGTTCAGCCAATCGAGAGCATTATGCAAATTAGTTCCAAACCTACGTAGGTTCATCAGGAAGTGAGACTGAAATGACTGATGACTCATTTCAGAATCACTTCTTTCTTTTAGGAGACAAAAACTCCATTTATCTGCACTTTGAGCTTAAATTTTGCACATCGTTTACATTCACAAACAGCTCTATTACACACTACATGAAAGTGAATATGTGAAAAACCACAATAGGGGCACTTTAAGCTGATTACCAGAACTCTGCATTGTGTTTGTAGCCATCGATTCTCACTATTGCCTCTTCTCATTCTACTAAAGACAGTTTGTGTTCTTACTTCTCGGTGATGCTGCTGCCGCCCGTGAGGTTGGCGCCCTCTATGGTGAAGCAACAGCTTTGCAAGGGTTCGGGCAGCGGGTTCTGTAAGGTCAGCTCTGCCGCCAGCTTACGGTTCTCTTTGGGTTCTCCCAGAATCTAGAATGACACATGAATGATTGAATGAGACATTTATAGGTTACACTTTATTTCGATAGTCCACTTTAGACATTCTACTAACTATAAGTAACTTTGCTTCATATCAACTAATTTTCATTAGAGTATTAGTAGACTGTATGCTTAATATATGCTAACACTTTAATTTTGATGGTTTCCAAACAGACATTCTACGGACTATAAGTCAACTTATTCTACTAACCCGAACCCTAACACCTAACCATGACCTAACAGTCTCTTGACAGTCTACTAACACTCTAATGAGAGTTAGTTGACATGTAGTTGCAAAGTTACTTATAGTTAGTAGAATGTCTAAAGTGGACTATCGAAATAAAGTGGAAACCATTTATATAGTGCTTTCATATGTACTACTGTACACCCAAAGTGCTTTACAGTCATATCAGGGGATCTCTCCTCAACCACCACAAGTGGTACATAAACATCAACATACACATACTGTACATCAACATACACATACTGTACATCAACATACACATACTGTACATCAACATACACATACTGTACATCAACATACACATACTGTACATCAACATACACATACTGTACATCAACATACACATACTGTACATCAACATACATCAACATACACATACATCAACATACACATACATCAACATACACATACTGTACATCAACATACACATACTGTACATCAACATACACATACTGTACATCAACATACATCAACATACACATACATCAACATACACATACTGTACATCAACATACATCAACATACACATACATCAACATACACATACATCAACATACACATACTGTACATCAACATACACATACTGTACATCAACATACACATACTGTACATCAACATACATCAACATACACATACATCAACATACACATACTGTACATCAACATACATAAACATACACGTACATCAACATACACGTACATCAACATAGACATACTGTACATCAACATACATCAACATACACATACTGTACATCAACATACATCAACATACACGTACATCAACATACACATACATCAACATACACATACTGTACATCAACATACACACACATCAACATACACATACATCAACATACACATACATCAACATACACATACATCAACATACACGTACATCATCATACACATACATCAACATACACATACACATATATCAACATACACATACATCAACATACACATTCACATCAACATACACACACATCAACATACACACACATCAACATACACATACATCAACATACACATACATCATCATATACATACATCAACATACACACACATCAACATACACATACATCAACATACACACACATCAACATACACATACATCATCATACACATACATCAACATACACATACACATACATCAACATACACATACACATCAACATACATCAACATACACATACACATCAACATACATCAACATACACATCAACATACACATCAACAAACATCAACATACACATACATCAACATGCATCTAATGGCTTGTGCACGCCTGGCGTTGTCATGTCCACTTGTGATCGAGGTGAACGTGGTCGTACCCTGATTTTGATCTCAGGCTCGTCCAGCACGACGTCCCGCATGGCCATGCTGGCTTCCCTGGTGCCGTAGTCGATCAGCAGAGCGCCCAGGCGGATGAGGTTATCCTCCATTAGATTATTACAGTATTTACTGTAGTTCAGTCTCAGAGGAACCTTCCTCTCTGGAACAAACACACAACACAGTGAAGACACAAAACAATCAAAGAATAATTCAATCATTTTAAATGGAAAGTCAATATCAATTATGGTTAATATTATATACTAATAATACATTAAAAACTAAATTGTTATTATTACTACTACTGCTAATAATAATAATTAAAGCATGTACACAAATTATTATAAATAATATGTAAAAGTCAGTAGTTTTATATAAACGGAAAGTCAGTAGTATCAATTCTGTTTAATATTATTTCAATATATTATGTAATTACAATTTTAAATATATACTGTATAAATGTAAAAAAATATTACAAAAAATAGGCAACACTAAATTTTACAGTATCCTTGTGTATGTAGTTACTATAGTAATAACTATAATAACATGAAACTAACCCTAATCCAAACCCTATTGTAAGTGCATGTAGTTAATTATTATTACTCAGTACTTAAATGTATAATTACACTGTAACACGGACACCTCAAAATAGTGTAAACAAAAAATATTGTTATTACTACTAATACTAATAACAATAAAACAAAAAAAAAATCGAATTTATTGAATATTGGATAACTATCTATTTAAAATAACCTTTTATTAAAAATAGCCGTTCCTTCTGTTCTACAAAAGCCATAAGCCACTCCAAGCCATGCATTACAATCACTTTACCAAGACTGTAAATGCTTGGCCAATGCATTGCTAATGCACTTAATTGAGGCAAGAGTTTTCATCAGATATCTGTGCACATTAGATGCATTTGGCTTTGCATTCTGAGTCACACACACACAATCCACACATCAGTAATGAAAGCGCACCTCCTCCAGGAGCCAGTTCCACGTTGAGCAGGTCTTTAAAGCCACACTCTCGGCCCACCACTCCGTTATAAGACACGGCACGCGACGCAAACACCAGACGGCACTTCTTATCCTCCTCGGTGTTATTCGTCACTATTGCGAACACGTCAAAGTCGCAGCCCTTCCTGATCCCCGTGGACAGCTTGATGCTGATGTGAAGCCCAGTGTTCGCTTGCTGCTGTTGAAGCTTGTTCTGGTGGTTTGCTTTCTCAAAAACCTGCCTCTCCTCCTCAGAGCCTGGAAGAGGTTGTTGCAAAATAAATCTCTTTATTTTGCGATATTGAAAGGAAGTGCGCTTGTCTGTTTATTCCTACCTTCGGGGTATTTGTACAGGTGTGTGATGTCTTCTCTCTCATCTCGGCCTACGCTCTTGGTGCTGATCTTCTGTCCCACTTTTTGGTCATTCACGATTTTTCTTGTGTTCCCATCTTTATACTTCAGATAGTGCACTAAGTCTGCGTTCACCTCTGCGAACACAAACGAAGCGTCGTATTTGAAGGTGAGCTCCCCCTCTTTTATGGCCCGCACAGGAACCGGCCCGCAGCAGAACACGCCTGAGAGAACACAGATTTCAGATGATGCTCAATCTGTTCATTACATAAAGCAATCGTGTCTCTTCACAAGACTAGGATTAATCTATCGGTCTGTCTGTCTGTCTGTCTGTCTGTCTGTCTGTCTGTCTGTCTGTCTGTCTGTCTATCTATCTATCTATCTATCTATCTATCGTTCTATCGTTCTATCGTTCTATCTATCATTCTAGATAGATAGTTTTTTGTTGTTCTATACTTGTTGATACAGTATAAAAAAAGATTTGGTTTCCTGGACTTTCAATGGAGGGACAGAATCCTCTCAGGTTTAATTAAAAATGTTTTAATTTAAGTTTTAAAGATTTAAAGGCTTATGAGTTTGGAATGACATGAGGGTGAGTAAATGATGACACTGTTAAAAAAAAGAAGTTTTTTGTTACCCAATATTTTTGTCTTGTTTTCCAGTACAAATATCTAAACATTCTTAAATCAAGATATATTTACTTAAGAAGCAAAATGACATGAAATATTACGTTTTGTTTCCTGAAATTCGAAATATCTGCCATTGGGGTAAGAAAAATAATCTCGTTTTCACTTTGAATGAAGTTTGAGTAATTTTTCTTACTCCACTGACAGATATTTTTTCTTGTTTTAAAGTCCCTGTGAACCGGAAGTTGCAAACGACTTTTCTCCAGTGTTGTGACGTATTTCCGAGAGAAACGGAATACTAAATGAGGCAAAATAGTGGGCGTGGCTTTTTTCCAACTAGCACCTGATTGGATCTAGAAAAGTAGGTGTTTTCATTCAGCCTGTCTACTGTCAGTTGGAGGGGCGTGGTTACGGATGTTAAGCAGACACCCAAACCGTCAAACCTACGTCATCAGGGAAGGTCCTCCAATGCAGAGGGGAGGGGAAATTTCAGATTTTGATGAAAGATTATGAAGCCAAAAAATATTTTTGTGTGGATTGACTTGCATGGATGAATTGTTCACCACAAAACGATCAATTTAGGCAAACAAAGTAAGTATGGTCAATTTTGAATTCATGGGGACTTTAAGCATAAACGCACTTCAGTCATTTTTCATCTCAAAGTAAATGTATCTTGTTTTAAGTGTGTTTAGATATTTGTACAAAAAAATAAAATAAAATAAAATTCCAGTGCAGAATGTTCATTTTTGGTGAACTATCTCTTTAAGTTTGAGAATGTTTGATTTCCTGTTTGACAGGAAGTAGAGAGGCGTCTACACACCTTCACTTTTCTCCTGTGGCGTCGGGTCGCTCGCCTGCCAGCCGTCAAATCCTGGTGGGAGATCGGGTCGGGTCATCCAACACTCAACCCAGCAGTGGTAGTTCCTACAGCAGAAAAAATGTTTTAAAAATGTTTTGAAGTGTCCAAATATGTGCTTTTTAACCTAATTTTTGAGGTTTTATATTTATAAACTGTAGATTTTGATTGACAAATCCCGTTCTGCGTGAGTTATTTTTATAAAAGTGTTTTAAAAGAAGTCCTACCATATCATATCTCTGGTGCTGCCGCTGTCTATTTCACCTTTCTCGTTGACGTAACGCTCGATCACGAGGTTGCTGTTGGTATCATGGGCGGAATAGTAGTTTGTGACCACCCTGCATGGGATTCCCAGAGCGCGAGACACTGAGGACAAACACAAGAACCTGCTTCATCTGTCTGCATTCCTCTGTTCCTCATTTCTCTCGTTTTACACAGTACAATGCACTGGTTCTCAACTGGTTTTCCTTTAGACATTGACTGGAGGCCTGATGCTGAACCAAAACAGTTTATTGTACAAAACTGAAACAAAATAGTGAATGGCACAGGCCCAACAACATGCAAAATTATTAATGTTACACTTTTGATACAGTGAATTTATGCATTTAAGTGCTGAGTAATATTAATTAACTACATTTACTTACTATAGGGTTAGGTTTATGATTAGATTTAGGTTTAGCTTAGAGTTAGTTGCATGTAATTATGCATAATTTATAGTAATTATTATTACTATAGAAACCACTGTATATGTAACGTGTAACAAAGTGCATGTTACCCTTATTACCATGCCAGAATAGGAACATTTACACTTTTGCAAATGCATAAGGAAACAGTGATTTACCATCCAAACACTGGGTCAAATACTGTATTATACTAATTACCGTTTTAGTGAAAACTGTCTTTTTTTTGTCATTTGGTAATATGGTTACAAATATGAACAGATTAACTTGCCATTCATACAATTTTACCCTTCCACTTTTGAGGCTAAGATATTTCTGGTACTTTTGCAGGAATCTACGGAGCGCCTAAAGGGACATGGTGAAGGAAAAAAATATGAGATGGGGAGAAATGCTTCTATGATGCAAAGTTTCTCAGGGGAAAGCAGACATATTGTGAGCATTTTGCGTTCTCCAGAGAAACTTTGCGTTCACTTGTATAATGTCTGCATTCCCCTGAGAAACTTTAAGTTTGCTCGTAAAAACTTTGATCAAATTACTGATCAAAGTTTCTCGGGGGAACAAACATTTTGCGAGAAAACTAATTTTCTTAAGGGAAAGAATGTTTTTTGAAAAGACAAAATATTTTTTTCCTTCACCATACGATGTTTTATTAACAAAGTTCGGCAGGAGCACGTACAGATAATCTACCCAGTAAGTGCGAGAAGAGGCTTTGATACAGATCCCACTTACCTCTATTCCATCACAGTTTGCCAGCATCTCGATAATCCCTATCCCAGCCAGGGCCAAATTCAGAGCTTGGAGCCATCACGTCAAATACGAATTTTTTATACTATATCTGATTATATGTAAGTGTGAACTTGTGAAGTCACTTTAGGGGCTCCATAGGTTACAGTGGGTAACCAACTGAGTAGCACTAAATCATCGAATATAGTTTAATACCTGTACAGGCGACGGCTGCAAAGACCCAGCACTGTCCAAATTTCACCCCCATACAGGAGGTTTTGTCCCACATCCTCAGGATCTGAACGCTTCCCCTCCAGGACATGGGACTCACGCCTCCGTCAAACGTGTTTTTCCAGCAGCCCTCCAGGACCCCATCGTCCCTGTCATTACTGTTAATCTGGGGAGGAGAATCATCCAAATCCTTCCACTGTCTTGTAACTTACAGAAAATCACTTGAAATGGATGAATGTGAATCATAATTTTATCATGGAAAAACATTTATAATTTTGTTCCAGTAACTAGTGAGCTGCCTACCTAGACATCTGATGATGCAAACGTTGATGATATAATTACACTGCATTATAAAATATATAGTTTTGGCCAAATTCCAATCATTAGAATCATTCTAATATGCGGATTTGCTGCTCAAGAAACATTTCAATGTTGAAACATCAATGCTGAAAACGTCTCAGGTTACGTATGTAACCCTGGTTCCCTGATAGGGAACGAGACGCTGCGTTTGAGACGCGGTGGGAACGCTCTGCGTGATTGCGTCATGAAGCACGTGTAAAATCAGTCCAATGGAAGCCCGATAAGTCATAGGTGACGTCATAGACCAGGAAACTATAAAGCACCCCTGAAAACAGACCGCGACAGCTTCTGAAAAGTCTGAAGCAAGTCGATCAGGGCATGCAGGAAGTATGGCAGACGAACGCAGCGTCTCGTTCCCTATGAGGGAACCAGGGTTACATACGTAACCTGAGACGTTCCCTTTCAAGGGAACTCGAGCTGCGTTTGAGACGCGGTGGGAACCCCATACCCACTACGCCATAGTGACAAATGCCCGTTCTGTGTGAAGTCCTAGGCGCACACTAAGAAGAAAGCAACCTAGCCCCAGGTGTGGAGAGGTCAAGGTCATAAAACCTAACAAATGTATGCGGAGAGGACCATCCTGCCGCATTACAAATATCAGGAAGGGAAACACCCGAAATTAAGGCCGTAGAGGCCGCCATACTCCTTGTAGAATGGGCCCGTACAGCCATAGGTGAAGGCTGACCGGCCGCTTCATAAGCCAATGATATAGCCTCGACTATCCATTTGCTCATCACCTGTTTAGATGCAGGGCACCCTCTCCTGAGTGACCCAAAGCAGACAAATAATTGTTCAGACTTTCGCCACAGGGCAGCCCTGTGAACGTAGGCATCTAATGCCCGAACTGGACATAACAGGTTCAGTGGTTCCTGATCTGGGGTATTAAAAGGTGGAGGATAAAAGGCCTGCAGCACTATTGGGCCCCCAACATTAACTGGGACCTTAGGAATATAACCCGGTCTAGGGTAGAGAAATGCCTTCACCATACCAGGTGCAAATTCCAAACATGTAGCAACCGACAGGGCATGCAAATCTGCCAAATCTCTTGATAGACGAAATAGCAAGGAGAAATAAAGTTTAGAGTGAGGAATTCCTCTGAAACCTTTTCAATGGGCTCGAAAGGAGCCAAAGCCAGACCCTCAAGTACAATGGCCAAATCCCAAGCCGGTGCTCTAGAGTGCAGTGCAGGTCTCAACCTCAGTGTACCACGGAGAAAACGAGTAATAAGAGGATCTCTCCCGATAGAAGTACCCCCCCGAGGGGTGTGGTAGGCAGATATAGCCGCCACGTAAACCTCTAGGGTAGAAGGAGATGACCTAGCAGAGAAACGGTCTTGCAAGAAATCAAGAAATGAAAGCGTAGCGTAAGTTCCGCCAGGAAGACTCAATTGTTACGTCATGTATTACCTTCTCATCTATCCAATCGCGTCTAATACTTGCGGTATAAAAGACCGGTACTTACACGTGTTTGAGTTCGCAGATGCTGACGCTTCCATTGATGCTCTCGTTCAGTCGCCAGCCAACATGTTTCAGGACACGCATATTGTTTACAATTATCGACATCCGACGATGTCCCGCTCTACCTCCTGCTGCACGTCGAGGTTCCCGCGTTCAGTCTCGCATCTCCCCGTGGGCACAGCGGTCTTCGGAGAGTATTGATCAGCCAAGGCTTCATGAGAAGTGCTGCTCCTTAGACTGGTGCCATTTATCCCGCAGATCACCGATCCACCGACATAAATGAACAACTATGCAAATCACGAGACAATCTCTCACTGGTTCAAGTTCAAACTCCACTTCCAAGGCTTTCAAGTAGTTTTCAATTATTTTTTTATTTTTTTGGTAGGCGCTTCCAGCAGCCACTGTTAATGTGTCTCCTCTACAAGATTAAACTTCATTCAGGTAAGTATTTCTCCGTCGCTTCCTACACGGCTGAGTTGAAATTGGCGTCCACGATGACGTGGCGTGATCTGATTATTACGGCTGATCTGCACTGCAGACTGCAGAGGGGCCAGATAGCTCGCCTCAATGCTCGTAGCAAGCCTAAGCAAGTTTCGCGTTACCGATATTCCACAGTTCTATGGTTATTTAATTATATCAGCTTGTCAATATTACGCTCAGTTTACAAATACCCACTAACAACTGTCTTGATTATAAATCTAATAAGCTTAAGAGTGCTTAAGAGCTTTATGCATATGCAATATCACGGGTCGCGCTCTTCATAACGTTGCTCACTCACCACAGTTCGGTTGCGTGTGTATATAAATAAAGAAAAATAAAATAAAACCAGAGCTAAAGAGCACGTTGTCAATGGCTGTATGCATATACTGCAGTGGACTAGAATGGCAGTAATTTGCATATCACTAGTGTAATAGTAATTTCACAAACAAATATTTCACCTATTAGGCTATTTTAAATTCATAAAGTCACTTTATACTTCAAATTAGATCTATAACATTGGAAATGTGTATAATCGATGTAATACTCAACTTTCTGGTGGCTACTTAATCTACTGATATGTGTTTATAGGAGTCATTTATATGAGGGGTATTTTCACATTAATGTACAGATAAATGCAGACTAAAGGATCAAGGAGTTGTGAGGCGCCGGTCAAAGTTACACATACTTGGCCAAAAAACTGCTAACTCAACAGTCATATTAGTATTATATATCAGATTAATCAGTGAAGGAGACTCAACTGTGTGATTTACATGTCTATGCACCATTTATTCAAGTTTCTCAACTGTTGTGGCCAGCGTCTTCCAGCCATGAATGGGGTTATTTCTGCAAAGAGCAACTTGGGAGCCATGGCAGACATTTGCTGCACACCTGAAAATAAATAAATAAAATTCCATGCTCAAGAGTCAACAGATCAATTATCACTTAGATTCCTATGGCACATCCTGATCAAGGCTCGCTGTTCCGTTCTTGTATACAATCATGAAAATTGAAATTTAATATTCCTTCCATTCATAGTTTGCTCGCAGGCATTCAAATTCAAGTATTTAATCCTAATTTTTCAAGTCTGTTCCCCGTACCTTCTCTTTGTTTGCTTAAGGCATAATAAACCTCTGGATATGTATGGGTATGCAGGGTTTTGCCCAGAATGCCTCAAAGATAATTGAGTAGTAATGGTCATTTCGAGGGTGAGTAAGCATATTGTTTTGTCTCCACATTTGGATGTGTTAGGGCTGCTGCTTCCGGCACAGGGATCGGAGTTTCAACAGCTCGTTTGCAGCTTTTGATTACCTATCACCGACATTTTAACTTTCACTTGTTCAATCGGAATCGCATAAGATGGAGCCTCAAGAAGCGTCGACATAGTCAACATTCCAGATGGTCGTCGATGGATTATGTAGCTCATGTGTAGTTATCTCTAGTCACCGGTTAGGTTATTCTGTCTTGATATTCTATATATCATGTCCATGTCTGGCAGGATCAATTAAATTTAGGCCGTGATGCACTTACCCAGGAGGAATGTCACTAGCTCCTTCCAGCGCTGTTGTATTCTTTAAAAAGCAATTCTCAAATGAATTCTTCCACTGTTTGAACTTTGAGTGTTTAACCTTGCAGATGTTGGTTATGCTTAAAACCGCAGCATTACACTCCAAGTCAGAAAGCAAAATCCACTCAACCCCTTTTGATTACCTCTGTCTGCAGTGGTCTCTTTCTTATTGTTATTCAGATTATAGCTGTCTGTTACAGCGTTCATGGCTCATGCATCCAGAGGATTCACTCCAGGTGCTAAATACTCCCATGGTCTTTTCTAATTCCTTCTAAGAATGACTATAAAGGCTTTGCATTTATCAATTTATAAATTGGGATTAAATTCTGTCCCTTCTCATCTATGATCAATTTCTATTTATCATAACTAACGGAGGACTACTCTTTAACCTGGTTCAGGATTCGTCAGTTCTGTCCTCAATAGCTGCAGTCTAACTCCCTCCCAGTATACTGGTCATCCCTTCAGGATCTGGGAAGCCACTACAGCAGCTGATCGTGGCATTCCACTTCAGCTATTAAGATCCTGGGCAGATTGTCTTCCTCTGCATTAGAGTTAAATAAGACCCGATCTAAAGATCATTCTCGAAGCTCAGCAAGCATTGCAGTAACGATTCAGGTAAATTCCTATGCAATTACTGGTGGTGGTGTATGCTTTATCTATCTGGTGATAGTCTCAGCTTGAATAATTCGCTTCGCGCCATCGCCGGCTATACGGTCCTTAGGGGGCCTGCTTTGCGCAGCCTAGTGGCTTTTCTATGCACGTTCAGTTTATGCGCGGCTCTAGCAGCCTAGTGGCTCAGCAAACCTTGTCTATGTGGCTCAGCGTGGCCTCGTTTTTATGTGGCTAAGTGTGGCCTTGCCTATGTGGCTCAGCGCGGCCTCGTCTCTGTGTGGCTCAGCGCGGCCTCGTCTCTGTGTGGCTCAGCGTGGCCTCATCTCTGTGGGGCTCAGCGCGGCCTCGTCTCTGTGGGGCTCAGCGCGGCCTCGTCTCTGTGGGGCTCAGCGCGGCCTCGTCTCTGTGGGGCTCAGCGCGGCCTCGTCTCTGTGTGGCTCAGCGCGGCCTCGTCTCTGTGGGGCTCTGCGCGGCCTCGTCTCTGTGGGGCTCAGCGCGGCCTCGTCTCTGTGGGGCTCAGCGCGGCCTCATCTCTGTGGGGCTCAGCGCGGCCTCGTCTCTGTGGGGCTCAGCGCGGCCTCGTCTCTGTGGGGCTCAGCGTGGCCTTGTCTATGTGGCTCAGCGTGGCCTCGTCTATGTGGCTCAGCGTGGCCTCGTTTTTATGTGGCTCAGCGTGGCCTCGTCTATGTGGCTCAGCGTGGCCTCGTCTCTGTGGCTCAGCGTGGCCTCGTTTTTATGTGGCTCAGCGTGGCATCGTCTCTGTGGCTCAGCGTGGCCTCGTTTTTATGTGGCTCAGCGTGGCCTTGTCTATGTGGCTCAGCGTGGCCTCGTCTCTGTGGGGCTCAGCGCGGCCTCGTTTTATGTGGCTCAGCGTGGCCTCGTCTATGTGGCTCAGCGTGGCCTTGTCTATGTGGCTCAGCGTGGCCTCGTCTCTGTGGCTCAGCGTGGCCTTGTTTTTATGTCGCTCAGCGTGGCCTTGTCTATGTGGCTCAGCGTTGCCTCGTCTCTGTGGCTCAGCGTGGCCTCGTTTTATGTGGCTCAGCGCGGCCTTGTCTATGTGGCTCAGCGCGGCCTTGTCTATGTGGCTCAGCGCGGCCTCGTCTCTGTGGGGCTCAGCGCGGCCTCGTTTTATGTTGCTCAGCGTGGCCTCGTCTATGTGGCTCAGCGTGGCCTTGTCTATGTGGCTCAGCGTGGCCTCGTCTCTGTGGCTCAGCGTGGCCTTGTTTTTATGTGGCTCAGCGTGGCCTTGTCTATGTGGCTCAGCGTGGCCTCGTCTCTGTGGCTCAGCGTGGCCTCGTTTTATGTGGCTCAGCGCGCCCTTGTCTATGTGGCTCAGCGCGGCCTCGTCTCTGTGGGGCTCAGCGCGGCCTCGTTTTACGTGGCTCAGCGTGGCCTCGTCTATGTGGCTCAGCGTGGCCTTGTCTATGTGGCTCAGCGTGGCCTCGTCTCTGTGGCTCAGCGTGGCCTCGTTTTTATGTGGCTTAGCGTGGCCTTGTCTATGTGGCTCAGCGTGGCCTCGTCTCTGTGGCTCAGCGTGGCCTCGTTTTTATGTGGCTCAGCGTGGCCTTGTCTATGTGGCTCAGCGTGGTCTTGTCTATGTGGCTCAGCGTGGCCTTGTCTATGTGGCTCAGCGTGGCCTTGTCTATGTGGCTCAGCGTGGCCTTGTCTATGTGGCTCAGCGTGGCCTCGTCTCTGTGGCTCAGCGTGGCCTCGTTTTTATGTGGCTCAGCGTGGCCTTGTCTATGTGGCTCAGCGTGACCTCGTCTCTGTGGCTCAGCGTGGCCTCGTTTTTATGTGGCTCAGTGTGGCCTCGTTTTTATGTGGCTCAGCGTGGCCTTGTCTATGTGGCTCAGCGTGGCCTTGTCTCTGTGGCTCAGCGTGGCCTCGTCTCTGTGGCTCAGCGTGGCCTCGTTTTTATGTGGCTCATCGTGGCCTCGTCTATGTGGCTTAGCGTGGCCTCGTCTATGTGGCTCAGCGTGGCCTCGTCTATGTGGCTCAGCGTGGCCTCGTTTTTATGTGGCTCAGTGTGGCCTTGTTTTTATGTGGCTTAGCGTGGCCTTGTCTATGTGGCTCAGCGTGGCCTCGTCTCTGTGGCTCAGCGTGGCCTCGTTTTTATGTGGCTCAGCGTGGCCTTGTCTATGTGGCTCAGCGTGGTCTTGTCTATGTGGCTCAGCGTGGCCTTGTCTATGTGGCTCAGCGTGGCCTTGTCTATGTGGCTCAGGGTGGCCTTGTCTATGTGGCTCAGCGTGGCCTCGTCTCTGTGGCTCAGCGTGGCCTCGTTTTTATGTGGCTCAGCGTGGCCTTGTCTATGTGGCTCAGCGTGACCTCGTCTCTGTGGCTCAGCGTGGCCTCGTTTTTATGTGGCTCAGTGTGGCCTCGTTTTTATGTGGCTCAGCGTGGCCTTGTCTATGTGGCTCAGCGTGGCCTTGTCTCTGTGGCTCAGCGTGGCCTCGTCTCTGTGGCTCAGCGTGGCCTCGTTTTTATGTGGCTCATCGTGGCCTCGTCTATGTGGCTTAGCGTGGCCTCGTCTATGTGGCTCAGCGTGGCCTCGTCTATGTGGCTCAGCGTGGCCTCGTCTTTATGTGGCTCAGCGTGGCCTTGTCTATGTGGCTCAGCGTGGCCTCGTCTATGTGGCTCAGCGTGGCCTTGTCAATATGGCTCAGTGTGGCCTCGTTTTTTGTGGCTCAGCGCGGCCTCGTCTATGTGTGGCTCAGCGCGGCCTTGTCTCTGTGGCTCAGCGCGGCCTCGTCTATGTGTAGGTCAGCGCGGCCTTGTCTCTGCGTGGCTCAGCGCAGCCTTGTCTCCGCGTGGCCTCGTCTCTGCGTGGCTCATCGCGGCCTCTTCTCAGTGCGGCACAGCTTTTAAAATAAATCAATAAATAAAGCGTCAGCAAATGCGTAAATATACGTAGTATAATATCCTATTATCCATGGAATTTGATACATCCATGTCTACCAGCTGTTTGCTAACTCTTTCTCTCTCTTCTATTCTAGGACTACATAACATATGGCTGGTGGGTATACTTTTTCTTTTACGTTCTTTGGGGGTGGGCTTCGTCCAGTGGAATTATCTTCCACCTATTTTTGGGGGTCGGCTGCGCCCCTGCCTTCGTCTTCAGGCAGGAAATGCAGAGTCCGGACCCTCGGATTGCGAGCTATGGACGGGGCCTACGCCAAAGAACTTAATTGCATATACTGTATGGCTTGCTGGGCTGTTAATAAAATGCATCATTGTACAGTATCTTATCTCCCGAGTCTTTCTGGTAGAAATGAAAGCGTAGCGTAAGTTCCGCCAGGAAGACTCAATTGTTACGTCATGTATTACCTTCTCATCTATCCAATCGCGTCTAATACTTGCGGTATAAAAGACCGGTACTTACACGTGTTTGAGTTCGCAGATGCTGACGCTTCTATTGACCTCCATCCTCCCCACCACCTCCAAGATGGTTCCTTCCCTTCCAACCTCCCCACCACCACCAGGATGGTCCCTTCCTATACCTCCCGGGGGGTCGGCTGCGCCCCTGCCTTCGTCTTCAGGCAGGAAATGCAGAGTCCGGACCCTCGGATTGCGAGCTATGGACGGGGCCTACGCCAAAGAACTTTATTGCATATACTGTATGGCTTGCTGGGTTGTTAATAAAATGCATCATTGTACAGTATCTTATCTCCCGAGTCTTTCTGGTAGAACTGAACCAACAGGGCAGTTAACAGGATCTAAATGACGTTCACCACACCAGGTGGAGAATAATTTCCATTTCAATGCATATAGTTTTCTCGTGGAAGGAGCTCTGGATTGGAGAATGGTCTCAACGACCTCAGTCGAGAGACCGGATTTTATGGCCGGGCCCCCTCAGAGGCCGAGCCCACAGTATCCAAACTCCAAATGAGGGTGAACTCCCAGGAGCAAAGATATCGGGAAATGCGTACCGGTGTAGCGTCAATAGGGTTGGGTACCGAAACTCGGTGCCAATAGGGAACCGGTTCCGACGTAAACGGTAGTAACCAGACCGAATAAGAACGACAATTTCGGTGCCTGACTTAATTAGGCACACACACACACACGCACTCTTCTGTCTCGCATGTGCGCTCTTGCTCGCAAGGTTTGGCTGCATTTCACGTGTAAAATTACGCGTCAAAACGCCCTCTGGGTGTGCCGATAGTCTGAATCCCATATAGAATCAAGCCAATTCATTGGCTAATGGCGCGGGCGCCGCCTCGACGCACTTATGTCGTCATATTATGTTGGCGCGCGCGCGCCATCTGCTCCTCAGATTTCTCTGCCTAAAAAGGAAGCTGGTCGGAGCTTGGCAGCGTCTCGTTCCCTATTGAGAGAACATAGGTTACACAAGTAACCAGAGATGTTCTCTTTCATAGGTTCACTCAACGCTGCGTAGCTAAGAAGCAGTGGATTTGTATTTGTAGGCTGCTGTATCATGTGCCGTTTGAACTGACGCACTACAGCGATCTGTCACATTTCAAAGAGCCAAAACGTTATTTATTGTGTGAATCTCGTAAAAATATTGACAGAATCTGACAGCTGTGGATTTGTTCCATATCAAAAGTAACCTTCTCTGTCCTGTCTGTCGGTGTCCTCTTTGTCCGCGATTTTTCTTTGCGTGAGAAAATGGATGTGTGGCGTGAGAGCGTGTGAAAAGGGTCAATTGTGTGAGTCTCACGGTCAATGCGTGAGAGTTGGCAGCTCTGCCTGCTAGTAATCTCTATTAATCTCCAGTATTATTACATTGTTTGATACAATATTGTTTTATTTGATATTATGTAAATGTGTAAAATGTAATGTACATTTTTTTTTTTTATATTGGTTTTATTATTACCATATGTTACTTGTATTTATATTGTTTAAATATTTAAGTTAATATTGTGTCCAGTTTGGCCCTGTAAATAAAAGGGTATTATTTTTTGATAAAGTGTGTGCGGTTTCGTTTTCTTAAGTACCGTTTCAAGAACCGTTTAAGCACCGGAACCGTTTAAAAAATACCGAGTAGGTACTGGTATCGGATAAAACCCAACCGATACCCAACCCTAAGCGTCAACCACACCTAATACATCACATCCAGTCCAAGCGGAGCTGGATGTGTGAGGGAGAACCAAATAGAGCAAAGCGTTGTACAAACGATGTGAAAGGTCGACTTGACTTTAGTTGACCAAAGTTCTCCCTAAGAAGCTCCACCACCTCGGGGTGAAGACTCCAATCCCTGGGCCTCAGCCCCTGCCTCAACAGGATATCTGCTCTGATATACGAGACCATCAGTGTGTTGTCCACCATTCGCCGAGCGACCACTCATGATCGCCCCCCACTTGTGAGGGAAGCATCCATCGATAGCAAAATGCGTCGACAAGAAGCCCCCAACACTGGGCCTGAACCAAGGTTCTTCCACATGACCGAGGCACGAAGGCATAGCCGCGTGACCTTGATCATGCGAAAACATATTTCCCCTCGGAGAAAACCCCTTGGTCCCGAGCCACCACTGCAGGGGTCTCATGTGCAGAAGGCCAAAAGTAATTACGTTGGACACAGCTGCCATGAGACCCACCAGTCTGAAACTGTTTCACAGTGAGTGACTGGCCTAAATATACCCCAATACGGCTGTGAGAATCGCTACACCTAGAAAAGTGGTCCTCAGAGCACACTCTTCTTGGCGTTGAGAGGCAACCCCAACATCCTTAATGAGACAGAACGACATCTCGATGCCGAACTGCCATAAACTCAGATTGAGCTAGGATCAACCAATCATTGATGTAGTATAATACGCGAATGCCCTGGAGTCTCAGAAGAGCCAGAGCTGCATCCACGCATACTGTAAAGGTGTGGGGTAATAAACCTAGGCCGAATGGAAGAACCCAATAATGGTGTGCTTCGCCCCCGAAAGCAAACCTCGGGAACCTCCCTCATCCTCTTTCGGAAACAATGAAGTAATGGCTGTCTGCTGGGAGGAGGAACCCCTTCTACAGCTCCTTTTGCAGAAGTGACAGTACTTCCTGCTCCATAACCAAAGCCTGCTCGGGGTCCACCAATGAGAGGAGGACCCCTAGAAATCTGGGCGAACGAGAACCGAACTGAATTCTGAAACCCTTTTCTATAGTGTGCAGGACCCACTGAGAAATATGTGGCAGTAGTTTCCACGCTGCCAGAAATTTACTAGGGGAACCAGTCTCTCAAGACTGGCCTCTGGATTTGTTTGAACAGTCACTACGGCGCCCTGAAGCGGCGAACGGGCAGGGAACAACCGAACTGACCATTCTATGACCCTCCTCGGAGGATCGTATGGGGATGCTGACACCTCGGTGCCCTGAACGGCGAACCGGCAGGGAACAACCGAACTGGCAGCGCTGCAACCCTCCTCAGAGAGTTGCACCCCAGAGGGCGCAGACGAAAAACGATTTCTCAAAACCGTCCCTTGGTTGAACAGTCACTACGGTGCCCTGAAGCGGCGAACCGGCAGGGAACAACCGAACTGACCGCTCTACGATCCTCCTCGGAGGATCGTATGGGGACGCTGACACCTCGGTGCCCTGAACGGCGAACCGGCAGGGAACAACCCAACTGGCAGCGCTGCGACCCTCCTCAGAGAGTCGCACCCCAGAGGTCGCCGAGGAGAAACGATTTCTCAAAACCGTCTCTGCCCCGGAGGAGCCCTCAGAAGCCTGATAGCCTCGTTTTTTGCGACAGGACTTCTTGTCTAAGCTTTATTAGAGATGATGACAGTCCTCAGATCTTGCCTACCTCTAACTAGCTTAGTTCCTACGACCCTCCTCGGAGGATCGTTGAAAAAAGCAGGCACTTCGGCGCCCTGAAACGGCGAACCGGCAGGGAAACCGAACTGACTGCTCTTCTTTTTTCTTATTTGAAGGCTCGTTTGGGGACACTTGACACCTTGGTGCCCTGAAACGGCGAACCGGCAGGGAAACCGAACTGGCAGTGCTGCGACCCTCCTCAGAGAGTCGCACCCCAAAGGGCGCTGAGGAGAAACGATTTCTCAAAACCGTCCCTACCCCAGAGGGGACCACCCCTTAGAAGCCTGATCGCCTCGGCGTAAGGGCTTCTTCTTTGTCAAAGCTATTTTAGAGATAAAACAGTCCTCAGATCTTGCATGTCTCTAACTGGCTAGACTGCGACCGCCACCCAGGTACCCCTCAATTGCGGAGGAGCCCGAATGGCGACGCTCTGTTTTGCACTTTGTGCTGAGAGGAGCTCAATAGGCCGAGACTGCTCCTGCCCTGCAGTCTCAGGAACATTAGATTGGTGAGGAAGAAACCTCTGGAACGCCGCTGAATGGTTTATTTCTTAGTTTTCTTGAAAGCGGAGCGTCCAGAAGAACAGACATAATTATATCTTTATTTTCCTTTATCTTTATATCAGAAAAAACTTAGATATATATCACTCTGCGGCCACCAGCAGGAAACAACCGAACTGGCAGCGCTGCGACCCTCCTCAGAGAGTCGCCCCTCACATTCATCCATGTCCTTATATACTTTACCCACCAACGCTGCCTAATAAAAAATTATTCATTATTTAAGATGGCTGGTGGGTAACGTCGGGGTTAATAACGATGACGCCGACTCGGGAGAGAGAAAGCTCGCAAGCGTCTCTTTAACCCGAGGCACTGTCATACTATGATACTTAATACCCAAACATTACTATTTAGACATCTGGGGATTAAACACATAAAATACAAACCGGTTTATTCCACGATCTCGACACCTCAGTGTGGAGATAGGGAAAAAACCGCAGTCCCCGACGAGGAGGCAGAGATACAGAGTTTTCCTGTTTTAAGATAGTTCATCTAACAAACTCTTCTTTATTTTCAATCTCATAATGTTCAGCTGGCCAGTAAACATCTAACTGGCAACAGTTAGATAAAACCTCCTTTTTTTTTTAAAAGCTCCTCTTTATTCAGCAGAGTTATGAGCTGACTTATTTATTCACTGAAAACTCAAACATCTGCCTTTTTCTTAAGATTTGTATTTGTTTTGTTCTCTTTCTTTTTGAACAAAACACTAACGATACCAATTCCTCGGAACTGGAAATCGCAGCACACTAGATCTGGCATGTGAAAGCTGAGAAAGGGCGGAGCCCGTCCCAACCCCCGCTGTCAGATCCGTTTGCGAACCCCGAAATGCGAGCCGTCTCCGTGCCTCGGCAACAGAGAGACCCGCGCGGGGAACGCAAACCGAACCGTCCTCCTCGAAGAACGCCCGGCGGGAGCGGAGCGTCCTCACGGACAGCTTCTCGCAATGCTCACAGTCAGCTCCCTCGAGAACTGACTGTTGGCATGCTCCACTCCCAAACAGCAACAAAAAGCTGATGTGTGTCCCCACCCGTGATGTAACGAGGGCAGGGAACAACACAACGTCTATAATCTTGCTTGCTCGCCATAATGATAGATAGAGATATATATTGGGCTTGACAAACAACAATAAATAGACAAGGACAGAATCACAGAGAGCGCTTGCTGAAGACAACAGAAGCTGTCGCGGTCTGTTTTCAGGCGTGCTTTATAGTTTCCTGGTCTATGACGTCACCTATGACGTATCGGGCTTCCATTGGACTGATTTTACACGTGCTTCATGACGCAATCACGCAGAGCGTTCCCACCGCGTCTCAAACGCAGCTCGAGTTCCCTTGAAAGGGAACTACAGATCCCCTAAAGGGACATGGTGATGAATTATTATTTGTTTATGTTTATGTGTACTGACCATAGCACTGAGCACTCGTGTGACATAGATGACGTTTCGGCGCCCAGAACAGTCCTTCCCAGGGTTCCTTTTGTGTTTGGGGTTCATGTCCAGGATTCTTAAACAAGTGTCCAGTATGCCCTTCTCGAACTATAGGACAAAACGCAACAGAGACACAATTAAAACATGTGCAAATAATGCACTCTTGAACACTTCGCTTCACTAAAACAGGTACTTTTTTCCCTAAAATGCCCATAGAAAAAATAAATAAAATGAAATCCAGCGAGCAATTAAGATTAAATGGCAAGGCACATTCTGAAACTCCTGCTTCCAGATGTTTGGCCTGAGGAAAAGACATCCGTAATCGCGCATGTTTCCGCTAGATTTTCAGAAGAGATTTCAACAATGTCTTAGACTTCTGCATTAAAAAAAACCAGAGATCTCAACATTAACATTTCCCAACATTTCTCAATGTGTTCTTTCAATGATCCACATGAATTAATGTGCCATATTTTTACAATGCAAAAAAAATATATTCATCTTTACAAAAACAGGCTTTATTTTCTTTATGCTTTTTAATTTTTTTTGGGTGATTTGGATTATCGTTAGCTAAAACTTTTTATGTTAAGTTACGTTAATTGAAATATAAATGAATGTTAACAGAAATACAATTAGAGAGGCACTTCAAGAGAGTCCGCACACTCCACCAAAGACAAGAGACGTCAAAAAAGCGAGATAAAATCAATGATTTTACTGAAAAATATGGCAAACGTCTCGATCACATGTGACCTTTATCAATGCCAAGCGTACATTGATAAATTACGATGTTCAATTTAATTAATTCAAATAAGCTAAAGTAACATGATTTTAAAAAAAATTTTACAACTTAATTTCATTTTGTTCAATCAACCTAATATATTTAAAAACTAAAGTTTACTTAATTCATTTGTGTGAAAACTACATGAATCATTTGTGTTAACCGTGGATCTGTAGTTCCCAGCATGCTTAGCAAGGGACTGCATTAGGAGAGTCAATTTAGGGATAAAAGTGTTATTTTATGTTTTTCAGTAAATAGAAAGATGTTGGTAGTTAATGTTAGAGTTTAATGTTCAGTTGTGTTAGAACCTTATAGGACTTTCTGTAATGTTTTTGAGATTTTGTGGTTACCATTATGCAGAAGAGTGGTGACTGAGTTTCGGCATGGGCTTAAACACTTAGACCAACATAAGTAATATTTATTGTTGCAATGTGAAAAGTGGTTTTAAATTAATTGAACACAAGTATTTCACTGTCATTGGAGTCAAGGTAGATAAAATGTCGTGTGTTAGACGGTCTTTAGAGCTCATTTAGGAAGTGAGATCATGAACATGTGTAATCGTGCATGTTGGTACCTGTCCAAAGTCCCAGGCTAACGGGACGGGGTAATCGGCATCGCCCCTGAAGATGATGCCATCCTGGGCCAAAACGTACTCCGCCAGTTTCTCCTCGCTGTCCATGTACACCACATCTCCTGTGAGTCAGATCATGGGTTGAGCACGCAGAGATCTTACTCATCTTTTAACATTAGGAACAGGATATCTGTGTCTATAACCGTAAGGCGTGTGTGCATCTGTGTGTACTCACTCGGACACCAGGGATTGAACAACAGGATGAACTCAAACTGGATGCGCTCATCTAGCGTCAGGACGTATCGGCCGATGGGAGCGTCGGGCGCGGGACACACACTCAGACACACGGTGTCTGCAGGAGGACTGGTCACCGCAGCGCTCCAACACGAGCTGTCGATCTCAGCACTGAGACCGAACACGGCCCTGGTCCCGTACTGCTCCACCGGCTGAGGGCCTACACCATCACACACACATTACTGACTGACCAATCTTTACAGAACTTCCAACACAGGCTCATTGGGAAAATGTTCATTTGAACTTTCTATTCATCAAAGAATCCTAAAAAAAATCAAATGTATCACGGTTTCCACAATAATATGAAGCAGCACAACTGTTTTTAACATTGATAATAATCAAAAATGCAGCAAATCATCATATTAGAGTGATTTCTGAAGGATCATGTGACACTGAAGACTGGAGTAATGATGCTGAAAATTCAGCTTTGATCACAGGAATAAAGTACATTTTAACAAAATATTCAACATAGAAAACATTGATTTTAAATTGTAATAATATTTCATAATACAACAAGCTCAGAGGCACAAAATCATCTATTTGATGGGGAATCCCAGCTAACAAAAATATGTTCTATGAATATTTTGCTAACATTTATATTAAGTTATGAAAACGTTATATCTGATTGTTCTCTGAATATTGCTTATGTAAACATTAAGGAAATATTCCATTCTTCTAACATTTTGGGAACGTTACTTTTAAATGTTCTGAAACAAGTAGTAAGATTTAAAAATGTTAGACGAACCTCCAAACTAAAACATTTCAGAAAAAAAAGTTTCATGAATGATGTATTATGTTTTTGTGCTAATATTTAGAATTAAAGACCAGATAACTTTGAACGAATGTTCTATTAACGTTACTGGAAGAATATTTGAGAGAATCTTGTTCTGAGAACGTTTTACTTTTAGCTGGGATCTTAAAAGTATCCTGTGAAAATGCGTCTGCTATAATGTTGTCGCTTTATAAAATGTTGTTTTGCGGCAGGACAAACTTTCCACATTCAGCGTGAAGGAGTCCGTCCGCAGTGTTTGAACTGAGCTCATTCACATTGTTCTTCACAGATACAGTCAGCGCTTTGAACGAGAATAGATCTCAATGTTCACCAAAATCCCCTTTCTTTGTATCCTAAAGGCAGTCAGGAATGTGTCTAGAGCTGCGGCATCGGTCTCTGAATCTCACATCTCGCTGAGTCTTTGACCCTGCGTTTAAAGGGCACACACTGGAATTCATGTGCTCAGACTTGGAAGTATTCCACGTAAGCCCTCCTCGCTCTCTATTTCCCGTCAGTACAACAGTGTCACTTAAACAACGGTGAGGAAAGAACTGGAGACACCCAGTTTGTCTGGGTGTAAGAAAACAATTAATGCTTGTCTGATGACAAATGTTTTTTGTGAAATATTGTGGTATTTGTTCTAAATGATTTATCCGTGCAAATCATTATTGTTTTAATAATCTTGAATCAGAATATCTTACCCGAATATCTCGCAGCATCTCTTCTCTGATGACGAGGGCGGGGCTATAACCTGTCACTCACATGAGATCAGCCAATAGCAAACCACAACCAATCAATTCCTCACAGACACAATCAAGCCCCGCCCACATTTGTTCTTGTTCCAGAAGCGATTCACTCGGATATACGTCACAATAGAGAAGAAAAGACGAGCGCAACTTCTGTTTCATGCCGACTATCACATCAATCTGAAACTTTTTCAAAACCAGTCACAACCGTGACAAGTGACATGAAACGGTGCATTCTGATTGGTTTCTGCTGTATCATGATGGATAGCCCCGCCCACTCTGAAATCTTCCCCTGTACACTAAAAAAATAATCTTCTGATTGGCTGACTGTGTCATAGTTCTGAACAGACAGACAGACACATTACTTGTCACTGTCACACCTGGTTTAGAGGTGTCACTGCATGCAAAATGCACTTATTAGAACTAGATTTTTATATATACATTGGCTCATGCAACTAAGAAAGACAAAAAGAGTTTTCTGAATGTTCACTACGAATAGTTTTGGTAGGTAGGTAGGAAGGTTAACTTTATTGTTCCCAAGGGGAAATTTTGCTTGGGCACAGTGCAGAGTTGCTTCATAAACAAAAATAAAAACATCACAACAGTTTGTTTGTACTTGTATTAGTTTGTACTTGACACTAATGATAACTTACGATATCTCGTCACAAATTCCATTAAACAAGCCAGAAGGTCTCGTTTTCTTGACATTAGAGTTATCTGAGTCTGAGCAGAGTTTTTCCTGTCGGTTACACACTGCTGTCCCAGTAATGTTATCTCTTGTTCCAGCACCTCCTCTCAGCTCTAACATCACAGAGTATATTACATGGAAAAGTCCAACAAGATCCCTGACAGTGTTAACCTTCATCCTCAACATCAACCTCTTGATCTGTAATAAAGAACTTGATCTCTTTGGAAAATAAAACAGTTGAACAATTGCTTCTGAAATAATTCCTTCCTACATAATACAATATGGGGAAGTGGAGATAGGGAAGAGTGGATTATTATGACAAACAACAATTTCATAAACATTGGTGGCTTACAAAGATGATATAAGTCCTCCCTGGTACTAACAAACGTGGTTACTGGTCAGTCACTGATGTTTTTTTTTCAAACCTGACCTCAAAAAACCACTCTAAATTCCTCGGCCTCTGTAAACACACACACACACACACACACCTGAGCCGTTGCGCCACATTACCTGTCTCTGCAGTGATGTGCATCTGACTGGATCCAGGCTGGTAAGAGCCAGAGTTCAGATACAGGCTAACGGTGAAGGCTTGTCCTCGCCGTACGATCAGCCGATCCGTGCCGTTCAGCTCCGTGTGGTGGTCCGTGTTATTGAACTTACACGCCAGATCCCAGGTGCCGATGTCTAGAGCTGGATGAACAGAGGATCGAGATCTATACAGCTCTCCATGCACGAACATGACCACACACATCAAGCTTTATCGATAAAAAAACTATCATTATACAAGTTTATACGACAATCCTCCAATCCAATCTGATGTTTGCTCAAGACAAACTGTCCGTCTGTGTATTAGTGTTGTGGATTTTACAGTGACTCTTCTTGCATGTTAAATCGTTTTGCCAGTAAGTAGAGATAAGATACTGTACTGCATTTATCCATGAGTCTCAATCGTTCAACAGCTTAATTCAAAACACTTCATTCAGGAAAGAAACAAGCGACTGTTATTATGACTAAGTCATTGAATCATTCATTCAACCGATTCATTCAAAAACGCTGATTCATTGAATGAAACAAATGACTTGAATTATATATCCTTTTGTATAGGTGAAATAACCGAAATGATGCAGCTCTAGTTGACAACCCCATCTGGCTGACAAAACCCCATCTAACCCTTATTTATAGCGACACATTTCACCATCCAATCAATTCCCAATGGATTAAACTAAGACTCATCCTACATGCCTCTTTAAATATCCAGATTTACTATGACCTATCAAATTACAGAAGTAAAAGGGGCTGTGAAAAGCATATATATATATATTAGCACTCTCATAATGCATGGCACTCCAAGGTTCTTCTAAAAATACAAACCTTGACGCCTGGTTTCTGCACTCATTAGTGACCAGATTTAGAGCAAACTGCTTGACCTCCTGCTGACCATCATTTATGAGTACCATCCATAGCCTTTAGGAGACAAGAGCTTAAATTCCCTATTAGCTCTGTTTACATTCTGCACATACTTGAAGAAGGCGAGGCTTGACCGCATTAAAGGTGAAGTTAAGGGGGAAAACACACTGGGGAAAAAAGGAATTTCACTTACTTTCCCTGCTGTAAAAGACACAATAAGTGTGTCAGTTGTAAGCAAACGAATAAAAAAGCACAACAATCAAGCCATGATTCAGTGTATCTGGGAACCTCTTGTCTAATGTGAAGTTTTTGCACAATGCACAGATCCAGGATCACACTGACATGAAGTGCTGGATCTGTTGTGTGTGTGTTTCAGGTCTGCATGAATGTTTCTAATAAGAGCATCTGGTGAAGAATGCACAGCTCATGTGAAGCATGTTGATGTTTAACAGATGCGTCTTCAAGGACACTTGACTGAGACATGTCTGAACTCACTGACCTCTGACTCTCAGTTCAGATCACCTCAATTTATCATTTCTCATTCATCCTTTCCTTATGCTTTTTTTTTTTTACATTTTAATTACTTGAAATTTTTATTTATAATTAATATATTGGTAAAACTTTACAATAAGGTTCATTAGTTAACATGAAGTAATAGTGAACTGCACTTATATAGCATTTCTTTGTTAATGTTAATTTCAGCATTTACTAATACTTTATTAAAATCTTGTTAACATTAGTTAATGCAATGTGAACTAACATGAACAAACAATGAACAGCTGGATTTGTATTAACTAACGTTAACAAAGATGAACAAATACAGTAACAAATGTATTGCTCATGCATATAACTAACGTTAACTAATGAACCTTATTATAATGTCATTAAACAGTGTTTTATTTGTGCCCTGAAGTGTTTTGGGGTGTAAACTGTAATACAACAAATATTGTAATAATGAGATGGAATTTCTGCAATGACATCATTATAATACCTACAAAATTGTGATTGATCTTTATTAAACATCTGGGTTAAGTGATATTAATGTAGTAAAGTTTGGGGAGTCTTTGTCTATCTATCTGAAAGTAGACAAAGAGGAAGGTTCACAAAGACTCATGGGAATGCGGATCAAGTTTCTCTCTTTAGTACGTTGTAAACCAACCCTGCGGTGAGAAAATTAGTCTCAGGCCAGATAGAAAGTGTGTGTGTGTGTGTGTGTGTTTAATGGGGAATGTGCGCAGTGGGGTGTTCTCTGTTTTCTCTCAGTAAACCTTCTGTCGTAATCTTTAATCCTGGTCTAAAGAGATGCCGCCTCCATCAGTGTGTGTGTGTGTGTGTGTGTGTGTCATTGCTGGCTTACACGCCTCTGTTTAGCTTTCAGACTGATGCTGGTGATATGCTGAGTGTATGTAGACTGAACTGTCTGCCAGGATAAACTATAGCGAGCCTCAAAAACATCTGTCTGCATTTAAACGAACAAGTGACCGGATGAATAGCAGAACAACAAACAAGTGAAAGAAGATTTTAAGTAGGTGAGATAAATAATGAGTCTTTGACTCTCCTCCCTTATGAAATTCTTTGCGGTACTTTTCCATTTATGGTTGGGTCACTGGTGTACTATTTTAATCATTGGTAAATATTTTTAGTGGAGTGCATGTAAACAGCTGTCTGTAGATCTTAAGACATCATGTTTGCTCGTCCTACAGAACCTCATTCACTGCAACGTTTACATACTGTGGAAACTACAGTACACAGCAAACAGGAAAATAGACACCACACCCGCCACTCATGACATGCCATTTAAAACCCCAAAACTGTGAAAATAATCACTGTTCACACAGAGCAGAGATGCTTAAATGAACATCTCAGCTTCCTTAGGGGTGATGAAGAACAACAGTCAATAAAACTGCTAGAAAATGAACATTCGCAACCAATATGGTATGAAAAGACTGCAAATAAATACAGTAGTTGCTGTAAACAATCAACATGTGATTGACCCATCATGGAGCGTGCAAACACACACACTAAATTAATGAATAAATGAATGAGAATTAATGAAAGTAGGACACATGCACTCCATGTAAACATCAGGTAACCTAAAATGGTGGTAACATCAAATTTACTGGCTTATTTAAATATATTATTTAAGATTACATAATTATTTTGCATTAGCCTACGTTAGGTTGCACTAAGGCCAGATCATAAATAAATAAATTCATATTGGCAACTGCTGCACAAGTTAACTTTTTATAGTGTTATGCAAAACAGATTTAAAACAAAATATAAAACAAAAATGACTTCATTCATAGAATCTTAAAGTTTATAAACATGAATAGAGTGTGAAACGCACTTACCCATGTTGTTAATACTGTAATGTAGGCTGATATTCTGTGATCCAGCGGTGTGTGTGTGTTCAGTCAGTGACAGTCACTGTGTGCGCGCTCTCAGACTCATGCGCGTCTTTATTGTCCGGCGGCACGAAGCGTCAGAGGGTCACGCCCACGCGCGTGCAAGAGCTCGCGGACAGTAACACACCTGAAGCCTACAGTCCAGCTCAAGCATTCTGTATTAACCTCACTATTTTATCGTTTTTAAATAATATTATATTTCAACTTTAATCAAAATCACAAGTTAATCATTTTTTTCCTGCTTTGGTTAGAGTGGATGTTCGTTTTGTAATTTCTCCTGCTGCTACAATGAAAAACTTACAAAGTAAATCGGATTCATTAAAAATTATTTCAGGTGTTTCTTCTACTATAAAGCATGCTATTATCAACATAATAAAGGACATTTTTGTAACTGACTTTGATGTATTCCTCCTATATTTACCTACTTAAATGCACATTGCCCACCGTCTTCCTAAAGCTTTTTTTTTTTTTTTTTAAATCCCTTTAACTAACAAAAGCCAGTCCTGTAATAATAGTTGCAGAATAACATCCTCAAGGAAGTGACATGGTTTTGGTGGGCAAGCAGCAGCACACACATCAGTAAGAAGTAAGGAATGTGAAATCTTGATATCAAACGACAGACAGACAGGTCAATTCTGGCAAATTTCTGCTGTGGTTTTCACAGGATATTTTGCAATAGAGTTGCTCTGTTTTTCTATGTGATCACTTTCATTCAAAGTTAACAGAATAAGTTTGATTCTTTTTGCTACTTGGTGTATCCAAACAGTCATTGGTTGTGATGATGATTTTCTTCATTCATATTTTCTTATGCATATGATTTTTTTCTCTTTATTAAAGGAATATTTCACGTAAAATTTCAAATTCTGTCATCATTTACTCACCCTTGAGTTGTTTCAAACCTGTATGAATGCTGAACACAAAAGAAAATATTTTTGAAGAATGTAGTAGTAGAAGTATTTTTTTCCTACTATGCGCTCCATCAACTGTCTGGTTACGACATTCTTCAAAATATCTTCTTTTGTGTTCAGCAGAAGAAAGAAATTCATACAGGTTTAAAACAACTTAAAAGGGTGAGATGATAACAGAATTTTCATTTTTAAGTGAACTATTCCTTTAATTACATGCATATAACCTCCATCATATTTTTAAGTATTTAGTTCACTTATGTTTATCCTTTATTCTATCTGATTGATATCCACTTGTATTCATTTGTTCATATAATTTAAGAGATATATCTTAGTTACCTGTGCTTTTGTTAGAAATTGGACGCATTCCAGCTACTGCTTGTGTAACACTGACACTGACAATTGGTAGCTCGAGGCAAATGCTTGTAAGATGTAAGATATGGTATTTTAGAAAATGCTTGCTTTGCTGTCTTTGCTCTAAAAGTGTCAAAACCACAACATGTCTGTCTATTTCTGCAGCGCGTGTCACATAAACTGGATGCATCACTTTCTTATTATAAAACAATTCATTTAGAATCATTCCACTGAGAGCCATTCATATTATTTCATGAAGACCAGACATTTATTTTATCAAAGCACTTTTCTTTAAAGATTACACATCTTTTTTTGTTTTATTGCCTCTCCAACAAAGCTAATTTGAAACAGAAAAATGAGTAAAAAATAAAAAAAACAGTAAAACACAGGTTTGTAGGTTTAACCATTACGAGTTAGTTGAATTAACCAATGTTACTCAGTCCCACCAAAATAAATAAATAAAAATAAACTTTAATTTAGAGTTCCACAGGATTGATAGTGTTCCATATATAATGCATGATACGGTAAAATGCATGATTACAGCATAAACATACATGATGGGCTATACTTCAGTGGACTTTCCTATGATGCTTGTCTCTTGAACCTGTGAAGAACAAAGAGGAAATTAAAATATTAATAACCAGAATAATCCAAATCTCAACACAGCTGAAAAATATCTATTCGCAATGCTGATGTTTCAGAAATAACAGTAAAGCAGATGAATATTGT